>NC_081413.1:739465496-739778996 GCF_030272615.1 Cryptomeria japonica
TATTCAATCAAGATCGTATATTGCTTTTAATACTTTATAAAAAAAAAGAATTCTTTCGTTTCATCGATCAGTAGTTATGGTGTGCAAGTCTTGTAAAGATGAGAAGCAGAGGAAGAAATATACGAGGGGGCTCTGGTCACCTGAAGAAGATTCTATGCTAAGAAACTATGTTCTCAGATACGGCCATGGATATTGGAGTGAAGTTCCTAAACTAGCTGGTTAGTTGGAACATTTTTCTCTTTTTGGTTGATTGAGCATTTTAATTTATAGTTTGTAGGCTTAAAGTTTATCTGGGTCTTGAAATTTTGCAGGTCTTAAAAAGTCTGGAAAAAGTTGTAGACTTCGGTGGATCAATTACCTGAGGCCAGGTCTGAAACGAGGAAATTTCTCCTATCAAGAACAGAAGATTATCATTGATGCTCATGCACTTCTGGGGAACAGGTTATCTCAACTTTCAACCTTAGGTTTTATTTAGTTCTTTGTTGCTGTGTTTTTTTGGTTCTCAGTTAAAAAGGTTTCAGTCTATTTGAGGCGATATAAACATCTTTCTAATGAAAAAGACTGCAGGTTGATTGTTAAGGCAAACAAAGTGTTTACAACCAATCAACACTTGGTTTGTTATTTAGAGCGAATAATATTCATTTTTCGCTTAAACAACATACATTAAGTTTTGATTTGTATAGGTGGCTCATCTGAAATCACACTAATCCCATCCCTACAATCAGACTGCTGTTTGTTGTTTAGTGGCAAACAATGTGTCTACAATCATTGTATATCTGTGGCTCTCAATCGAGAAGGTTTCAGTCTATCTGAGTTGATATAAAAACCTCTCAATAAAAAAGACAGCAGGTTCACTGTTTGTTAGGGCAAACAAAGTGTCTACAATCAACACCTTGTTTGTTATTTAGAGTTCGTTTTGACTTAAACAGCATACTTTAAGCTTTGATTCGTATAGGTGGCTCATCTGAAATCACACTAATCTCATCCCTACAGTCAGACTGCTGTTGTTATTTAGAAGTGAACAATATGTTCACTATATTTCAGTCTATCTGAGTTGATGTAAAAACCTTTTCAATGAAAAAGACAGCAAGTTGACTGTTTGTAAGGGCAAACAAAGTGTGTACAATCAACATCTTGTTTGTTATTTTAGAACAAATTACATTTATTTCTACTTAAACAACATACCTTAAGCTTTGATTTGTTTAAGTGACTCATCTGAAATCACACTAATCTTGTTCATACAATTAGAAGTAAACAACATGTCTGCTGTTTGTTTTCTATGTTTTATCTTACATTTTCCTGTACGTTTTATCTTACATTTTCCTTACAAAATTGCAGGTGGTCCCATATTGCTTCAATGCTCCCTGGGCGTACTGATAATGAGATAAAGAATTTCTGGCATACCCATTTGAAGAAGAAGATCAAGGTTTCGGGCACAGATGCAAATGCCCACAAAAGTTCTGGGGACTGCACTAGAAAGGAGGCATCAGAATGTAAGAGAACAGTCCCTGAAACAGAATCAACTGACATGCAAATGGATTGTTTTGTTAGGATCCCATATGGTACTGAATTCTCAAGGATAAGTTTACAAGGTGGGTTTGAAGATATCTCTCCCAATCTTGTGTCCAAATGCCTGCCAGACAATAATTCTCTTAAGGACACTTTGTTTTCTGAAGGGTTGTATTCAGAACAGAGTGAAAGTTCCAGTTTTAACATGGGTTGTTATAACTCAGTGATGTGCCCACAATCAACACTTGACTCAGAAAATTCCAACTGCACAACTTATCACTTGGGTTTGCTTAATGCAGTGTCTGAAGAATACCCATTTCCAGAAGAAATAAAGCAGATTATTAATAGCTCAGAACTCACCCCACTACTTCACATGCCAACCTTGTCTAGCAATGGCTCAAACAATTCAAATTCTGCAACAAGTCTGAACATTTCTAAGTACTGGAATGGCATGAACTACAATGAGGTCAGTTTGGGCATGCATGAGGACTATAATTTGATTGGAAACTGCTGTTTACTGGACTTGGATGGATTTCAAATCAATGAGAACGTCCTTAAATCCATTAAAGGGTAGAATTTTCTCAAGAACTGGCTGCAAGGCAGTCTTTTAGCATGGGTAATGATTGCTGTTTGCATGCCACAATTTTTCACAGTTAACTAGCAATAGCAGCTGTGAATGGTAAAGTCTATACAAAATATTGAAAGAACTCATGAGTGAACCCAGTCAAGGGCTCTATTGTGTATTTGTTCAATAAAACAAATATGTATGCAGTAGTGAAGGGAAACACGTGGGTTTATATTCTTATTGTAATAAGAGTTACATATAGAAAAGAGGTGAAGGTGTACATAACTATGCAAAATATGGATAGAATAAAGCTAAATTATAAACAAGGATTTTAAATATAGTCAAATGGTTTATATATACCAATATTTGTAAGTTTATTGGTTTAGAATGAAGGTTTTGTTTGTTGGGATAGAACCATTGTTTGTAGTACTTTTGTCAATGGGTTTATTAATATTTTTTTTGTTTATTGTTATTTGATTGTATTATAAGTATTATTTTAATAATATTTATATTGAAAGTAGCTAGAATATATATAAATTGTGGATTTAAAATTATGATGAAAAATTGTTTATTATTTTGTTTGTTAGGTAAAGTTAGAGAGTAAGGTCTCTTGTTTGTTTGATTTAACTAGTGAAAATAAGAAATTATATTTCAAGTATTTAGTGGAGGAATATAGACCAAGTAGTAGAGGGTCAAACCATTTTTCCTACCTAGAAACATGATAAAAGTTACAAAATGCTAAAATTTGAAAGATGGGAAGGAGTAACCTAGAAAAACACCTATTTTAAAAAGAAAAAAAAGAGTAGATGTCTTATTAGAAGCCAATCTTCTAGATCAATGACCACCACCATTAGTTGAGGAGATGTAAATGCCAACCTCCCACTTCTATGAGCTTAAATGTGGGATAGACACAACATAAGCCTCTTTTACATTTGAATATAGGAAATTGGCTACTTTAATGACACATTTGATTTTAAAACTTTCTACAACATTAAGTGGGGTGAAAAGAAAGACTTTAGTAAAAAATATTTATAGGAATCAAGCTCCCAGTGCTAGCTCTTGGAAGATGTCCAATACTAACAACAATTCCACTGTATTTCAAGAAATGAGCTTATAGTTCTCTAAATGAGTCCATAAAAACTATTGAATATAAAACTCACCACTAATAATGGGCCATAGCGATTAGGTATGAGCCTAACAAACTCTACAACTACCTTTAGACCATAGCATAACTCTTCTTTGGTGAAAGGAATAAGCATTCAAGAAGAATTGAGCCTAGTGAGGATGACAATAATGGAAGAAGCATATCACTTTGCATTGAATGTTAAGGAAAAGTTAAACAAAATGCCTTAGCGTAAGAGAATTAGTAGAGGAATATTTTTGAGAGGTAGAACATAATCTAGTGAAGGAAGAATACATGTGGGACATAATAATGAATAAATCCAATACTATGATGAAGAAAGAGGTTGTAATTCCTTTTACCAATAAAGGAATGAAAAAAGTTCATAAAACAATAGAAGAGGAAAAAATGCCTATTATAATCAAGAATATCATAATGGTGACAAGGGATTTGATAAGAGACCATTTAAATGAATCTATTTCAAATGTGGAGGTGAATAACATGGTACATTTGAATGATAAGAAGAGAATGCTAGAAAAAGGGCATAGAATAGTGCAAGGAAAATATATGTAGAGGAAAAAAATATTGGATCATCAAGTATAGTAGGAAAAAATGAGAAGGTTGAATCACTGGTAATGAGGAGAACTTTGTTTTAGATAGAAACCCCTAAGGAGCCAATGCAAAGGAAATTTCTCTTTGGATAAAATAAAGATTACGTGATAAAAGGTGTAAAGTTATCATTGATAGGAGTAGTGCAAAAAAAAATCATTTATGAGGAAATGATGAATAAGCTAAAGTTGAATAGGATAAAACATTTAAACCCATATAGGATCTCATGGATTCAAGATGAACATAAGATACAAGTTAACAATATATGGTGAGTATTTGCATAGAATCATACCATGATGAAGTGTTAAGTGATATTATGCTAATGGATGTATATAATATCTTTTTGAGAACACCATCTCTTATGACATAAAATTGGTTCATCATGGGAGAGAGAATAATTACATTGTGACCTCAAATGACAAAAGATGTATCCTTATACTTTATAAAGGAGAGAGAAATAGTGAAGTGTGTGATACCACCAAAATATTTGGCCGATGGGAGAAAATTATCGAATGGACTAGAACATGATAACATGTGATTTGTATCAATTCCAAGGAAGTGTGACACCTAGGATGTAGAAAATTCCACCATAAAGGAAGAGCCACTATAGAATGAAGAACTCAATCATTAAAGAAGTGCCACTAGATATAATGTTAGGCAATGTAATAGAAGGGTTCCCACTAGTCTAGAGTATCATTCATTAGATGGGCATTATATTAGGAGTCAATATTCCAAAAAGAGTGGTGCATAAGATGACACCAACAAAAAATATGGAGCTAAACCAAGTGTAGGAGTTTCTAAGAAAAATGATTGATTAGAGAAAGTTTAAGCCCATTTAAAGAACCAAAAATATTAGCATCAAATAAAGTTGGAGAGTGGAGAATGTGCATAGGTTTAAGATCCATCAACACAATCACTATCAAGTATTAACTTCCATTGCCAAGGATGGATGACATTATGGATACCTAAGTGGTGCAAGGTATTTCACAAAGATCGATCAAAGTAGTGGGTATCATTAGATTAGGATTAGAGTGGGTGATGCATCAAAGGGTGTGTTCAAGATGAATGAGGTCTTGTTTGAGTGTTTTGTCATGTCTTTTGGGTTAACTAATGAACCAACAACACTCATATGATTGATGAACAAGGTATTGAAGAAATTTATGGTTATGTTTGTTATTTTTTATTTGGATGATATTCTAATTTTTGGTTAGACCAAAGAAGTGAAGGGCACACAATATACTAAGGGGGGTAGGGGGTGAATTAGTATATCCAATCTAAATCACTTAATATTAAATATTAATTACCACTAATATCTTATCAAATCAATCACCAATTCAAATTTACTTAAGTATCTCAATGATGTATCAAAATAAGGCATGTGAATCAACACACATACACAAATAATATTGGATATACATGGAAACCTAGGATGGCAAAAACCATGGTGAGAATAGATTCTTCTATCTACTATCCAAATCCAAACTCAATAAAATAATGAATCACTTGAACATAGATTTGGTAGGCACCAACCTATCAGAGACACCAATCCTCTTAATGTACTATGAGTAGCAACCCACCAAAGACACCAATCTCATATGCCTAGGTTTGAGTATTGACTTAGGAAATAGGTCCTCAATCTCAACAATATGAAAGGCACACAATTATGACCTTCAACATAAAACCTGCTTCTTAATTAAATCAGCTTCCACATTCTCTCCTTTGTAAATTATGAATTTTGACGATGACACACATGAATCGAGAAACCACACTTTGTCTTATCCTTTAGCTTGCATGATATGAAATTGCATCCTCAGAAGTACATCATTAAGAACATACACAACTTTAATTTGAGATCTAAAGGGACATATACCCTTATTTTTTGGTAGTGGTACCCACAAAACAACTACCACACTACTCTAAAACACAAACAAGTCTTGTTAGCAACACAATTTCAGATTGGTGAAACAAGCACTATGTTCTAGCACACCAGAATTCTAGAAACACAAGATATTGATAGAACATGTGTAGGCATAATCTCCATCCAAACTGTAAGTCATACCTCTTAAGAATTAGAAAATGCAGACCTCTACAAGTTATCATAAATGCACTAAATGGGTAATGACAACCAACTTTCCATAACAAACCCCCAAAACACTTCCATCTCCTTGAATAAATGTACCATGATAATTTAGGCATGTAAATTAACCAATTTTGAATTCATATAAATTAGTGGGGCTCCAAAGACTAGCACTACTCAAACTACTCTGACATGACATGATGAATAACATAACTGATTCAACCTTCTAGATACATCAAGAGTAAGAGACTAGAATGCTACTCAAAACATGTATCTAACAATATCTTCCTTTTGACATCAATGAAAAATCCTTTCCAACAATCTCCCACTTTTTCTTTGATGTAAAATAACAAAATTCTGTTGGCACATCAACATATATTAGAGAAATTTTATTGGTATTGTTTGAGGCAGCCTGCTACCATGAAGAAATTCAAAGATAAGATAGACTCTATTGAATCTTAGCTTACCAAGTTGGCTCATTTATTTGATACCTACAAGGATGCAAATGGTGCTATGAGATCTAAGGCTCAGGATCTTCACTCTCAGTTGCACTGAAGGCAAAGACATAGAGATGAGTATATGAAATTATTTTGCGGTCTTAAGGATGCATTTGACAAAAGTTACATATATAATCCTAAGTGCATGTGCATTACAAATGCATCCATTTGTCACACATATGGATCATACTTATCTAATCACCACCATCCTTTTAAATTCATTGTAAGACACAAATGGTATTTCATTCCTTCCTTGAAGAAAACCCAATTTATGCATCACACATTCATGAAAAATTCACAAAGACAAATTCATCTATCCTTGATAGACAGATTCATATGACAGAAAGATAATAAAATAGGATACAATCCATAGTGATATTTTCATTAACTTCTTAAATTTGCAACCATACAATTCAATAATTATAAATTTTATGAAATTCACTAAGCATAAGAAATTTCTATTCTATCAACTTGCCCTTTACAAAATTTCAGAACCCTTGCAAAGTAACCTTGAATTCCCTTTTATAGCACAAGGTAGCAATTTCCTCGGTGTTAACACGTCCATGCTAAGTTGGAGAAAAAAACAAATCTGAAGGTGAGCTCGCACTTGTGGGTCCTATTGGAAATGACATGAAATAAGACAAAATATGTTTGGTCAGAAGTGACCAAGGCACTAAAATATTCCCTTTTTCTTCTCTTCACTTTTCTTTCAACAAGAATTAATTGCAAGCATCTAGATGGGCATTATAAACTGGACTTGCCACAGTTGCATATTTCTATTCAGAATTCTAACATTATAATCAAGCTCGTATAGACCATTGAACTATTTATGCAAGTTGTCCTTTAACTTGTTTGTATAATTTGTTACTTTGTCAATTATGGTATGTAGAATAAATTTTCCAAGTTCAAACTTTCATTCCTATTTTGTCCTATCCTCCCCAGTGTTCTTGACAAAAGGTGGGGGAGTGGTGTCCTGCAACTTGTTGAATCTGGAAAGATCTTTTGCTATGTGTCTATGAATTATGGAATGCTCCATTAATAATGCATCTTCCTTAGATATTGTGGTTTTCAATTCATCAATCATGCCTTCCTAAGGCCATTCACCTTAGTTCTCAACATACTTAGAATATTTATTTAAACAATAAAGAAATTGTTTCTTTTTTGACAAGTGTTTTATTACAAGCTTCAAATGGATTTCTATTTTTCTCTCTTTGAATGATTTGGTCAATCTCTTGATACCTCATCCACTTAAGTTGCATATGTGGCAACATTTGTTGGAATTTGGCTTTAATTAGTTTTTGAGCTATTTTGAACTTGCGAGTCTTTAATTCTTTCTTCAAGGAAACATTTTCTTACTGGGACCCAAGTAGTCGCCTTTTCGTTTCTTTCTTTTCCCTTTCTCAAAAATAACACCATTTTTTAATTTTTATGATGTGGCCTCTGCTTCCAACAAAAGGACTCTACCAGAAGATAGTCTTAATGCCTCTCTCAACTCATTATTCTCCTTCGTAAGCTTTGTTATTGTTTGATCTTGTTCCTTTACTTTTTCTCTATTGAACAAGGTTGTATTCACATTTAAGTCTGCCACCCTAGTGGATGAAATGTCTTTAAGCCTGCATACCATAAACAATTGTAAAATTTGTTGAGGGTCATTTATTATGGCTAGCCTCTTGCCTTCTAGATACAAGCACCACATTGAAAGAGTTTTGTCTGAGGGCTTGAAGTTTGATCCAAAGCACAACTTGTCCAACCCCTCATCTGTTAACCTGCAATAAATACCTTCACATCTTCTCAAGTTATTAAAGACAACTCATGATGCAAGGTCCAAGCCTAGAATTAACAAGTAACCAACCTTCTTCAAAATCTCTCCTTCTTTCTTGGGTGTCATATTATCAAGTTCTTCTTTTACACCTTCATAGAGCTTCTTGTTATATTCTTCATGTTGCTCCATAGGATTATCAACTTGTTTGCCAATTAATCCCCTTCCTTTCTTTTTGTAAATAAACATATTGAATTTGTTTGAATGAATGAATTCATAATTAGACAAGAATGTTTATGAGGATTTTCTCCTCACATCTCTAGTCAGATAATCTTCTATATCCATGATATCATCATTTTGTTCATTGGGAGGTACATAAGGCTACAACCTTACTTCTTGCACCACCTCCTCTTGCTCTTGTTGCTCCAATTCCTCATTGATTCCTTGTGATATTACAACACTAGTAGATGGGGTCAGGGAAATTTGAGCTAAAGGTGAATCCACCATTGGCCCTCCTACTTCAAACATAGAGGGACTTGGGAATGCAAGAGAGGGAATAGACAATCTGGCCAAAATAGCATTATCATTTTGAATGAATAACTCCATCCTCTTAACCCTATCACTTTCATCTATAAATAATCCTAAGTAGGATGGGTCCTCAATCTTTTTTCTGCTTTCAATATTTTGCATCTTGAAATAAGATCTTCTTACTTTTACTTCTTTATAAGACTGACAGTTTCTCATTAATTCTCCATTCAACAAAAACAAATGTTCATATACTCCTAATGTGTCAAATTTATTGGTAGAAGTATGATATCCTTTTGGGGTCAAATTACCTTGATATCAACCCAATTGGTAAATGAAAAGAATTTAACAATTCTTTAGCCTTTTCATAAGCTTCAACAATATTAATCATATAATCACCAATCTCTAAGTAAATTGGAATAAATGACCCCTTGGCTTGCTCTCTAAAAGGGGTGGAGGCTTCAAAAAATTGCTATACAATTTCTAAAGCAACCAATCTATTTGGCACAATGAAAGGCAATACATGAGGCCGACCACTAAATCCATATACCCTAATGTATGTATATTGATTTTCCATGTACCAATCTGCCCAATTGTGATCAATGTTGGCCTTCCTACTCCTTTCCCTTTGGCCTTAGGAAATTCATCACTTGCTTTGTCAACCTTGGGAGATCAATGTCACAGACAATGTATATTGTTTTGACAAAGTGTTACTCAAACACAACATCTTGGGAGTACTCATAGCTATAGTCCCAAATTGAAGTCCATAATTAGGTTGGCTTCTTAATACCATTGTGGTCAAAAGCATCGACATGGAGCTCTAATCCCCAAACATTGAATTATTGTCCCTAATATAACAACATATGCATTAACAAAGAATACCACTTAAAATTCACTTTGGTAATATTTTGCTGAATCCCAACCAATGCATTGTGCATTGCATCTACAACAAATTGAGGATAATCATATGCTCTATAATCAGCTACACTCTCAAAAGACATCTACCTCCAAGAGGAGTTCTTGAACAAACATAGCATCTTCTACCAAAGGAAGGAAAGGAGAACAAGAATGCAGACCTTACCTCTATTGCTAGGTCAAAGAGATTCTTGATGAAGGATTATTGGAATCAAGGAGAATTGAGAGGGGGGGTGAATTAGTGTTCCACAATATTTAACTTTATTAAATTGTTCTTTCAACCACTTAATGCATATGAACAAAATAAAGATGCAAGAACATAAAGCAAATAACCACAACACCATAACACCAAGATTTTTGTATGTGGAAAACTAGTTAAGAGAAAAACCATGGTGAGAATGAGCCCACAATATAGGTATACTCTGCAAAAGTATAGACATATTACAATGGGGAATGCACATGCATTCATTGAAATTGCCTAGAGCTCAATGTTCAAAAGAGAGAGGCTTACTGCCTACAACTCAAATACAAATATTATAGATCATTTAAACTGATGAACAACATCTACAAATGCCAAAGCACAATTGTTGGCATTGTGTTTTCATTGATGTCAACCAGTATAGCATAACCGGCGTGGGAGACTGAAGTGTATTGATGACATTTATGTCAACCAAGTATTGCAGGTTACTAGTACATAAGTCAGTGTTGGCATGTGTCGTTGACATGCATTGGAGATCAGTATGGTATGATGATCGAGAAGTATGTGTTGGCTTTGAGTGGCTGCCAACCAAAATGTTACAAGAATCACATGAACACCGCAGGTGAAGCATGTGCATTCCACTGGTAAGAGTTGGATTTTATACAACAGGACTCCCACCGGATGAAGATAAGAGTGACAGAGAATGTGCTACTTCAATAAGCAAGGATGGCATATGGGAAATATACCAGGTCATGTGTCAAGTTGGAGATGCATCTACTCCTCAGGAATGCCATATTAATACCAGTAGGAGACATAGATCCTTTCCCACCAGTAAGTGGTAATCCCTTGCTTATCCTAGTTTTACCTGGCATACGTCATGACTCTTTGGGATAAGACTGCCAGAGTAGGCCAAGGCAGGTAATTGGATGCACAGAATGGATGACCAAGTAGAAGATGAGAAAGCCTCTAGAGCGTGAGATCAGAGATGAACACTGGATCAGTGTGTGAAGACATGATGTGCTACCGGGGTAGAGAAGGAAGAGTTAAGATGGTTAGTTTGCCTTCCTAGCAAACCAATTGAGAAGATAACTAGTCAAATGAAAGTGAGGCTCTATAGTTGCACACATGGAGTTACCGATATACAGATGGAAAGTGGTGTTGCCACAGATGCATAACAGATGGAGATAGTTGGCATGAAGATATCATGCACACTACTGGTATGAAGGCAGAAACATGAAAATTGGTAAACAAGGAGAATACCGACATACAACCAAGTGGACGGAGAGACAAAGGTGAAGTGCTCTCGGTTTGATGAAGATGCACATATTGTGTCCTCTAGAACTTATATATATATATATATATATATATATATATATATATATATATATATATATATATATATATATATATATATATATATATATATATATATATATATATATATATATATATATATATATATATATATATATATATATATATATATATATATATATATATATATATATAAAACAAGGAGAATACCGACATACAACCAAGTGGACAGAGAGACAAAGGTGAAGTGCTCTCGGTTTGATGAAGATGCACATATTGTGTCCTCTAGAACTTATATATATATATACATTTTTATATGAAAAAATTCATTGAAGCTGAATGAGAACACACTTTCTGATTCTTTTTTTTTAAATTAGAAGAGATGAAAACCTTACCAGATCACATCTCTTTCAAATGTTCTTATTTCATATAGAAAATACACTTAGAACCATATAGGAACATAGAATTTAAGAATGTGTGCTCATCTTTTGATTTTTGTATTCTGTTTATATGCAAAATGTGCATACATGTGTTACACCTTCTTAATTTTAATTCTTATCCTTGATTTACTTAAAAAGATAGAAGCGAAATATTGTTTTCTTATTAGATACAATTGGTTGTAAACAAAAGATTGTTTCTTCTATATCTATTTAACGAAAAAATTGTTTCTTCTATATCTATTTAACAAAATATTGTTTCTTCTATAACTATTTAATGAAAAATTATATTATTGTATATTCATTTTTGGATATCAAACAAACAATAGGAAAGCTAAATATGATTGTGTTTGTGGGGAAAGTTACCTTCCGGGATGAGTGCCGAATGTGGAATTTATAGAGAAAATAGTTTGCTTTTCCAAATTATGTTTATTTGCTATGCATGGCATCATACTCAATCAAGTAACTTATTGACTATTTATATAGATGGATTTATTTATGTTCTCTACCATATCCTTGTTATGATCTTTCTTATTTCTTAAATGAATTAGAAAATAGAAAATGCATGCATCATTCTAGGCACGCACCAGATTCCATCTTCTTTATCGAATTCCTTTTGCTAAGCAATTCGTGTAGGGTTGGGTATTCTAAATATATTAAGAATTCAAGGGAAGTGTATACTTCAAGGTTGGGTGGAAAAAGCACCTGAATCTTGTTCTCATCTTCATTCTTAGGATTGAAGCAAAGATAGATTTGGATTGAAGATCAATGGATGCATATCATCCTCTACTTTGTAGTTTCTTGCTAGTTAAACTTAACGTAAATGAAAACCCTAAGTATTGTATGTAACTATGAATGATGTATAGAACGAATGAGCTACTATGAAGACCCTATGTTGTAAAATACTATTTAAAATCTCCTTATTGAATAAGAATCATTATTTCTATCATAGAAATTTGTGTATATAAGGATCATATTTGAATGACAATACTGAATTAAGGATAGTAGTGAAAGAAATAAATGAATTTATTTAAGAATAAAGAGTTTTTCATTTTATCATTGAAGTTAGAACGTTTTTCATCTTTACAAATTTTCCCAAACCTCATGACCAGTATTCAATGAAATAACCTTTGTTAATTCAATCTTTGATAAAGCACTAAAGATAGCATACCTCACTTTTTCATTTTCTTCATAGTCTTGAATCTCATCTAGAGTGGTAAGACCATTTTCCGGTTGTACATACTTAGTTTCCATTGCTTTCCAAGTGTTGTAGCCCAAGGAGATTAGGTAACCTCTCATCTTCACTTTCTAAAAGTTGTAGTCTGATCCTTCAAAGATAGGAATATATAATTTATGTGCCATTGGATCAGGATCTAAGTCAAGCAGTTGAGCTCTTTTCCAAGGAACCAAGGTTTTGATACTAATTGTTAAATATCTGGGCAACTAAGAGGGGGGTGAATCAATTGACAACTTAAAATTTTTCTTCAATTCTTTCACACATCGAGAATAATGAACACAATTATTTAATGTAGATATAACATGAAAGCACATACACAAAAAAAATCACACATTGAACACCAGATATAACGTGGAAAACCCAAGAAGGGAAAAACCATGAATAATGTTAGTTCTCAATATATACACTCGTTAAGGTGATTTTTACAAAAGGTGGCTCATTGTCAGAGGGCTCACTGCCCAAAAAGGCTCACTATCACAGAAAAAAGAATGGAAAGAGAATCCACCACCTAATCTACAATGTCAGAATTGCTTTCGGTGGTACTTAGCAACACCACACTTTACATATCAACATCAACCAAATCTCACACATCTTCTATACATAAAAATTCTTCGTCATCTATTACTATATTTCATTCAGATCCAACCTCTTATTTATAATGTCTCTGGTGCAGGAGCACCTAGCCTCATTTTTCACCACAGGTTTGATAGCAAGTTTGGTTTTTATTAGTTTTTAGTTAGAAATTTGTCTAAGATGTTTTTGAAGTTGTTCTAGGTTGTTTGGATGAGTTTTGAAGTCATTGTGTGGTCTTGGGTTCCTGTTTTCTTCTTTTTGCTCAAAGTTGCCAGTTTAGGAGTTGCTTGACAAATTGTTGTCAAAAGTGAGTTTTTAATGTGTTTTTGTTTTGAAAAGTGTTTAGGCATGTTTTGTGCTTGGGTTTTAGGTGTGAGTAATTCTCTAAGATGATTGGTGGTTTTTGAGACCAACCTTGCATCATCTAGGCATCAATAGTTGTCATTTTAGACATGAAAATGTCAAATTTGTGTGCTCTTGGACATGTACCTGTTCATACAGGAGGATAACTGACTTGGAGAGGTATTTATTCTCTTGTTTGAGCCATTGTAAGGGTTGATCATTCGGAATTATCAAGCACTTTGCAAGTTTACACCATTTTTACCTTGTGTTTCACTATGTTTTGACTCCATTTGAGCAGCAGTCCGTACACCTGCTGTACATGGCCGTACTATTTTTTCATTTTCCAGTACTCTTATTTTTCCTTAATCTTTTCCCTTTGGTGGCATTGAATTTCATTAAGTTTTGATTTTTGTGCAAAAATATTTAGTTTGACAGTTTCACTGCCTTGTCTAGGAAATTGGCAAGAATGCTTGACCAACTTGGCTTCTTGAGGCCCTAAATGCTCATGGCTTCCCAAGAACCAGTTGGTCAGCTTGTAAGATATGTACATACTTGTTTTGATTTCAAAAGTGCAGGTGTAAGGAGTTTTGTGGCCATGGAGCCCTAGGCAAGTGTGCCATTTGGCTAGGGTCTTTGAAGAAGTTTGATGCTTTGCTCTTCCATAGAAAATGCACTCATTAGATTATCAGACCTGTTTTGATGTTTAAGTTTGAATGTAAAGGAAAAGAGGCTTTCTAAGCCATAATGAGGATGATTTCTTTTTTAGTTTGTGAAAAAGATGTAAAAGACAGTGAGTCACTGTTTTGGAGTTAATTTCCTTTCTCTTGCTTACTCTCCACCATGCATTGGAGTTTGTTAAGATTTGTACCTCCTTCTAATTACTTGCAAACAAGAAAAAGGATTGGTTCTGGTCCTATCCATGGGTTTGAGGTTGCCGAGATCAATTAATGATCCTTGAGGCAAAATTGTAATGCCCAGCTAGCTGCCACAATCAACTATGACTGATTTTTACATTTTTGTTGAAGTTGTACATGAAATTCTCCTCTTCAAAATGGTAGGTATGAAGGTCAACAAGAAACCAAAGGCAGAATATTGTTAAAGAGTACAAACCAGACCTTTGGGAAAGAGTTTTAACAGTGTAAAGTGCAGGGCCAAAGTGAAAGATAGTGAGAAGGCAAAAATGCAGTCATAATTTCCTTGACAGTAAACAACTCTTAATTTGTAATTGCCTAATGGATTTTGTGCAGGGTTAATGTGATTCTCTTTGTTCCTAATGATAGATTAGTTCACATGATTTTAATGTATTTGGGTACTCATGTAACTGATGTGTTTGTAGACAACAAGAATGGAAAAGTTGTCATTGTTGCATACCCCTCATGATCAATTTTTGTAAATCTTGTTCCCTAACCTTGGAAAGATGTAAAACTGTATTTTTGTGGTTTAACTAGAATGTAACATGGTAGAACCAAGTTTGCATGGTTCATATTGAAGGTCTTAAACTTGTTAGTCCATAGTTGCCACCAAAACCCTTCCAAACCCTCCTTTTTGCACCCATTTTTGGGACAGTCATGGAGAAGGCGTAAGGGACCTTAAAACTTAGAAAATATTCAAGAACTCCCAAAAGGGTATCCATAAATGAGATTCTTTCACTCTGGAAGTCCATCGTTGGAGCAGGGTGAGCACAAAACCCCAAAAGGAGGGCTAATTCCTTGTAGCTTGTTTTAGGCCTAAAAATTGGTTTTTGTCAAATCGGGTGCACCAAAGAGGGTTGTAAGGCATAAAAACCATTAAATATAGTTGAGACAAGTTGGCCTTACATGCATTTTACACTTTTGGTGTGGTAGACTCCAAAACTTAGTTGTAGCACTTGTGAAGGACCTCTACACCCCAAAACGTAGAAGACTAAAGTCACCCATTGGGAGCAAAACTTAACATCAACTTGTAAACCAACAAAAGGAGACTTTGTGCAGTCAAAGAATAGGTCAGTAATAGAGGAAATGAATCCCAAATGAGAGATTAAGGTGTCAGACCACAAAGCCTAAAGCTATGGTGTTGAAGCCCTTGAGCAAACAAGATAAGTTGGATTTAGGGAGGTGGTTCAAGGAGAGTTGCTAGGCTATTTATAAACCTCTTGCACTTTGATTTTGGTGACTACACCTTGTGACCAGTAAGGACCTATCACTTAGCAAACATACAAGCCTATTGGGCAACCCACTTGCACTAGCTCCCTATCAGTCTCCAAATAACATAATCTTCTATGTTGGCCAAACATAGATCCAAAAATAGGTCAGCACTAAACATTATAGTGGTGGGAAGGAATGAGAAGTAGACCATACCACAACACACATCATTGGTTATATCAACAAGCTATAAATATCATGATTCAAGGAGTTGCTACTCATCCTCTAATTCTGGGTTAAACTGGACCCAAAATAGAACTACACAATTTAGCAACAAAATAATGGAACCAAGATACTCATGAATACAACTGATCAGTATAATATCCGGTAAGAAGAGAAATCCAGATCACAATCAACTCAATCAACCTGCACTAAATAGCAATTGTAACACATCTTTCGAAGCACCAAAGATTTCAGGAACACATCTTTCAAATCACCAACATAAGAGACCAATCTCAAAACAATATGTTGACATCAATGACAACCATCAATAGCACATTTGCAACATACTTTAAAAGTATATGTGTCCTAGCTTGGACACATGCATTCTTATTAAGGACATCCACTTGGTGTTGAAGGTGTGTATCCTTGATATGGATCTCTCTCATCCTTAAGGAATCAACATAAAGATATGCTAACATCTTAAGGGGGCATATGAGCCTTCTTTCTGCTTGTTCTTTTCATTGATATACCCCTAGAGTGATGGTGTTGTGTTGAATACCCCCCCTTGAGGCATGGTTATGAATTTATCTCTAGCAAGTTTTGAAGCATATAACCTTTTTCTTGATCATCAAGTATAGTTTGGATTACTATTTTGATGTTTTCTTGCACTTTTGTGAAGTGTTGATGATCTATTAATCACACAACATAACACACCTTGCTGGCTAGTGACATCCATATGACTCATCTTGATCATCTAGCATAGCATAAATTGCTATCTTGACTCTTTATTGAACATATTTGTGCTCTCCAAGGCATTGATAATATAGTATAGTGTGGTTTGATAGTTTGATAGCTATTGTTATTTATGATCCCCGAGGTGTGGATCTCCTAGTATAGTGTGGCTTGCTAGTGTGATCATTTTGTTACAATACACGGATATGTTACAAGCTAGGGTTGTCGTTGTACCAAAAGATCGACCTATCAATTCCCTATACAACCACTATACTTATAGAATCCGCAAGAGGTTGTTAAACCATGTCGTGACTCCCCGCAAGGGATGCTGGCCCACTGCCAACAATCCCCCTCCCAACGTCACTTGCCACAGCCTGGGTGATTCGAACCTATGACCAAGCTCTGATACGACTTGTTATAAGCTAGGGTTGTCATTGCACCAAAAGATCAACCTGTCAATGCTCGATACAACCACTAGACTTATAGAATCCACAAGAGGCTATTAAACCATGTTGCAAATCCCCGCGAGGGATGCTGGCCCACTGCCAACAGGATCACCCAACATAACACAACTTGTTGGCTAATGGAATTCATGCCTCCCATAGACCACCCAACATTAACACAACTTATTGGCCAGTTGAATTTATGGAATGTTGTGGAACCCTAACATAATACAACTTGCTAGTTGTTCATGGGTAATCCCTTAAAAATGGGTTACAAATTTCAATACATCCTGATTTTGCTTGAAATCACATATATTTTAAAAAATATAATGATGTATGCCTTGAGAGGTCCCATTTGAAGGAATTAATTGAAGATGGTTAGATCAAAGCCTCTTAGATCAAAGTCCCTTGGTTAGAATTCTCTAGTCTTGAATTACCTGCAATGGAATCTTCTTTGGACCTATTAAAATGCTGACAAAAACCCGCTTTCACATTAGCTTTTGGAAGGTCAAATGAATTTATTCAGAAGTTTCATTTTGTAAGTATGTAGTCCTTATTATAAGTTTTCTAAAAAGTATAATTTTGTATATATATATATATATATATATATATCAAAAGGCCCAGGCCTATATTATATTAAATATTTAAATAAAGAGATTACAAATATATATATGAGATTTAACATATTCCCCTCTATACACCCGAATTGTTATAAAACCTATAGCTAATAAACCTGTCTCCAAATTAAAGGAGACACATTTTGATAAAAAAGTATAACAAAAGAGTCCTTATGACTTCGTTGTTTAATTCATTGACATATTTCCTCTTTGAATAATATGAAAAAATGGGGAAGATAAACTCTACTACCGCTCACATCCCCATTAATAAACTACCACCATCCCCATTAATAAACTACCACCAACTTGAAAAGAGTAGACAAGGAACTATCTGCAATCCTTGATCCTTCCCTACCATCCAACTAAAACTATATGAAGAAATTATACACATCTCCTTGACCTTTAGTGCCATACATCAAAACAACCGCCACTTGAAAAACTTTACTCACCCAAAATCATAGCACATCTCTGTAAACTTCAAACACCAGTCCATGATTCCTGAGAAGAAGCAACATTGGCTAGAAGTGGGAATGAAGACAAAAACCCATGCGGGTCAACCTGAGCATGGGAAATAGCTCCCACAAATCATTAAATTTTGCTATTGCTAATGAAAATATGGTGTCCCCAATTTGGTTCGCATAGAAATGCATCCATTGAAGAAATGCAAGAGGGGATGCATGTCTCAACCCATTAATGAACGAGACATATACCGACCTTGCCACTATTTCTTGCATAATGAAGCCTCTGTTTAAAAAATCACCCAACCAAACAACCCCTGCATACCAATCATACCTAGCCAACTAAAGATTCAACTCCGCCCAATTGAACAGAGATGAATGAACCAATGCTCCAGTCAAAATCCTTGTGAAGTCAGCAGAGAGTGACAAATCCATGATCATTGACACTAGCCTAGACACCACCATACTAGGAGAGGAAAATGGGTTAGCCACTAATCAATCTTCCCCTAAAACCATTCTCATAGCCCATTCAATATTAAGGTCTTTCTTTCATATATTATTTTTTATTTGTTGCGAACATTAAGGTCTTTCTTTCATACATGTGAAAAAATAGGAAAATGGAGAATTTTTTTTATAAAGATATCTTTTCCCTAAATATTGATAGCCTTATTTGAACATAAAAATAAGAAGTTAATTCAAATGCATATAAAAAAAGTTATGCATGACATAATACACCTCTGTCCAACTTACAATTACTATGACTTCAAAAATTAACTAAAAATATATATATGCAACACAAAATTATGTAAATAAATCCATGCACTATATATTGGTGTGACAAATCTATATTTCAAAAATTAAAATTTTATTATGTCTATAACAAATGTTATGCATGATATGAAAAACATCACTTTTGAAAAATGCTGGTTACTATGAAAAATAAGTTATTAAAAGTTACATATGCTGGAATCTGCCGTTGAACTCCACATTGTAGATTTTTTCCATCACACCAAAAGCATGTACTAGTGGTGGAGAGGGATCTCATCGTTGATATAGTCGCTACGCCAACACCAACCCACACGATAGAGCCGGATACAACCGCATACCATGTAGGATTAATAACCACTACATACCACATCGATAAGCCAAGCTTACATGGACGAAGGGTCTAGGGCTTGAGGGACTCGAACCGATGACTTGCGCTCTGATACCATGTAGATTTTTTCCATCACACCAAAAGCACGTACTAGTGGTGGAGAGGGATCTCATCATTGATATACTCACTACACCAACACACATTAATCCTCGATCAGGGAGGTGAGTGGTAATGATGGATGGATAAAAAGGTCTAACTAATCGACATGGTTGTGGATGCTTAATTTATTTCTAATTTAAAAAATATATATTTAGAATCTACATGGAAAATCTCACAAATCAGTAGTTTGTTTCATCTTCAAATTCTTAATGGTTTAGCTTCTATAAGTGTTAGAAAGTGAAGATTAGGTGCAAAATGCTGATTTCAATGTCAAGTATGGCAAATAATTGTAACCCAAGGACAATGGAATATCCTTCTTCTCAATGGTGTATCCTTTTGTCTTTTTCTAGAAGTCTTCTTTTGCTTTTACAATGGAATTTTGAGGATGATACTTAGTGGTTGGGAAAATATTGATGTCAAGATCTCTTGAAATAGTTGACGTGGAGCCTTTGTTCCATAGGTACTAACATTTTTGGTATCCTTTTATTTTGTTTTATTTGATTTGTGTGTTTTATTTTTCTTTGTGTGTTTTGTATTTTCTTCATGAGTATATCCTACTATTGGATGTTATTGTGTGAGTACATAAGATCCTAAGCTTGGGGGCTTGCTTCTCTCAACTTGGTGTCATCCTACCCCTAGTATGTCTCGCTCTTGACTACTTTCTCTACATTATCATTAGAGTGAGTGTAAGTTCACACTTCCACTAAAATGGGGGCTAAATGTTGTGTCATAAATTGTAACCCTTTACAGTTTCATGTACTCTATTTGGAACCTAATTTAGCACGATTTCTCCTAGATCATTTGAAAGCCTATTTGTGCTCTGTTCTACTCTAAAAATTAGTTATCAAACAAAAACTTAATTGTTGTTAAATGGTAATTTTGAGACTAGGTCCTATGTTTTAGATCTCATCAAACCATTACCGTTTTTGAGTGGACTTGGGCATACAATGCCCTAGCCCCTCCAAAAGAATCTTGTATCATTCATAAGGTCTAAGAAGATATATCCTAAGGATTTTATTGATCTAAAGAAAACATTCTAAATTTTAGTTATCAACAAATGGAGCAATAGACTACAAGCATTTAACATTCAATTATGGATTCATGTTTATCGTGTTTTTATTATCATGCTATTGAATTAACACTCACAATTGAATCCCATTAAGAGCATTTTATCACCACATTTATGTGAAACTCTAGGAAAGTTTCATACCTTAGGTATTATCATTTCATTTAAAAATTTCTATTACTATTTTTCCTTTGTCCTAAATAGGACACACTCTTTTTTTCATCATAAGTGTTATGGACGTGGGAACACCAACATGGGGTTTGTCTTAGGCAATCCCTTAGACAACACAACCCTTCTTCCTCATTTTTTTTGTGTGTAGGTTTATATCCAACAAATAAAGTGGTACAAGAGTGTAGATCAAATTGTGTTAGGCTGTGACAAATTTCAAATTTGAAAAAAAAGTTTGGACTAATTCACTAGGTGCCCTTGTCCTACTGTTTTGGTTGAATTTATGGGAGACACTATTTTAGAGCCTCTTGAATACATTCCAACCCACCTTTATCAACTTTGAACACTTTTAGGCTAGGGCCCCAACACCCATGTCCGACTCTCCCTACTCCAATTATCATATCCAGGTTCCTCTTTGTATCTTTGTTCTAGATCTGGCTTAGTTTTGTCTTTATTTTTGTAATTTACTGTTATTGCTAAAATATACCATTTTTCTATCATTAACCCTAGATCACATATACACACTTCATAATCTCAATTCCATTACAACAAAGGAATAAAATCCTAGTGTTCAACTCTCTTATTGGGACTATAGCTGAACCTCTTCATGTTCTAATGCTATTCTATGAACATTTGAGATCTTACTTTGCATCCATAGGATTAGGATCTCATTTCCATACATATCATAGAGATATCAATAATGATAATAAGAGGAGTGTAGAAGCAAAATAATTTGTAGGATACATGGAAATAGTACACAATCAAGTAAGGGAACACATGGAAATAATGAATAGTAAATATAAGGAACAAGATGATGAAAAGTAAGGGCACACATAATTTAAGGTTGGGGATGAGGTTATGGTATATCTCAAAAAAGAAAGATTTTCAATATCTACACATATAA
Organism: Cryptomeria japonica; assembly: GCF_030272615.1. NCBI lineage: Eukaryota > Viridiplantae > Streptophyta > Pinopsida > Cupressales > Cupressaceae > Cryptomeria > Cryptomeria japonica. The sequence continues at coordinate 739,487,160 of NC_081413.1, forward strand.
CAAGATGATGGTGAGGAAGTTTGATTCAAGGAACACCTATGAGGTTGAGTTACTGAAAGTACTTGGTATGCCACATATGGGATCCAAGTTATCTCATTTGGGCATCTGAGACCCATGTTCCCCTTTTTTGTGCATAGTTAGAGTCTTTTAAGCATCTCTTCTAGTTTTGTCCCACCTAAAATCTTGGGATTTGGATTCATGATTTTTTCAAACTCTTCTGACTTGATCATTTTTCTTGGCATATGGTTATTTTAGGGGATTAGCCTCATATTCATTACGAATTATAATTTTTTTGGCATTCTTTTAGGATGAAGATCATCTTCAACATATGCAAATGTAAATTTTTTGCAATCTTGGACAATTGCTCTATTGATCAACACATTTCACTTTTTTTTTAAAGATACTATTTGTTCTATTATATTATTATAAATTGATGCAGGAGCATCCCCAGTTCGTGGCAATCTTGCATCAACCAAAATTATTTCCTTTCTATTTTTGCTTTCTGTTTTGTAGTTTCAACATTTCATTATGTATTTTCTGGAATTGGCTCACCGGATCTCAAGGAGTTGGATTTGGCTTGAAGACTTGATCATCTACCTTATTCCCAAACCACGAAGCATTTGGATCATTTTCTGGCAAGTTATTGCTACCAGTTTCCTTGACAATTTTCTAGTACTAGTTGCCTAGACCTATTTGCATTTGTGATCTACCGGATCCCTTTTGTAGCTTGTGGAGCCCTGAGCATTAATTTCGATGTTCCTTGGCATGTGGCCAACCTTTCTTTTGATCCACACTTCATCTTTTGGATTTTCCAAAGGAATTTATTTGGCAGAGTTCAACCTTGTTTTTTTTACACGTTAGGTCTTGTTCTTCGACATTTGATCCCTTTTTGGGCCGATTGGATCCCCTTGGATCATATAAATCATTGTAATTGAGCATTATAATGCAAATCAGTTAAGAGATAGAACATAGAAGATAGATCCTAAGATTTGAGGTCCCAGTTGTGACATGTTATGTAATTAAGCATATTTAAGCAGGCCAATGAGCTAGTTTTTGTATCCCGGTTGTTATTGGTTGATTGTGATCAGTTTTTATGATATAATTCTTCTAGCTCTGCATTGTCTCCATCAGATCCTTGTGTTTCCATTGTGTTTACTCTTGCTGATCAATCTAGATTGATCTCTTTGAGGTCCCTCCTAACTGGTGATTACATCAAGTGGTATCAAAGCGAGCTTTCATTTCAGAGATTGCGTTGTCCTGAGGAATTTTGTTGTAGGGTGGCGGACTATGGATCCGACCTGCAGCTGCAGAGGATTGGCGTGAAGAGGAAATATGAATGGTGGAGTGCGTGGGAATGAAGAACCTGTTGTGATGGAAATGTTGCAAGGAATTGCAGCTCAGTTCGAAGCCGTTGAGACAACTTAGAGAAGAGGCCGACCTATTGAAGATGTGAGTGAAGATGAAGGAGAAGAAGCCTCGACAGAACAAGTGAACCCACCGGCGATTGATCCAAACGAAGAAAGGTTTTTGAGGGTTTTGAGTAGGGCGAATATTTTAACCCACCATAATATGATGGAAAGTTGGATTCAAACAAATTGATGGATAGGATCTCGAAGATGGAGAAATATTTTGATTTTTAGAACACTACAGAAGAAAGAAAGGTGAAATATGCCTGTACCCGGTTGAAAGGTCATGCATCTCTTTGGTGGGAGCATTTGCAGGTTGATAAACAGAGAAGAGGTAAAGAGAAGATCAAAACATGGGATCGGATGGTTGCTAAGTTGAAATCAAAATTTATGCCAGCTAATTATCAAATGAATTTGTTCCGGAAGTTGCAGAAGGAATCTAGTGTGAAGGAGTACACCAAAGCATTTTACAAGTTGAATATCAGATCCAAACATGTTGATGATGAATTTGAACAAGTTGCAAGATATTTTAATGGATTGTGGATGTCTATACAAGATGAACATAGTTTGATCAAATTGCAGAGTGTTGAAGAAGCTTACTAGTATGCCTTGAAAGTAGAAGAGAAGTTGAACAAAAGACATGAGCAGAGACAGAGAGGTAGAGGTGGAAGGTTTTCTGAAGGAAGATTTTGAGGAGGAAGATGATATACCAGAGGTAGAGGAACTTGTATGAATTAGAACAAGGACAAGGAAGTGAGCAAAGAAGGTAATTCATACCGGAAAGATGATAGAATTTTCTATCGGAGGAGAGAACCAGATGGCTACCGGAATGAGAATTTTGGAAAAGAAGACAGAAGACAAGACAAGAGAGTGTTTAGAGGAACTTGCTATAAGTGTGGAGGAGAAGGAAATCACGCTTTCAAGTGTAAGAAGACAAAGAATACCAGAAGAACAATAGTGGTGGAAGAAAACCCCACCGTATCAACTAATAAACTAGAAGATGGAGAACTATTGATGATGAGAAGAGGTTTGTGTCATACCGGAGGAGATGAAGAGCCCTTGTAGAGGAAGAATTTTTTCAAGACCACATGTAAGGTATCTGGTAAGTGTTGTAAAGTTGTTATTGATAGTGGTAGTTTGGATAATTTTGTTTCAGAAGAGATGGTGAATAAGTTGAATTTGGAAAGATTGAAACACCCTAAGCCTTACCAAATAGGATGGATTCAGGATGATCATAATGTTGGCATATGTGCAGAGTATGTTGACATGATGATATTATGTTGTCATTGATGTCAATATGCTGAAGAAAGAACTGGTAATATGCTGAAGAGTGAACCAGTAATATGTTGAAAATGAACCGGTTTATTGAAGTTAAGCAACTAGAAAAGTGAACCGGTATAATGTTATGAACCGGTATATGTGCAAAAGGTGAAGCGGTACATTTGTCCAAGTGAACTGGTAAATGGAATGTTTTCTATCAAGGTTTAATATGGTATGACTACCGGTTGGTAGTCCCAGCCTCAGGGTTTCCAGTTGAAGTGTTTTGAGCCTTTGTGATTCAACCGATGGCATTGTGTGATGAGTTAGTATTGTAATGGAGATCAAATCATGTTTCCAGGTCAGCCTCGTGTGCGTGAAGGATCTTGCATGAAGAGGATTGATCCTATCTACCTCAAGAATGTGCGAAGTCCCTGCAAACAGTGAAGAACGCGTGATGGGTTATCGCCTCCAAGAAGCAGTGAAGAACGAACGATGGAGAATGTCTTGTGATCTAATCAAGACCGTTGTATTCAAATGCAAAGTGTTCAATGGTCAAGATTGAACTCAACTGAATTGCTCAACCTAAATGTTTAGGGTTTAGGGTTTATGCTACTGACCTATCTGTTTCCTATAAGGTTGATGTTGTGTTTCATGTTGAGATTGTTGGCAAATGTTGTGTGTGTATCTAAGTGTAGATATACGTGATTCTTGCCAGACCAAATAAGAGAATTGATACCTGTAAAGTGTGTGTGCAGAAGGAAGTAACTAAAATGGATCTGCATTGGCATTGAGTGCTATTACCAGATCATTGTAATACCCATTGATCTCTAATCACTTCAACAGTTGGAAAATCCCTTAACAGGGTAGCTTTAACCAGCTTGTTGTAAATCCTTTAACAGGGTGACTCAAAACCATTGAGTTCATGAAATCCTCTTACAAGGTAACGTTTAACAAGGTTTAACCCTAAACCAGGTATTCTAGCCATCCCTTAATTGGGTGATCCCTAACAAGATTGGTTCCTAATAGAACCTGTTGTAACAGTCTTCAAACGGACTAGGCTCCTAATAGAGCGGACTTCTAAAGAGTTCAAAAATAGCTTGTGGGTATTCATCCCCACCGTGGTTTTTCCTAGTTGGGTTTCCACGTGAAAAATATGTGTGTCATGTGTGATGCCTCTTTCATGTGATGTTTTGTTATTTCCTATTTAGTTGTGAATCATGTTGTTCTAGTAAATTATTGTATCTCTGATGATAGATTATTTGTTTATGCATAAGGATGAAGTGGAGATGAGGGAGTTGATTTTATGGAAAGCTAAGTGTTGTTGGTTTATGTCTTTCATAGTCTCATTATGTTTAACCAGTAGTAATCTGGTTTAGACCAGTATTAGTGTTTGTCTGTCAAGTGCACTATTTGCAGTCCAACCAGTTCAAGAAATGTTTTTGTGTCTATAATGATTCACCCCCCCTCTCAGTATTGGTTTGGTACTCACTGTTTATCATTGGGTTATCACATAAGTTGTTTATAAATGAGAAATGCTTGGTGAAATTGAAAATTGGGAATTATCATGATGAAGCCTTGTGTGATATTATGCCTATGGATATTTGTCACCTTTTGTTGGGTAGACCTTGGCAATTCGATAGATAGGTAATACATGATGGGAGGAAGAATACATACACTATTGTGGCCAATGGGATGAAGCAAACCTTGTTGCCCTTGGAGGAGCCTTTGAAGAGAGAAGTCTATATGAATGATATAATATGTTTGGTGGATTGAAGGAAATTCTTGGATGGAATCAGACATGAGAATGTGTGTTTTACCTTAGTTCCTAAGAAGAATGAGAATCCAGAGCATGAAGAAGAACAACCGGAAGAGATAAAAGAGTTGTTGACAAAGTATGAAGAAATCATATCAGATAATGTGCCTAATGGATTACTAGTTGTGAGAAGTATCAGTCATTGCATGGACCTGGTTCCCGGAGCTAGTTTGCCTAACAAAGATGCACACTATGTTGGATCTCAAATCAACAGATTGGATGGGTTCTAAGGAAATGCCAACTCCTATGATCAAACCTTCCAATTTGACTTGGCCAACTTATAGAGTGAACCTATTTGGTTACTAACTCTCTCACTTTAGGCTCTGCAAGACCTAGGCGGGTATACCTATTCACTAGTGGCTTTCGATGACCAATGCTTTTTATAGATTGAGTATCTTGATCTAAATTCTTCCCTATCTCAATATGGCATATGTTCCTAGGATAGGTGGCTTTTAGATGAGTTCAAAAATTGTTGTTGTGAAAGCTATTAGATATTTATACTTGAAATTTATATGTATACACTATTGCTAATTGATTCTATATACATCCTACTCAACTATTCCTATTGCTTTAAAGTAAAGGTAATTGATATGGTAAAAGTTGTTGTTTATGAGTGACCAGTGTCTTTCCTGTTATTTGGGCTACAAAGTCTTATATTTCCCTAGGACTTAATGTATGATTTGTGAGACAAATTTTAAAACTACCCCCTTTGGTAAATATGTCAGTTACCTTTTCTTATGAGATCTGCTAAATGTTTATATCATAAACCGCCTGAATGAATTTAACCCTAACCTTAAGGGACCATTCAAAGAAGAACTACAAGGAACGATTATAATCCACAAGTAGATCTTTTTAGTCCAAATTTATAATATAGGAACATATACTTCACTGTAAGAATATGAATAACCTTATCTCCTTTAGATAATATCACAAACAATTGCCTATAGAAAATGAAATAACTCACAACACATATGCGAAGGAAAACAACTGATTGTATTAAAGGTTCAAAAATAGTACAGTATCATGCCAGAGTTTCTATTATATTTCTTCTCACTCTCATATCTACATTTTTTAACCACTTATATATGTGGTTGAATGGGAACCATACCCCTTTTGGGCTGAAAAGTCACCATTTTACATTAAAATTAACAAAACCATTTGAAATTAATATGCAAACTAGTTAGTCAATAACCTTGCTTTAAGCTATCTTTTGGGTTTTTTGTTTGGTCGGCAGCCTTAAACTTAAGATACGAATCTGAAATTGGTTGTGGTGGTAGGAAACATCCACTTCTAAAATGGGTCTTTATCAGAGTTGATATTGGAATGCATTTTCATTCCAAGTCGACATCTTCTTTCATGCAAGTCGAAATAACAGGCTTTTCAACCTTCTTACGGTCTTCTGTATGGTCTACAGCCAAAAACAGATTGTACAGATCTAATATTTTTACCGGAGCTTGGAAAATTGATTTTCTGAAATGGGTATTTCTTATATTTGCATGTTTAATTCATGTTAATTCTCTATTCATATCATCTTTTCTATAGATCAAAAACACTAGTCTTTCATGGGGTCCATTGGAATTAATTTATTCATATCCTCCTTTACTCTAGGCGTTCAAATAATTAATCATCCATTATGTGTCATTTCCATGAAGTGACCACCATTTTCAATAGTAGGGTGCTTGAAATTACTTGTAAATTTGAAGCTCCAATAGTAGCCTTGTCTGGGGATGTATGCCCCTTGCGGGTATAGCAAGAATTTAGATCTCTGGTGGAGTAGACCATGTGCCTTATTCATTGATCTATTTTTCCCTCTATCAAATAATTTATTTTGGGCATGTATCAACATTGCATTTTCAAAAACATCATGATCATTCATCTTGGTACTATCCCAATCAACCATGCCATTTATTGCTTCTAAAATATTTCCCAATTCTTTATGCAATAGTGATGCTATAGTGTGTTCATTTGGTGTAGTTGATTCTATCTTAGTATAAAATGTATTACTTGAAAATATTTCTTCCTCATAATATAAAGGATTTGAGAATACATGAAAATCCTTTTCACACATACCATGGCAGTAGGGAATATGATTTTCCTCTATCACTTCATCACATAAGGGGTTTGAAAATATTTGAAAGCCATTTTCAAATTCACATACCTCTTCTTTATCAATTGCATCATCAAGGTAATCAGGTATGGATTCACTTTCCTCATAACTGGCACAATATTCTTCATCAATGTTAGCAACAATTTCTTCAGGTTCTGGCTTGTACTCACAAACATCATCAATTACTTCTTCATCAGATGGGACTTCCAAAGGGATAACTGATTCTCCTACATATTCATCTTCATTTGCATCTCTTATGTTGATGTTATTCTTCTCACGGAAATCATGTAGTGCCCTGATCATCTCCATAGCAACTGAACACGCTAATTCCAAATTATCTGGTCCACATTCACTCATGAGTAATTCTGTGAGCATAGATATATTAGGCCTTATATCATCAGGCATTTACAAATATGTTGTCATCATTATACCAATTAATCCTTTTATAGATTCACCTTCCTTTCTCCTTATGCTGAAGAATGCATTAACATGTGCCAAGGGATCAATATAATGATCTGTTTGAATTTGATTATGGAATGTAAAACAATGTGGAGAATGGACTGATGGATTGATGAAAGATACATTTTCTTCAATAATGCCATAAAATTCCTCTAGGAACCATCATTCAAGTTCCTCCCATGATGAGATGCTTTGTGGGGATAACAACCAAAAAATATTCTCTGCAACATCTTCCAAAGTCATCACGAATAATTTCATGATCAATTCCTCGGCACAAATCTGAAAATTTTCAATAAACCAGTAAAATGCTTTCAAATGCTCAATTGGTGATTCACCTTCTACTCCAAGAAACCTCAGCATACGAGTTTTAAGCTCATACGAGAATGGATATGGATACATAGGGATGTTACTAAAATCCAATGGCTTGTATGTAGCTTCATAAAGTTGCCATCGTGTAGATGTATGTTGTATCCCTAAAAAAGGAGCTTCATAAGAATATGGATACTGATACATTTTGTATTGATATTATATCAACCACTGATCTTTTCTTCATTAATTATACACAGAGTCACCACCTCCTTCATAGAGGACAAAATTTCTTTTTATTTCTTTTGAGTTTCCTTTTCTTGTTGAATTCTAACTGCACAATGGGATGGCCTTGTGTTAATGACCTTCTTCCGTACATAAAATTTCTTATTTTAGAGTCACCACCTTTCTTCTTGAAAGGAAATTGTATTTTGTATATGAGTTCTTTCCCACAACAAAGTCTTTCTTAAATGAATGTGTCCCCAGTAGAGTCGCCAATCTGTTGGATCTCAAATCAACAGATTGGATGGGTTCTAAGGAAATTCCAACTCCTATGATCAAACCTTCCAATTTGACTTGGCTAACTTATAGAGTGAACCTAGTTGGTTACTAACTCTCTCACTTTAGGCTTTGCAAGACCTAGGCGGGTATACCTATTCACTAGTGGCTTTCGATGACTAATGCTTTTTATAGCAGATTGAGTATCTTGATCTAAATTCTTCCCTATCTCAGAATGGCATAGGTTCCTAGGATAGGTGGCTTTTAGATGAGTTCAAAAATTGTTGTTGTGAAAGCTATTAGATATTTGTACTTGAAATTTATATGTATACACTATTGCTAATTGATTCTATATACATCCTACTCAACTATTCCTATTGCTTTAAAGTAAACGTAACTGATATGGTAAAAAGTTGTTGTTTATGAATGACCAGTGTCTTTCTTGTTATTTGGGCTACAAAGTCTTATATTTCCCTAGGACTTAATGTATGATCTGTGAGATAGTTTTTAAACCTACCCCCTTTGGTAAATCTGTCAGTTACTATTTCTTATGAGATATGCTAAATGTTTATATCATAAACTGCCTGAATGAATTTAACCCTAACCTTAAGGGACCATTCAAGGAAGAACTACAAGGAACAATTACAATCCACGAGTAGATCTTTTTAATCCAAATTTATAATATAGGAACATATACTTCACTATAAGAATATGAATATGTTGGTATTATGGATGTGTTGCATTGGTTTTGTCATTGATGTCAACACTTGTCAACACTTATCAACACCTATCCTTCTGGAGATCTTTGGTTATGTTCACTTGCATATTCAGTGACTTATGCACAGTCATCGGTATCTGGTTCACCGACAGGTTATATTGTTCATCAGCATAGAGGATGACTTGTTATCATTTGGAGATTACTTGGTTATGTCAAAGACATGGTTTGGACACCTGGTTTTGGTGATTTGGTTATTGGTCTAATTGAGTTGGCATATTTGCTGTTACTGATAAATTATTCTAGGTTATGAACCGACATGCGTTATCTATTCCAGATCAGCATGACATGTTATGGAGATGTTTATTGATTGGTTATCATTGTAAATTCATTGAGCCGACATGATGCCTCACATATTGATTCATTTATAATTGATTTAATTGTAATATTCTTAGTGAGTTACCTACACATTTGGTCTTAGGTTTTGGTATATATGTGTAGACACCTAAAAATGGTCAACGCTTGCGGAATCGTACTTTAACATTTGTGCATTGCCTTATTTTAGGGTTTTTGCGTCGCATTAACATTTCTCCTATGTCATGCACTTGGTCTGTATCATTTGCGAGCATCAAGTCTTTCTTCTGCATTCTTCAAGTTGTCTCGCTTTAGAAATTGGTCTTTTCGACAACAAACTTCAATCATGATTTTGGTCAATCTTATCCTGTCGCATCAATGTGTGTGCTAATTTGTCATCATTTTGGACATCATCAATCCTAATTAGGGTTTTGTCCTCTTTTCAATCTTGTCGATTTGCGATCAATTTGTCATCGATTGCTATCATTTTCAATCTTGTCATTTTGTGATCAATTTGTCATCGATCGTCGTCCTTCTCAATCGTGTTAATTTGGATCAATTTGTCATCAATCGCTATCATTTTCAATCTTGTCATTTTGCGATCAATTTGTCATCGATCGTCATCCTTCTCAATCATGTTAATTTGGATCAATTTGTCATTATTCCTCGTAAATTGGTGCATTTATCAATCAAAATCATTTATCACATTGATCATTTATCAATTCAAAATCATGATCGAATGGACATCAAATCAATCTTACATCAAGACCTAATTGTCGTCTATGCATTTCTAATTCATCTTCCAAGGTTTTATGATTTATTCATTTAACCTTGTTTGTCATTTCTCCCTCTAGGTTAAATAATTTATTTATTTATCCTAGGTCTTCTTGTCACAATTAAATGTTTATTTAATTGGCTAATTAATTCCTCCTATTTGTGTAAATTAATTAATTAATGAGAAATTATTAATTAATTTACCTAATTTGCTTCAATTTTCTAATTTCCAAGTCATCATTTCCAACTTAATTTTCTAATTTCTCCTAAATTCCTAAATTTTTTTATTTCTATTTTCAAAATCTTGTCATAAGTCCTTGCATAGCAATTTGTCATAAATTGTCATAAATCATCATAAGTCCTTGCATAGCAATTTGTCATGCACTTGTCATTTTTGCTATTCTTGATTTGAATTTCTATTCGAATCACTATCATGCTAATTTGATCATTTCTCCAATTTATCTATAAATTGGATGAATTTCTTCAACCCTGATCCCCAATAATCACATTATCGATCTATAATCTTCTGAGCTAATAATCGCTTGTTTTGAATTACTTTGTTGAATCAATCACGCTTCGAGTACTCTTGAGCAATCATCTTGTCTACTTGCTTTCATATCATGATCATGCACTAGTAGGTGAGATCCACAACAAAGCTATTTGGAGAAGAAAGAAGGACAATGGAGCTGCATGAAGGAAGCATTTAGATCTACATTTGGTTTGCATAATCTTTAGTTTTGAATGTTTCACTTTCATGTCTTTATTGAGTGTGTTTAGGATAGATCATTGCATTTGAGCTTTCGTGATTGAGCTAGATTAGTATTTTGATATATGCTTTGATGTTTTCCGATTTCCTAGCTACAATATGTAAGATCTCAATTGTGAGATTAACATGATGAGATAATGAATAGAAGATAAGATAAGGTTGTAATAAGGTATATGTGAATATAAGTAGAGCTACTCATGCAGACATCATTTGAAGATTCAAGGAAGGTATGAAGGAGATAATCAAAGCCTAACCGGTACTGAATCCGACATATCAAGATGCTATTTTGAGCAGTACATTATCTAGGATTTAATCATCCTATTGTAGTCAGTGTGACTCTCATTTTGTGATTGAGCAGTGAGCTCTAGGCAGTTGGCCTTTCTGCATGTGCAGACCCCATTTGTACACACATACTATCTGCAGTAGTATCATTTGATTGTGGGTAAGGTTTCCCACTGTGGTTTTTCCCCTTATAGGGTTTCCACGTACAAATATCTATGTTATGTGTTGTGGATGTTATTTCTCTTTCTGTTTCATGCATTAAGCTTTACCGGTATTGTTATTAAATGTTAAACTGTCAACCAACATTAAGTTTGGTTTACTGGTATTATGCGTCAAGTTTGATTAAGTTATATTTGGGTTGAAATTAATTGACAATTGATTCACCCCCCCTCTCAGTTGCCTCCGGGTCCTAACAATTGGTATCAAAGCTCAGTCCTCTTTTTGTAGAAGTTTAACTATTAGGGATCCCACAGATACTGAGAGGGGGGGTGAATCAGTATCTGACTAGTAATTAGAATTTCTTAATTTTAAACATGCAGAACATAATATAACAGTGTACCGGTATACGAAAAATAATGCAATAAACAGAATCAAGAACATCCACATGAAAAGCACACCATAACACAAGATGTTAACGAGGAAACCTGGTGTGGGAAAAACCTCGGTGGGATTTGTGACCCACAATATTCACTCACTGGCCAATAAGAGAATATTACTTACAATAAGGGCCTGCACATGTAGGAAGGCCAATTGCCTAGAGCTCACTGCTCAATGGGAAGTCTCACTGACTTACAAGAGGGATTATACAAATCCAATATCTTGTACTGCTTTACAATAGCATTTTCAATGCTAGATTCAGTACCGGTTCCTGCTCTATTCTTTACATATACCCCTTGACCTATATTTTGCACAATAGGTCTACCTAATATTTTCCTATATGCTTCTACTCATCATCCAAAATGTCTACAATGATCTCTTTTATATTGTAAAGCGGAAAATCGCGATCGAACCCTAGTTGCTCTCCCCTCTTCCAACTCCGAGGAGAGAGAAGGGAGGTTCACTAGGGTTGATGGTTTTCACTTAGGGGAGAGACTTTACATTCAAAAGAGGGGTTGAAACCCACAAGATCCAATCCCATGCAATGCAAGATTGGATGCTAAATGAGTTTCAAGGGTTAAGACAGCAAGGCTACCCTCTTTTGTAAAGAATGTGCATAGAGGAATTGAGCTAGAAATGCATAGAAAGTGATAAAGATTCGCTTATAAACTGAGTTAGGGATATAGTATGAAGCTGCGGACCTGGAATTAGCAGTAAAATGTCGATACGGCGCTGTCCTGCAAATTTGAGCAAAAGTTGTCGGGACGATGGCGCCCGGCACCACGGTCCTCCGAAAAATCCGCGAAACGAAGGGGGATCTGTTCGTCTCTGCACAAGGATTCCAGATCTTCAATTTCAGCCGCGTACCTGCAACCTACACATAGAAAGGTGAAGACGATTGGGGGGTTAGGGATTAGGGGTTTGCCTTTAGGTCAAACCCCGGTTTTGGAATTAACCAAGAAATGAGCAAGTGCTGTAAATGTAAATGACTGTAAAACAAGTACTAATACCTTGTTCTAAGGATGTTTGTATCCTTATGTGCAAAGGTTTAGATGTTGTATGTTGTATGTTGTAGTAGTATGTGATCTCCTCTTCAATGGTTGAATCCTTGTCTTGAATGCAACACTTAGCCTTGAATGGAGACTTGAAATGATCAATTGCTTGAAGGAATGCTTGAATGCTTGAATGCTTGAGTATAGTTTCCACGCCTTTTCCATCATGTCGAATGAAAGAGGAAAATGTAGTTTATATACTTGTCAATTAGGGCTAATAGACTGATTTTCTCGACCTTAGGCCGACCAGGGAAGATAATTTCCAATTTGCAAACAAAAAGACCCGAGACCCCTTAGGAGACCGAGCCCAAAATAGGACCCAGGGACCAGGGCACTGGGCACCATGGTCCTGGGGACCAGGGCGCTGGGCACCCTGGTCCTGAAGGACCAGGGCGCTGGGCGCTCTGGTCCCACCTCCCGGGACAGTAGGGTGCAAGGAGGTTCAGGCCAGGGTGCTTGAAAAATGCAGTTTTTAGTGTCATAATCAGGTTTCGGGGTCTCCATTCAGGTTGCATGTTGCGTCGCCATCATGAAGACCGAAATGCAGTCGAAATTGCAAGTGTCACAATTTTAGGATGCTACATATATATAAGAGTCATTTTACAATTTTCCAAGTCGGCTTACACATTTTTACAATAAGAAACAAAATATAATATAACAAAATCCTGTTGGCCTCTATGCCGGTATACTTCCTTTCTTTTGTGCCGGTACCGGTGTCTTGAGTGCCGGTGTAGAGTGTGATCTACTGATGCTGGTATAATGCCTTTTATGGTGCCATAATATTGCAAGGTTGCCATCAATGACAAAACCTTCAATCACATACAATGTCTCATTGGAGTCTGCATATGCCAACAATCTCCCCCTTTGGCATTGATGGCAACACTCATGAGAAATTTCAAAAAGTATCCAAAATTTGTAGTCCAAAAATGTTACCAAAAATGTGCGAGCTCCCCCTGAGCATACGATTCCTGTCCTATGATTTGAATTTTCTCATCCCACTACTCCCCCTTTGGCATCAATGACAAAGGTTGTCAAGATGTCAGTAGAGTTTGTGGTTTTAACCTTGTAGCTGGGTAGTTATAATTTGAAAAAGATCTCCCAAAATCAAGTTTATACTATCCATAAACTTCTTGCTATCCTTTATTGTTGTCTCTGTTCTCTTCACTGTACCGATGAGATGCTGCAAATGCTCTGCCGGTGTTATGTTTCCCTATATTAGTGCCTCAGAAATTTCCTTCCGCAAAGATGCTAGATAGTCCAATCTTGGACTTAGTTTAGATCTCAAATGTTTTGCCTTATTTATTATCCTTTCTTTCTCTCTTTCCAATTTAAGTAGTTCTTCCTCAAAATTTGTTATCTTCTCCTCAAAAATTGATAGTGTATCAGGTGAGTTGACAAAATTATCTGCAAGTTTATTGTTCTCTTCCTGTACCTTGCTCATTTTCTTGTCAATATCTACAGTCAAAAAGTTTGTTTTACAGGTATCTTTGTACAGATTTTTGTACTCTTTCAACAAATTACATAATTTTGGTAGAAGTGTGTCAAAATCTCTATTACACTTCTTTATTTGCTCATTAAAGAATTTCTATTTTTCAACTTCTACTTTATCCTTTATTGACTCTTCTTTTATTTTCTCAATGTTTTCTAAGATATATTTACACAGTGTATCCTATTGTCCTAAAGAATCTTTGTTATCTATATTACAGTTTGGAGCAATTACCAGTATTATCACATATCATAGTTTTATACATGGTTTTAATTTCCTCATCTCCTAACTCTTCAATGTTGCAGTGGATGTACATTCTGGGGTCTTCAACATATACAACTCCCTTAGGAAATTGAGAAAAAGCACCTAAGGTATCATCCTTCTTTGCTATCTCAGGAACTAAGTGAAATACGGGCCTAGGTCTTTTTATTACTTCAACAATAGTAGGGTTTGCTATATATTCAATTGCAGAGGTGGTTGCCATGATTAAATACCTTTTACTGCCTTAGGATGGATGATTGCTTGGAGTGTTCTTGCTTCTTGCTCAAAATGCCTTAGCTTGGAATCTTCGCGCTCTTCAAAAATTTGAAATCTTGGTGAAATGAAATGGAGCCAAAACCTTAATTTTATAGTGTCTTTTCGCCATCTACCACATTAATTGCATGCCGGTTAAGTATTCACTTAACATTGTTTGCCGGTAATAAGTAATTTCCAACTTATTATCTCTAACCGAGGGAATAATAGCACATGTATCAAATAGATTGTCAAACCCTCAAGGACATTTTCTTCAATTAGATGAAGAACTTCCTGCCGGTGGAGCACGACTCTATCCTTCTAGTGAAGCATCACTCTGTTCTGCTAGTGAAGTATTGGTTTGTTCTACTAATGGAGGAGTATTCCCAATATTTAGATCAGCTTTTCTAATCCATTGTTTTGAGAATTCTTGCTTAACCTCTTCAACTTTTTCTTTACCTTTCAAGCTAGAATTTTTGTTGTCTACCAGTGTTGCTTTACTTCTACAGAATTTAGCAATATGCCCAATCTTGTTACATGCATAACAAGCTATATTATTCTTCTGAATAGCTTTCCCATAACCTATGCCGGTTTGTGTTCTGCATTGATTAGATAAATGTCCAAATCTTCCACAAACATAACATCTCACTTTCATTCTACAGTTCTTAGAGTTGTGAACAACTTTGTTGCATTTAGAACATTGACTAGTGGGTGTGTTGATATTCTGATAATTTCTAGATCTACATTCATTTTCTCTATGACCATACTTATTATGGTTAAAACATTTACCATTGAATTTATAAGCATTAGGTTGTCTTACTGGTTTGTTGTGATCCTGAGTATTTGTAGTACTGGATCTTTCACCAACTTCAAAGCCAATTCTAGAAGTGTCACCTTTAGGTTTTTGATTCTTCAACAAGGTGCCAAGTTCCTCTAAGCTTTTCTTGAATTTTTCTTTATGTTGATTTGCAGTTCCTAGTTCTCTTTCTAAAACTTCTTTTTGTCTCATCAGTTCATTTGAGTCATTCTGAGTATGCATCAGATCTATCTTCAACATGTCATTTTCATAGCTAAGTCTTGTGTTCTCATTTGCTACATCACTTAGTCTTCTGGTCAATTCTTCTTCATTCTTCTTCCTATCCTCAATCTCTTTGCAAAATCTCATAGTCATATCTTGCATTTCATTTTTTGTTGTCACGATCTCTTGTTTCAACTTGTTTATCATATCATTAAGTGATTCGTTTTCATCATTCTCATTTTGCAATTTTTCACAAAGTTCTCTTCTCTTATTTCTTGCAACAATAAAATTTTATTGAAGTGCCTGAATGATGTCTTGAGCTTCTCTTAAATCATTTTCTAATTTGATATTTTTCAACTTTTCTGCATCATAGTCTGTAAGAGCTCCTTCCAGTTGCTTCATCAGATTTTCCATCTTTACCGGTGTCAAGATCTTCCTCAAACTTTTAGGCTTTTGAAAATAGAGGACCAAGCTCTGATACCAATTGTTAGGGATCCCACAAATACTGAGAGGGGGGGGGGTGAATTAGTATTTGACCGGTAATTAGAATTTCTTAATTTAAAACATGCAGAACATAATATAACAGTGTACTGGTATACAAGAAATAATGCAATAAACAGAATCAAGAACATCCACATGAAAAGCACACCATAACACAAGATGTTAATGAGGAAACCTGGTGTGGGAAAAACCTCGGTGGGATTTGTGACCCACAATATTCACTCACTGGCCAATAAGAGAATATTAATTACAATAAGGGCCTGCACATGCAGGAAGGTCAACTGCCTAGAGCTCACTACTCAATGGGAAGTCTCACTAACTTACAATAGGGATTATACAAATCCAATATCTTGTACTTCTTTACAATAGCATCTTCAATGCCAGATTCAGTACCGGTTCCTGCTTTGTTCTTTACATATACCCCTTGACCTATATTTCGCACAATAGGTCTGCCTAATATTTTCCTATATGCTTCTACTCATCATCCAAAATGTCTACAATGATCTCTTTTATATATAAGAGTCATTTTA
Organism: Cryptomeria japonica; assembly: GCF_030272615.1. Lineage (NCBI taxonomy): Eukaryota > Viridiplantae > Streptophyta > Pinopsida > Cupressales > Cupressaceae > Cryptomeria > Cryptomeria japonica. Next base: position 739,503,597 of record NC_081413.1, read on the forward strand.
AAATTTGCCAAGTCGGCTTACACATTTTTACAATAATAAACAAAATATAATATAACAAAATCTTGTCGGCCTCTGTGTCGATATACTTCCTTTCTTCTGTACCGGTGCCGGTGTCCTGAGTACTGGTGTAGAGTGTGATCTGCTGATGCCGGTATAATGCCTTTGCTGGTGCCATAAGATTGCAAGGTTGCCATCAATGACAAAACCTTCAATCACATACAATGTCTCATTGGAGTGTCCATATGCCAACATTAACAACTTGAGGAGATTCTATGGCAACTAACTATTTCAGGAAGGACAGTCTGAAACTTGATGGAACTAACTATGGTATATGGAAGATCAGAATGGAGACACATCTGAATAGCATTGGAAGAGACATATGGGATGTTACAAAGAATGGTTATGTTGGTCCTACATAGAGTCAACCTAATCCACCAAACTTGGCTAAAGATCAGGAGAATGATTGCAAAGCAAGAGAAGCACTTTTGAGCGCATTGTCAGATCAACAAATCATGGGATTATTAGAATGATCTACTGCTAAAGCTATTTGGGATAAATTGGAGACATTGAATGAAGGTGATACCACTATCAAAATTGCAAACTTGGAATGCTTTTGGGTCAGGTATGAAAATCTAAAAATGGAATAAGATGAAAGAATTTCTGCTTTTATGGAAAAAGTTAATGAAATTGTTTTGGGTATACAATGTTGTGGAGGATCCTTAAGTGAAGATGAGATAGTTTCTAAAGTTTTAAGAGAATTTCCACTGACATACAAAATTAAAGTAACTGCTATTAATGAATTAAGAACAATGCATAATACATTAGTATCTAGAGATACCTTGGTTGGAAAACTTTCAACTTTTGAGCTTGAGGAATTTGGTCCTGTTGCTACAATTAAGACATATTTATCTTTCAAAGCATCATCATCATCTGCAACATCATCATCATCTAAGAAATATGATTGAAAAACACTTTATGCAAGAGAACTTGAAGACATCAGGAAGGAGAATGAAGAATTGGAAGAACTTGAAGCACTATTTGCAAGGAAAATGCCTAAAGGTTCAGTTGGAAGTAAGTATGAAGGTAAAGCACCATTTAAATGTTTTAACTGCAATAAAATTGGTCATATGGCATCTAGATGTCTTGATAGACATGCAAGATTGAGAGAAGAAGCTAAAAGAACATATAAGCCTAACCCTGAATATCAGAGATACAAATTTAAGAAGAATAGAGACAAATCGTGTTACTATGCTGATGAAGGAGTTACTGATGATTCTGATGAGGAACCGATAGACAATGGATGGGATTTTGTTTCAATAACATAAGATCAACTGACATGTACTATACAACTAGTAGAGCAAGCCCTGGCAGCTAAAATTGAAGAAAAGTATGAATGGATCATTGATTCCGGATGTTCACATGATATGACTAGTGATAAAAGTAAATTCTTAACTTTTCAGGAATACAATGGAGGTCTAGTAAGATTTGGGGATGATAAAGCTTGTTTGATCAGAGGAAAAGACACTATATCTTTTGATGGTAAGCACAATACTGAGAATGTTTATTATGTTGAAGGTTTGAAGCATAATCTTTTGAGTGTTGGTCAATTAGTTGAAAAAGGATTTCAGTTACAATTCAAGAATGGTAAATGCAAAATCATGAATAGAACTGGTTTGGAAATTGCAACCGATAATCAAACTAGAGGTAATATCTTTCACTTGAATAACAAGAGAAGACATGCTTGGTTGCACATATTAATGAAAGTTGGTTATGGGATAAGAGACTTTGTCATGTGAATTTTGATTGCATTGTAAAGATCAATGCAACTAAGGCAGTAAGGGATTTACCTAAGATTGTAAAACCTCACAATACGATATGTAAGGAATGCCAACTTGGAAAGCAAGTTAGAACAACTTTCAAGAGTATTCCAGAGAAATCCAATAATGTTCTTGATTTAATTCATACTGACTTATGTGTTCCGACATCATCAGAGAATTCCACAGTGACTGAACAACAACTACAAGTGAATACACCCAGGTATGTAAGATTGAATCACTCTGAAAGTCAGATAATTGCGAATAAGTATCAAGGAGTTATGACAAGAGGAAGACTGGAAAATGAAGAGGTATGTTTAATTTATCAAATTGAACCAGCATCAGTTAATGAGGCATGTGAAGATGAACATTGGATTAAGGCTATGGAAGATGAATTGGAACAAATTGAAAAGAATAACACATGGACATTGGTTCCCCGACCTAAAAACAAAAATGTAATTGGAACTAAATGGGTATTCAGAAATAAACTTAATGAAGATGGTAAGGTCATCAGAAACAAAGCAAGATTAGCGTGTAAGGGATATTCGCAGAAAGAGGGAATTGATTACAATGAAACCTTTGCACCAGTAGCTAGAATTGAGGCAGTTAGACTATTCCTAGCATTTGCAGCACACAAGAACTATAAAGTATATCAAATGGATGTTAAATGTGCATTTCTGAATGGTGATCTTTAAGAGGAAGTTTACATTGAATAACCTGATAGATTTTCTTTGACAAATGACAGATATGGTTTGCAAGTTGAGAAAAGCTTTATATGGATTGAAGCAAGCTCCTAGAGCTTGGTATGCTAGATTGGACAAATATCTTTTGAAGCTTGGTTACACTAAAGGTAATGCTAACAACAACTTATATTTCAAAGTGACTAATGATGAAATCTTGGTTATTGAAGTTTTTGTTGATGATATAATTTTTGGAGGAGAAGGTGGATTATGTAAAGACTTTTCTAATAAGATGCAGGAAGAATTTGAAATGTCTATGATTGGGGAGATAAAATTTTTTTTAGGATTGTAGATTTCACAGACTGATAAAGGTATATTCATATGTAAATCAAAGTACTTGAAGGAACTACTAAAGAAATTTGGTATGGAAAACTCTAAACTGGTAAGTACTCTTATGACTACAACTGACAAACTATCATTGAAGGATGATTCAACACTTGTTAATCCGACAAGATATAAATCTATGATTGGAGGTTTACTGTATTTGACACAAACAAGACCTGATATTATGAATGCAGTATGTATTGTTTCAAGATTTCAGAGTAATCCTAAGGAAAATCATGAATCAGTAGTAAAAAGGATTTTCTGTTATCCACAAGGCACAACAAATCTTGGTTTATGGTATCCTAAAGATGAAAATTTTGATTTATGTGCATACACCGATGCGAATTGGGCAAGAGATATAGATGATAAAAAGAGCACCACCGATGGAGCATTCTTTCTTGGTAGCAGATTGATTTCATGGTTGAGCAAGAATTAGAGTTGTACATCATTATCAATAGTAGAATCAGAATATGTTGCAGCATCAACTAATTGTCCTCAGGAATGGAGTGCGGTCAGATCCAGAATTCAAATTTGAGTGGGAGTTTTGGTTTAGCATCGGGACAGCATGAGGCAGATGACTCAGAGATTCTTGCAGATGAAAGGGGCTCAGATAGTAAGGATCTCGATGCTCCCTTGGATTTGGGGGACCCAGGGGGAGGACCAAGACCACGTGAAGAGCGGCTAGCAGATGAGAGCGAGAACGGGAAAGTTCAAACTTCAAAAACAGAAGAAGACAACTTAGAAGGAGCTCAAGGACAACAAGCGAATAGTGGTTCAGAGAACACGATGGAAGGAAAAGATCATCTGGAAAAGGTTCTTTCGTCGACCCCTAAGGATCTTAAGGGGGGACCCAGTTTGAATGGACATACACGTAAGTGGTTCTCTCTATTTGGGGTTAAACCCAAAGGTAAGTCTTGATCACCTCCTGTTAAAAACACCTTGAATGTGTCTCAAGGCAAGTTTGCTATCATTGTTCTAGACCAAATCATAGACCAAAACATTGCTAGAATGGAAAATACTTTGATCGGTAATTTTTTTGGGTCTAGACCTAATATAGAGATCGTTTGTGGATTTGTCAAAAAAAAGTGGAATTTGAAAGGTCAGGTTGATGTGGTGCAATGAACAAAGGTTGTCTATCCTTTTCTTTTTCTTGTGATGAGGATAGAAGAAACATTCTCTGTAGTGGGTCATGGGAAATAGGAAAACACATCATGTACATCCAAAAGTGGTACCCTAATGTGGCAAAAGGAAATGATTTTTTGGTCTAAGTCCCGGTGTGGGTTAAACTCCCTGGGCTTCCAATGGAATTCTGGGAGGAAGATGTTTTTGCAGGAATAGCCAACACCTTCGGGGAGCTTATAGCTATTGACCAGGTCACGACATCCAGAAGAAGGTTGATTTATGCAAGGATTTATGTTGGAGTTGGACCTGACAGGAACATGCCAGAGGAAATAGAGATAGAATCTAAACTAGGGAAGTGGAGGCAGAATATTGTTTATGAAACAATCCCTTTTGCCTGCTTTCACTGTAAAAAAGTTGGACATTGGGCTAAAAAATGCCCAAGTATTGAGGGTAAACCCTACCTCCAAACTAAGGTTTGGAAAAAAGTGGATAGGCCTCTAAAAGCCTTGGAGTCCAATAACCTAGATCAGGAGAAACAATCTCAGATTGGATAGATGGAAGAAGAACTCACCAGTGAAGTGGGAAATGAACTAAAGAAAGTAGATAGCGTAAAAATAGATCATTAGGAGTTGGAGCTGAGTGATAAGGATTCAAAGCATGGAAAAAAAGACAATAATCAGAAAGAGGAACTGGAAGAGGATAAGACAGAGTTAGTCTCAGATAAATGTGAGAGTAAAGGAGATAAAAAGCCCACAGATAACAAAGAGGAAGGAGATAGTTTTAACCTCGTTTCAAACTCTCAAGATCTAGATAAAGAATTAGACTGGTTCCAGGAGGCCCAACTTGATAACATCCTGGGCCAAGGGCTATCGGAAATCTCATTAGCTTCCCCAGCAAAAGTAAAGCTGGCCTTTTCAGAGGAACAAGATCCAAAATGGGGAGATGAGGAAGACATCAAAAAGGAACTGGGGAAGAATTAAACAAAGCAGGAGGAAGAAGAAGCAGAAGAGGACAAAATAAAGAACAAGCCAAAAAAAAAGAATAACAATAACCTCATCAATAGTACGTTGACTAGAAACACCAGAAGCAGGCTTGGGGATGTGGGAGCGCAACACACTTCTCTAGGAAGACATTCAAATGCCAAAAAGAGATCAATGGAAACAAGCAAGAATATAGTAGATGGTACCCAAAGAACCATCTTTGAGGCAGGTATTTCTAAAAATCCATGAAAATCATCTCTTGGAATATTTGAGGACTGAACAACCCTCATAAACATGATTTAGTTAAAAGTATGATTAGACATAAAAATGTTGATATTTTTTTGATTCAAGAAAATAAGATGACAAAAGATAAAGTTGAAAGCCTGAATATGTTCAAAAATGGAGGAGTCAGTGGAGGGAGTTCAAAAGGTGCATCGGGAGGAATTGTTACCTTCTGGAACAAAAACAATGTAGAAGGTGAGGTGCTGATTCAGGACAACAACTTGGCCATCATTAGATTTAAGCACCTTAAGAATTGCACCACTTGGGTCCTAACTAAATTATATGCTCCTAACACTAAGACTGGTAGAAGTGAGATGTGGAGAAACCTTATTGGGTTAAGAAGCAGGTTTGCTAAGGACAGCTAGATAATTATGGGAGATTTCAATACCGCCTTGAAGAAAAATGAGAAAAAGGGAGGGAGTCAAGCTAATCTGGACAATAGATTGGACTTGATGGATTTTATAAATAATAATGCCATTCATGACCTAGAGCTACAAGGAGTCAAATACACTTGGACTAATAGAAGAAGTGGTGAGAATTTGATCCAGGTTAGACTTGATAGAGCTCTCCTTTCCTTAGATTGGTTTAACCTTCATGACTACTCTTTATCTTCTCACATAAGGGTAGGATCATATCATTACCCAATAACCTTTACGGCTGAAGCAAAGAATAGAAGGAGACATTTCCCTTATAGATTTGAAAAGATGTGGACTAGGCACCTGGATCTGGAAAGTAAGATTAAGGACTGGTGGTAGGTCAGTATTGAAGGAAACGCCATGTACAAAGTGATGAATACTAAGAGGGGGGGGTGAATTAGTATGCCAAAAAACTCTATACTTAAACACTTTAACAATCTGAAGATAAACTGGTAAAACAGTTTAACAGATAGACCGATTATCACACATGCAAACCAAAATGCAAATAAAGCATTAACCCACAAAAGCAATACAACCATAACACAAGATATTTGACATGGAAACCCAAATGGGAAAAACCACGGTGAGATGGAACTCACAAGTCACTATCTATAGAATAGAAACCAGACCGGTTAAGGTCTTACAATGTTCTTCACCAGAACAGATCTTGTTAGGAATCTCAATCTCTGTTAAGAGATAAGTCCGATTAAAGACTACCTTGTTAGAGGATTTTAGAATCACAGAAGTGAACCACCTTGTTAGAGGATTTTACAATAGGCTATTGGGCCTACCCAGTTAAGGGCTACATACTTGTCAAGGATGTGAGTAATCAACAAGTGTTTGATCTATCTAATAGCACAAACTGCTTGGTTAGATCCAATATAGCTCACTGCTAATGCATTCTAGCATTACTTTAGTCTTCTCTATCTCTCTCTCAATTACAACTTGATCTTCTCAGATAAGATCGCTCTTACAACAACTCAACAACCACCTTAAACCCTAGTCACAACATAAACCCTTTCAGCGACAACCTAAAACCCTAGACATGAAGTCCTTTTAAAGGAATTTGATTTCATGTCAGTCCAATAGGATTACATTACAATTTCCTAGGTTCAATGAATCTAGACATACTCAGTAACACGACACAAAAAGCACCATCAATCAATTGGTGGATTGGTAACTCATCACAAAATGCCGGTTGGTAACTCATCACAGAGTATTACCAGTTCATACAAAATACTGGTTGCCGGTTTGACATAAATGAAGACTGGTAAGTATGTGTTATACCGCTTTGCTTCCTCATACCGCTTGAGATCTACGAAACGCTTGGGGTCGACATGCCACTTTAGATTGAGAAACACATTCTGCAAAATCACCAATAGTCTAAAGACTAGAATACAACATACCGGTTAGAACAAATACCAATTGAGCTCTAGCTCATACATAAAAAGGGGCTCTCAATACAAGTGTGTGTCCATCAATGACAATCACAACATAAACATAAAAAATGCCAACACAAAGTGGTCAAAAAGCTGAAGATTGTTAAAGATAATATTAAGAAGTGGAATAAGGAATGCTTTGGGAATATCTTTACCTCAAAAGATACAACCCTCCTAAAGCTCAAGGAAATCCAAGATGAGATACAGAATAATGGTTACACTAATACGTCTAGAGATACTGAAGATGCTATTCTTATGAGATATCATGATATTATAGCTAAAGAGGAAACCTACTGGAAACAAAGATCAAGAAATGCCTGGTTGAAGGAAGGGGATAGGAACACTAAATAATTCCATATGTCCACATTAAGACATAAGGCCATTAACAAAATTGTTCAGATTAAAGTGAATGGCAGATGTGTTGTAGAAGATGATTCCATGAGCAGGGCTGCTATGGACTTTTTCTCCAATTTACTTGCTAAGGATCAGAATTTGGATATACAAGCCCAAAGGGACCTCCTGGATAGTATACCTACCATTTTAGGGGATGATCAAAATTATCAACTGACTGCCATCCATTCCCATGATGAAATTCTGATAGCTGTCAACTCCTTTGAGGGCAACAAGGCCCCAGGTCCGGATGACTTTCCCATGTTCTTATTTCAAATGTACTGGCATATTATTGGAGATGATGTAACCAGAGCTATGAAAGAGTTTTTTGGTGCTAATTTTTTTTTGAAAGAAGTTAATGGTACTTTTATTTCTCTTATCCCCAAAAAGATGGGGGCTGACTCAATGGATCTCTTTAGACCTATTAGTCTATGCAACTCTCTTTATAAGATAATCTCCAAGGTTCTTACCACTAGATTCTTAAGTTGCTCCCATCCATCATTTTGCCTCAGCAAAGCGGTTTTGTCCAGGTAGACAAATTTTGGATTCAATCATCTCTGTCCATGAAAATATCCACTCTTTGTCTTTCTCTAAAAAATAAGGTTTTTTTTTTGAAGCTTGACCTCTCTAAAGCCTATGATAGAGTGGATTGGGATTTTATGATGGATGTTCTCTCTGATTTTGGCTTCAGCTCTAGAAGTGTTAGCCTTATCAGGCAACTTGTCTCTTTGGCTTCTTTCTCTATTATAATGAATGGATATCCTTCTCCTTTCTTTAAAGCTTCTAGAGGTCTCCGGCAGGGGGACCCTCTATCCCCAGTTATATTTATCATTATGGCAGAATGTCTGGGGAGATGTATTGGAAAGCTAGTTGAGAAAAGGGAGTTTTGTGGTTTGAACCCTTCTTCGGTGGATCAAATATGTTCCCATCAACAGTTTGTTGATGACTCTATAATAATGGGGAAAGCTACAGTGAAGGATTCTAGAAGATTAAAAAAGGCATTGGATAACTATGGAGATGCCACTGGTCAACTTATAAACTAGTCTAAAAGATTTGTTATTTTATCAATACCCTGGAGAGGAGGATCAAAATCAGTAATATTCTGGGTTGTCAAATTGGTAGTCTGCCTGCTTCTTACTTGGGGATCCCCTTATGCCATGATCCTTCGGATACTTTTTGGGGAGCCTTGGTGGATAAATTCCACAAGAAGCTATTTGGCTTGAAGGGTGCTCTTCTTAGTCAAGCAAGTAAGGTTCAACTGCTGAAATCCACTCTTCAAAGTATTCCTCTACGCCATTAGTCTGTTTAGGATTCCTGCTAAGTATGTGGAGGCCATTGAAAAGATTCAGAGATCTTTTTTATGGACAGGGGTTGAGGAGAAGAAGAGAATGAATTTGATTGCATGGGAGGAGGTCTACAAGCCTATAAATAAAGGAGGTCTGAGCCTTAGAAGAATAAGAGACATAAATGAGTTCCTTATGGCCAAGTAGATTTGGAGATGATATAGAAATCAAGGAGAATGGGAAACGATATGGGATAACAAATATAAAAGTCAATGTCCGACACTTCAAAGCTTCCTCAAAGCAGAGATTATCCCAATTGGATCCAATATTTGGAAAAATGTCTCTAGAACAAGAGACTTAATTGCCAAAGGTGCAAAATGGAAATTGGGGAAAGGGAATCTTATCCAGTTTTGGGATAACCCTTGGCTTCTGGAGATCCCTTTGAATGAAAACCCTGAGTGGAACAGTTTTCAGAACCAATGCAAGGAAACATTTGGAACCAAGGTGGAGGATTACTGGAAAGATAGACAATGGAAGGACTTATCTCAGGTGGACCAGTCTTTGGGTAGTCTGAATAAAGTCATGAACTCTATGGTGAGGGTTGAAGAAGAAGACCATTTAATTTGGAAATTCACAACTAGTGGTACTTTTACTGTGGCTTCTCTGTATCATTAATAGTTTTACAACATGGAAAGCCCATGCTGGGCTAAAGCATGGGTGAAAGGCCTCACCCCTAAGATAAATATTTTCTTCTGGACAACCCTTCAAGATAAAATTCTTACTACTGAGAATATCAGAAAAAGAGGTATTATTATGCCTAGTTTTTGTATTCTTTGTAAGCAGAATGAGGAGACTATAAATCATATGCTCTTTCATTACCCTTTCTCTGCTGATGTTTGGGGAAATTGTCTGGATCACTTCAAAGTCAGTTGGGGTTTCCCCAAGTTGATTCAGGAGATTTTCAATTATTGGCATCATCCTTCAAGAAATAAATCCACAACCTTATTATGGAAAATTGTTTTACCTCACATGTGTTGGGGCATATGGAAAGAGAGAAATGATAGAGTTTTCAGAGAAAAGACTACTAAGGCTAAAATTGTGTTTGAAAAAATAAGAAGTATAGTGAAAAATATGAATATCATAGGCGGTATTGATAATCCTCAAGATAAGGATGATCAATTTATCTACAAAAAGTGGAGATTAAAGGGCCAAGAGTGCTTTTAGATCAACCCTAGAGAGGGTATGATATGGATCAGTCCGCCCAAGGGATGGATGAAAATCAAATTTGATGTGGCCTCAAAGGGTAACCCAGGTGTTGCAGGATGTGGAGTGGTCCTAAGGGACAAATGGGGAATATGCAAAATCATAAAATGTATTCCCATAGGAAATTAGACTAATCATGTTGCTGAAGCCATGGCGGCTTACCATGGGATGATCCTTGCCAAGGAAGCTAAATGCACTAAAGTTTGGTGTGAAGGAGACTCTTTAAACATAATCAATTGTTTAAATATGAAATTCCAGCCTTCTTGGTCAATTAGTAATGCTATTAAAGCAACTAGGAAAATCAGTGAAGAATTTGAAATGTGTGTTTTTACACGTGTATAGGGAGGCCAACTCCTGCGCTGATTGGGCAGCCAACCTGGCTTGCCAATCGGGAGACATCATTACTAATTATGGTGAAATGGAAATTGCAAGTGATATGAAATCCTTGCTTAATCAGGATCAGAGCCAGACAAGACAACGTGGTACTTTTAATCATTATTTCTAATGCCCCTTCCACCCTTTTTGATGTGGGGTTTTATTGAAGATAATGAGCATTTATATAGGTGTCTTATCATTATTATCTGGCACAAATTCTGGGCGTTCTTACAGAGTAACCATAGAAACTAGAGGAGAGGTTATCAAATTGAGAGAAGGGATTGCAAGGAAGGTGTTGGAAAAATGGGAGGTAACAAGAAAAGATTTGAACCTACTTCCTGCTCTAACTGGAGAAAGAACAAAGAAGTCTGGGATATCCTTCAACATGGGGATCTGAATGTTTTCATGGAGAGGCTAAGTGGGAAAGACCCCACAATCACTAGCTATTTCATCAAGGACTGGAAAAATGGCAAAATCCTTATCGGATCCTAGATGATGAATGTTGATGAAGAGGTCATTGCCGAGGCCACGAGGATGACTACTGAGGGAATGAAATTTTACAGGGACTGAGGCATATTAGATAAAGCAGCAGATAAGTTTCCTATCATGGACGAAGAGAGGAGAAAGATGATTAAAATCGACAACTCCTACCATGCTCCAAAGAGAATTTACAGGCCATGGAGATTTGTTTTATTCGCTTCTATTGCATACATTACCTTAGATGGTAGGTTTACCAGAGCCTACGGGCATCATTTTGTTTTGCTCAACCACTTCCGTCGTGGGGAAAAGGTGAGCCTACCCTATTACCTAGCATGCTCAATGGATCATACTGTAAAGGAGGTTCAGAAGGACCCTAAAGGCAACCATGCCCTCCACCAGGGGCTTATGGCCCTGGTTTATAAAATGCTTAAGGGGAAGTGCATTGAAAAGCCTATTAAAGGCAAAAATGCAAGAGATGAGACAATGAAGAGTGAAGCTAGTGGATTTAACTTTGAATCGAAGACCGAGGGAGAATCAGAAGAAACTAACAAAAAAGGGAAGAATAGGGCCAAGAAGAGAAGGATTATTGTGGAATCAGAAATGTCGGATTCTGAAACCGAATCCTTTGAGAAAAAAATTGTTAAAAAAAAGAAAGGGAAAGCTACTGGAAGGCAGACTCAGAGGAAGAATACTAAAAAGGGTAACAATTCAGACATCAACCATATTCTAGTTGATTCTGAGGAGGAGACTGAAGAAAACAAGAAGGTTGAGGGTCAGGATAAAGAAGGGGAGGGGTAACCCGGTGATGGGCAATATTGAGGTCATGAATACCACAAGTCTGCAAAGGAGGATAAAGGGGATAAAAGTGGCAGTGGTGACAATGATACTGTTAAAGCCTTCTGTGAGACCATCGCTGCCATGGTGAAGGATATCAATAGTTTGAAAACAAATATGCAGGCTATCACAAGAGTTACGGTTGGTGACAAGCACCTGGTTGAACATGTTAAAGAATTGGTTGCCATTATGCATAATGCGGAAGCTATTGAATGTATGGCTGGAAAAATCATAGCCACGGAAAAAAAGGTCAATGAGATGGGAGATAGAAAGGAAATGGAAAATAAAATGAATGACTTTGGCAGCAGAATTGACAAGTTGGAACTCAACGTCAAGAAGATTGTAGACCAAAATTTCCAAATCCTCAAATCGTCGGTGGACAACATGAACATCCTTATCAACAGATTTGAGAACAATGCTGAAAAGGATGGTGATAAAGAGAAGCTGGACAAGAAGGGTCATGAAAGGAGGACCAGAGCTAACACAAAGATCAAGGGCAACATCAAAGGTCGTGAGCTGCAGGAACTAAAGACCTTAGCGAACAACATGAAACAAATGGTTGTTCATGCTAAGGAAATTATGAATAGTATTTAGGTCTCTGTTGGTGTCCTAGGTTCTATCTTTTTGCTGTCTCTATGCTTTCCTTTTGCTGTCTATTCTGGGTTTTTAATGATATGTTATGTTAGTTGATCCCTTTCGGTGGGATCATTTTGTCTTTTTGAAGTGATCAGGCACTTTTTTCTAGCAGTTTTGTTCTCCTGGCTTGTACAAGGTTCGAGTACCTTTCAAATACCTACTTTTACTTAATCAAAAATAATTGTCCTTGGGTATTTTGGATTAAACAAATGTTGAAGGACATAAAGGTAGAATGCAAAGAACCTATAATTATTTACTGTGATAATATGGCAGCAATTGATATATCTAACAATCCAGTATTTCACTCTGAAACTAAACATGTTTCTATCAAATTCAATTTTCTAAAAGAGAATGTTGAAGCAAAAGAAGTGAAACTAGTTTATGTGAATACTAAAGAGCAAATTGCAGATATCTTTACTAAGCCTTTGCCTAAGGAAAATTTTGAATATCTCAAAGAGCAGCTTGGGGTTATACCCTCACCGGTAGAGACTTAGACAGTTGGAGAATGGCATCAGACCAACAAAATTTATAGAGAAACCTTTTTTCAGCTTTGATGGAGGAGAGCTACTTCTCAGGGGGAGTAGTTGGTATTTGTAATTAGTTCTATGAACTGGTTGTATCTAGTTTTTGTATTTCTTTGGCATTTGATGTCAAAGGGGGAGAGATATCTATGAAAAAACACATTATCTTTTGGGGAGAGATTACTCATTGGGGGAGAGATATTCTGTATTTTGATTTCTGGTAATTGATCTCTTTGGGAGATTGTTGGTTTTTGGTTTATTGGCATTTTTGCTTTGGCACTTAGATGGTTTTTCCATCTTGTGTTGCCATCAATGCCAAAGGGGGAGATTGTTGGTATTATGGATGTGCTGCATTGGTTTTGTCATTGATGTCAACACTTGTCAACACTTATCAGCACTTATCCTTCTGGAGATCTTTGGTTATGTTCATTGGCATGTTCAGTGACTTATGCATAGTCACCGGTATCTGGTTCACTGGTAGGTTATATTGTTCACCGGCATAGAGGATGACTTGTTATCATCTGGAGATTACTTGGTTATGTTGAAGACATGGTTTGGACACTTGGTTTTGGTGATTTGGTTATTGGTCTAATCAAGTTGGCATATTTGTTGTTACCAGAAAATTAGTCTAGGTTATGGACCGACATGTGTTATCTATTCTAGATCAGCACGACACGTTATAGAGATGATTTATTGATTGGTTATTATTGTAAATGCATTGAGCCGACATGATGCATCACATATTGATTCATTTATAATTTATTTAATTGTAATATTCTTAGTGAGCCAACCTACACATTTGGTCTTAGGTTTTATTGTGAGATTAACATGATGAGATAATGAATAGAATATAAGATAAGGTTGTAATAAGGTATATGCAAATATAAACAGAGCTACTCACGCAGACATCATTTGAAGATTCAAGGAAGGTATGAAGGAGATAATCTGAGCCTAACTGGTACTGAATCGAGCATATGAAGATGCTATTTTGAGGAGTACATTATCTAGGATTTAATCATCCTATTGTAGTTAGTGTGACTCTCATTTTGTGATTGAGTAGTGAGCTCTAGGCAGTTGGCCTTTCTACATGTCCAGACCCCATTTGTACACACATACTATCTATAGTAGTATCATCTGATTGTAGGTAAGGTTTCCTATCGTGGTTTTTCCCCTTACAGGGTTTCCACATACAAATATATGTGTTATGTGTTGTGGGTGTTATTTCTCTTTCTGTTTCATGCATTAAACTTTACCGGTATTGTTATTAACTGTTAAACTGTCAACCAACATTAAGTTTGTTGGTATTTTGGTATGGTTTTGTCATTGATGTCAACACCTACTAAACACTTATCAACTATGGCACTTTGGAGAATCAACAACATTCACCGGCAAGCAAGTGACTCATGCACAATCACCGGTATCTGGTACACCGGCAAGATATAATGATCACCGACACTTGGAATGATATGGAAAACACTTGATTATGTCGAAGACATCATGTGGACACTTTGTCTTGGAGTTTTGTTTATTCGTATATTAGCATTTGCATATTTGTTGTTACCGACAAATAGGTCCAGGTTACACCGATAGGTTTATCTTTTCCAGATCAGCATGGCATGCTATGGAGATGACTTATTATTGTTGTAAATGCATTAAGCCGACATATTGAATCAGTTATTGCATTGGGTATTAATTGATATGTAAATTAGTTTTATTGTAATATCTTGTAGAGCCGACCTACTAAAATTGGTCTTAGGGTATAGTATAAATGTAAGATCTTATTTGTAAGATCAAATGTGGGTAATGCAAAAAAGGATTGTGTGAAGGCATATGCGAGAATAAGCAGAGCTATACATGTAGACATCATTTGAAGATTGAAGGAGGGTTTTTGTGAAGATAATCAGAACTACACCGGTACTGAATCCAGCATATGAAGATGTTATTTTGAGCAGTACATTCTTATTGGATTTAACCATCCAACTGTAGTCAGTGTGACTCCTATTTGTGATTGAGCAGTGAGCTCTAGGCGCTTGGCCTTTCTGCATGTGCAGACCCCATTTGTATACACTTACTATTTGCGGTAGTATCATCTGATTGTGGGTAAGGTTTCCCACCGTGGTTTTTCCCCTTACAGGGATTCCATGTACAAATATTGGTGTTATGTGTTGTGAATGACTTTGTCTTTATGTTTCATGCATTAATCCTTACCGGTATTGTAATTAACTGTTAAAACTGTCTACTAGCATATTGGACTGGTTTACCAGTATGAAGCATTAAGTTGGTTAAGTTGTTCTTGGTTTGAATTTATTTGACAACTGATTCACCCCCCCCCCCTCTCAGTTGTCTTCGGGACCTAACAAAGTTTGGTTTACCGATATTATGCATCAAGTTTGATTAAGTTATATTTGGGTTGAAATTAATAGACAACTGATTCACCCCCCTCTCAGTTGCCTCCGATCCTATCAGAGTAACCTTATCTCCTTTATATAATATCACAAACAATTGCCTATAGAAAATGAAATAACTCACATCACATATGCGAAGGAAAACAACTGATTGTATTAAAGGTTCAAAAATAGTATAGTATCATGCCAGAGTCTCTATTATATTTCTTCTCACTCTCACATCTATATTTTTTTAACCACTTATATATGTGGTTGAATGGGCACAATACCCCTTTTGGGCTGAAAAGTCACCATTTTACATTAAAATTAACAAAACCCTTTGAAATTAATATGCAAACTAGTTAGTCAATAACCTTGCTTTAAGCTATCTTTTAGGTTTTTGTTTGGTCAATAGCCTTAAGCTTCAGATATGAATCTGACATTTTTTGTGGTGGTAGGAAACATCCACTTATAAAATGGGTCTTCATCAGAGTTGATATTGGAATACATTTTCATTCCAAGTCGACATCTTCTTTCATGCAGGTCGAAATAACAAACTTTTCAGCCTTCTTACGGTCTTTGGTATGGTCTATAACCAAAAACACATTGTACAGATCTAATATTTTTATAGGAGCTTGGAATCTTGATTTTATGAAATGGGTATTTCTTATATTTGAATGTTTCATTCATTTTGATTCTTTGTTTATATCATCTTTTCTACATATCAAAAACACTAGTCTTTCATGGGTCCATTGGAATTAATTTATTCATATCCTCCTTTACTCTAGTTGTTCAAATCATTAATCATCCATTATGTGTCATTTCCATGAAGTGACCACCATTTTTAATAGTAGGGTGCTTGAAATTATTTGGAAATTTGAAGCCCCAACAGTGGCTCTATTTAGGGATGTATGCCCCTTGTGGGCATAGCAAAAATCCAGTTTTCTCTGGTAGTTTAGACCATTTCCAATCACCTTCCTTCTGTAGATTATGTTAAAACTGCATCTGGTGGCCCCAAGGCCCCCATAATTGAGTACTAATTTGCTCCTAGATCAAACACCTGATTTTCATCATGTGACAATATATCAATTCTGAAAACACCACTTGTATGTAGTGCATTATTCTTGTTCATTACACTATCAACATCCCATATTTTGAAATTGTCTATGCTGAAAGTTTTTGTTATAAGGTGATATACTATCTCTACATGCATTCAATGTTCTTCCCCCTTTATTTTATCGTCAAGTGAAATTGTCTTAACAGTATCACCATTAGGCCTAAAAAAAAATTGCTTTCCTCCTTCAGTCCCAATCCATAATGTGCTTTGTTGTCACCATGAACATTTTGGGAATTACCCTTGGGTGGGGTTATTTCTATGTGATGATCATGTAGAACACCTTTATCTTATTTACCTTCTTCTTGAAATTCCTTTTCTTCTATGGTATTGTCCATACTGTCAGAACATCCTTCTTCTTCATATAGTGGATTTGGGAATATATAGAAGTCTCTATCAGGTATACTATGGCAGTATATCATCTCATCATCTCTATTTATATCATCATAGAGAGGATTTGTATAAATTTTAAAATTATCTTCACATATATAAGTCCCTTTAACCTGTACGTCATCATATATTTTCTCTTTGTAGGGGAACTCATCATGTGAAGCCTTTTCCGAACTACGACCTTCTTCTGTCATGCCTTCACACCACTGATCTAAATTTTTTTTGAGCCTATTTCCCGGTGCACATGTACCTTCTGTCCATTGTCCATGATGCACCACTTCCGTCTTCGATGCACTTCTCTGATACTCTCTGTCCAAAAGATTTGAAATCTACTCACTATTGAGCAAACATTCTTCTTCCTCTTTGTTACTGATACAAGTTTTTGTTCCTATCAAAATATCCTCATGGTTTTCAGGTATGGATGAATCGACCATTTTTTCCCTGTAAGACAAGTATATTTCTTCACATGGAGATAATTTTGTATCACCACTATTAGCAATAATTTCCTCAAGTTCTGAATCATAGTAAAAAATACCATCCATTGCTTCTTCATCAGATGGGCCTTCAAAAGGGACAAGTAGTTCTTCTATACATTCATATTCACATTCATCTCTTGTTTTGATGTTACTCTTCTCATACATAACATGTAGTTTTTTATTCAATTCTTTAAAAGTTGAACATGTTGATTCCAAACTATCAAGCCCACATTCTCTCACAATCAATTCCTCTAGTATAGCTGAATTAAGTTGTATATTATCAGACATTTGGAAATAAGTCACCATTATTCTGCCAATTAGTTTTTCTATAGATTCACCTTCCTTTCTTCTTATGTTGTAGATTGCATTGCCACAATCATAATCCGATTGAATCTGATTTTGGTATGGAGAACCAATTGAAGGGCTAGCGGCTAAGTGTTGTCCTCGATTACACCATAGAATTCTTCCATGAACCACCACTCAAGTTCTTCCCATGATGAGATACTTTGTGGGGGTAACAAGCTGAATGCATTCTTCACAACATCCTCCAATGTTAGCACAAACCATTTCATGATCATTTCTTCTGAGTAGATTCTAAAGGTCTCAATAAACCAATAAAATGATTTTAGATGCCCAATTGGTGATTCCCTTTCATCTCCATGGAACCTCGGCATACAGATCTTCAAATCATAGGGAAATGCATATGGATACTCAGGGATGTTACCGAAATCCAATGGCTTAAAACTTCTTGGAATATTCCCACCTCTTTGTGGCCGTGGTTGCCATTGTGCATATTTTTCTGAAGATGCTTCTCCATAAAAATATGGATATTGAAACATACTGAATGCTACTAGTCTTTTTCATTTAATTTTCCTTTTTATAAAGTCACCACCTCTTTCATAGAGGACATAAGTTATTTCTTTCTTCTGAGTTCTCTCCCACAATAGAGTCTTAATAATTCTTCCCTAGCAGAGTCACCAATTTGTTGGATCTCAAATCAATAGATTGGATAAGTTCTAAGGAAATGCCAACTCCTATGATCAAACCCTCCAATTGACTTGGCCAACTTACAAAGTGAACATGTTTGGTTACTAACTCTCTCACTTTAGGCTCTGCAAGACCTAGGTGGGTATACCTATTCACTAGTTGCTTTCGATGACTAGTGATTTTTATAGCAGATTGAGTGTCTTGATCTAAGTTCTTCCCTGTCTCAGAATGGCATAGGTTCCTAGGATAGGTAGCTTTTAGATCAGTTCAAGATGGTTATTTGTGAAAGTTATTCGATATTTGCACTTGAAATTTATATATTTACCCTATTGCTAGTTTATTCTATATTTCCTACTCAACTATTCCTATTGCTTTAAAGTAAAGGTAATTGATATGGTAAAAAGTTATGATTTGTGAATGACCAGTGCCTTTCCTGTTATTTGGGCTACAGAGTCTTATATTTCTCTAGGAATTAATGTATGATTTGTGAGACAGTTTTTAAACTTACCCCCTTTGGTAAATCTGTCAGTTACTATTTCTTATGAGATCTGCTAAATGTTTATATCATAAACCGCCTAAATGAATTTAACCCTAACCTTAAGGGACCATTCAAGGAATAACTACAAGGAACAATTACAATCCACGAGTAGATCATTTTTAGTCCAAATTTATAACATAGGAACATAGACTTCACTGTAAGAATACGAATAACCTTATCTCCTTTAGATAATATCCCAAACAACTGCCTATAGAAAATGAGATAATCCACAACATATATGTGAAGGAAAACAACTGATTGAATTTATGGTTAAAAAATAATACAATATTATCCAGAGTTTATACTATATTTCTCTTCTATTTCCTCTTCTTTCTCCTCATATAAACATTTTTTAACCACTTATATATGTGGTTGAATGGGAACCATACCCCTTTTGGGATGAAAAGTCACCATTTTACATTAAAATTAACAAAACCCTTTGAAATTAATATGCAAACTAGCTGGTCAATAACCTTGCTTTAAGCTATCTTTTGGGTTTGTGTTTGGTCAGCAACCTTAAACTTTAGATATGAATCTGAAATTGGTTGTGGTGGTAGTAAACATCCACTTCTAAAATGGGTCTTCATCATATTTGACATTTGCATACATTTTCATTCCATGTCGACATCTTCTTTCATGAAGGTCGAAATAACAGGCTTTTCAGCCTTCGTACAGTCTTCTATATGGTCTACAACCAAGAACACATTATACAAATCTAATATTTTTACTAGAGCTTGGAAACTTGATTTTATGAAATGGGCATTTCTTATATTTTCATGTTTCATTCATTTTATTTCTATGTTCATATCATCGTTTCTACAGATTAAAAACACTAGTCTTTCATGGGGTCCATTGGAATTAATTTATTCATATCCTCCTTTACTCTAGTTGTTGAAATTAATAATCATCCATTATGTGTCATTTCCATGAAGTGACCACCATTTTAAATAGTAGGGTGCTTGAAATTACTTGTAAATTTGAAGCACCAACACACTGGATGACACCGATAGAGAATGAAGAGTTGAATAGACAAGTGCAAGAGTTGTTGAAGAAAGGTTTGATCAGAGAAAGTCTGAGTCCTTGTGCAATACCAACAGTATTAGCACCTAAGAAGAATGGATAATGGAGGATGTGTACTGATTCCAAAGCAATAAACAAGATCATAGTGAAATATTGGTTTCTTTTTCCTAGGATGGATGACATAATGGACTGTTTAAGTGGAGCCAAATACTTTACAAAGATAGACTTGAAGAGTGGATATCATCAAATAAGGATCAGAGAAGGAGATGAGTGGAAGACAACATTCAAGACAAATGAAGGACTGTATGAATGGTTGGTGATTCCTTTTGGGTTAACTAATACACCGAGTACTTTCATGAGGCTGATAAATGAGGTACTGAAGAAATTATTGGGTAAGTTTGTTATTGTATATTTGGATGACATTCTGAATTTCAGTAAGACAAAGGGGCATTTGTTGCATTTGAGACAAGTTTTGCAGAGTTTGAGAGAAGAAAAGTTGTTGATAAATGTTAAGAAGTGTACTTTCATGAAGGAAGAGTTACTCTTCTTGGGATTTATGATATCTAAGGATGGTCTGAAGATGGACCTTGAGAAAGTAAAAGCAATTGTTGAATCACCTACACTAGAAAGCATTGGAGAGGTAAGATCATTTCATGGATTGGCTAGTTTCTATCGGAAGTTTATTAGAAATTTAAGTTCAATTTGTAACCCTATGATTGAGACAATGAGGGGAGATAGGAAGGAGTTCAAGTGGACCACCGGAGCAAACAAAAGTTTTGAACTATTGAAGCAGAAAGTGATTGAGCAACTCGTGTTAGCTTTACCAGATTTCAACAAAGTATTTCAAGTGGATTGTGATGCAAGTGGAACTGCAATTGGAGTTGTATTGAGTGAGGAAGGGAGAGCAGTAGCTTATTTCAGTGAGAAATTGAATGATTCTTAGAGGAGATATTCAATGTATGATCAAGAATTTTATGTCATAGTTCAAGCCATGAAGAAGTGTAGACATTACTTGTTGCCTAAGGAGTTTGTTGATAGTTATGATACTTAATATAAGTACAAATCCAATAGCCAACAAGATGAGAGGGGGGGGGGTGAATCATACAAACTTAATCATCAATAAAAACATTAGATTCAACCTCGGTAACATATATCAGTCATATAACCAAAACTGTCAAACATGCAAACTCAAAAGCATATGAACAATATAAACCTCATAACACCAGATTTAACATGGAAACCCAAATAGGGAAAAACCACTATGAGATTTCGGACCCACTAAGAAATATACTCTTCTAGAGTATGTTCGGTTAAAAGCAAATCTTGTTAAAGATTACAAACACATTGCTAGATGTGACCCGATTAAGAGATTTCCCTCATATTTGTTAGGACCTTCACTTTGTTAGAAGTGACCTTATCAAAGGATTTCAAACACTCAATCAGAATGTCACCTTGCCAGAGGATTTACATATAAGACTGTTAAGTCCACTTGGTTAAGAGATTTTCTGTCACTTTCACAAAATAACAGTAATAAAAATCTATCTACAACTTCACATCTAAAATGCTAAAGCTGATTCCTATTTGTTCAATGCAATCTAGACATAGAACTAATCTTGTCTATCTGCTGGGCATCTATACTCTATTATTCTAATAGGTCTTCAATCTTCTGTGCTCGGTGATCACTATGTAGCATCCATGTGCATACACTTTCTCGCATACAATGTTTATCAATAGTTTCCTATTTATAAACAATCTTCTAACCGCTTAATCTCCTTGATCACATTTCCCATGATCAATCATAGCCATCAGATCTTCAATCTTGTGCAGGTTCAATGTATCTTTTGATCTAAAAATGTTTTACCCCGCCTTGGAACTTGCATTGTCACCTTGGAACTTGTGTTAGGGTAATGCGGTTCAATCTGAGCTTTAGATCTTCATGTTGACTTTCCATTGCCTTAGATTTGTTAACAAACTTCTTCCATGGCTTACCAATCATTGATCCACTCCAGCTCATCAGCTTCCTTCATTGACTATCACATGTAAACAGTTAATGCATTATGTTATAGCTCGGTTGTAACTCAGTAAATACTAAACTTCACTCAGTAGACATTATGCCTTCATTAACTGATAGCGATAACCTTAGGGTTTACCGACTAGGTTCTTTGCCTGGTAACATAGTATAGTATTAACCTTTACATTTTACAACATATGTATGATGTTAAAACAATCTAAAACATCATGATCTCATCATTGTTTGACTCGGTAGTAGTTGCCCATTGAATACCTTATACATCCCTTTATTCATCATATTCTTTCCTGTGTCTTTTACTGACTTCTTTATAATCTTCATATCATACTTCTCAAGATATGACAACATCATACTGAATTAGAAAATCAATTTCTTGACATCAATGAAAAAATAATAATATCAAGATAGTAGAACATCTTTAATCAGTTATGTCCATAATCATCAACAACCTTCTCAATATCCTTATTGAAATGTCAACAATCTTTCATTGTTTGCTATACTGTAATATTGCCAACAATCTCCCCCTTTGGCATTGATGGCAAAATCAATTGATTTGACCTTTAAAAGATTTGGATTGCTGTGATTCTAAAATGCTGAAATGCTCTCCCCCATACATTAGACTTCTCCTCTGTTTTCAGTCTTTATTTCAATCTGTAGTCTTCTCTCAGTCTTCTCCCATACATTAGTCTTCTCCCCCTTGGTAGGTCTTCTCCCCCTTTGACAACAATGCCAAAAAGAAAAGAACTAAAACATATTTTGTTTCTATAAGAAGTTATTTCCTGCTGTTGTGTATCAACTGAGTCTCGGTCAGAGCATTTGTCTTCAATTCCTATTCCCTGTATAATTCTCTGTATTATTCCAGTATTAATTCTAGTACACTTTTAGAAAACCTTCTAAAGTGTATAACTCCAGCATCAACTCCCAAAAGATATTCAATAGAGTCATTGGATTGATACTTTCACCGAACTCGGTCAGTGAGTAGAAGATAGGGGTAGGACCCCTAACTTACTTCTGAGATATTCAAAAGTGTCCTTTGGTAGTGGCTTGGTGAAGATATCTGCTATTTTCTCCTTTGTGCTAACATAGTCCAACACCACTTTCTTCTCTTGAGCTTCTTCTCTAAGATAATGATATTTGATAGATATGTGCTTTGTCTTAGAGTGCATAACAGGATTCTTTGCAATATTAATGGCACTAGTGTTATCACAGAATATAGTTACAGGATCGATAACTTTCTCATTTATACCTTCCAATAGTTGTTTGATCCATGAAATGTTGGTACAATTCAGTGTTGCAGCAACATGTTCAACTTCTGCTATTGACTGAGAAACACATCATTGTTTCCTGCTAAGCCAACTCACTAGTCTTTCTCCTAAAAGGAAAGCTCCTCCACTTGTGCTTTTCCTATCATCAATGTTGCCTACCCAATCAGCATCAGTATAAACTTTTAAATCAAAATCATTTCCTTTCTGATATACTAAGCCATAATCTTCAGTGCCTTTTACGTATTTGAAAATTCTTTTGATTGCCATCAAGTGTGTTTCCTTAGGATCTGCAGAGAATCTTGCAACTATACCTACTGCATGTGCTATGTCTGGTCTGCTGTGAACAACATATTGTAGTTTTCCAATCATGGATCGGTAGAGTGTCTCATCAACAGATGCAGATTCATCATTCTTTGATAGTTTACAATTGGTAGTCATAGGAGTACTTACTGGTTTTGAATCCTCCATTCCAAATTTCTTCAAGATTTCCTTTATGTACTTGGATTGAGTAATGAAAATCTCATTTTTCATTTGCAGTATCTGTAAACCTATAAAATACTTTATCTTACCGATTAATGACATCTCAAATTATTTGCTCATTTCATTTCCAAAGTTCTTGCATAGAGAGTCATTTCCACAAAATATAATATCATCAACAAATATGGCTGAGATTGGTATTCTATTTTCATCATTCTTCATGTACATGTTATTGTTCTCACTTGTCCTTATAAAACCAATCTTAATCAAATAAGAGTGAAACCTTTCATACCATGCTCTTGGTGCTTGTTTCAAGCCATATAAAGCTTTGTTCAACTTACATACCTGATCTTTATTTTCTCCTTCAACAAATCCTTCAGGTTGTTCAATGAAAAATTCTTCTTCTAGTATTCCATTCAGAAATGTAGATTTGAGATCCATTTGATATACCTTGAAATTCTTGTAAGTAGCATATGCCAACAATGTTCTTACACCTTCAAGTCTAGCAACAAATGCAAAAGTTTCACCATAATCAATTCCTTCTTCTTGTGCATAACCTTTGCAAACTAGTCTTGCTTTGTTTCGAATGACCTCCCCTTTTTCATTTAGCTTGTTTCTGAAGATCCACTTTGTACCGATTACATTTTTGTCCTTCGTGTTACTACTTATCAAATTGCCATTAGTTTCATATCCAAAGTCATACTATATTCTAGTCGGTTAGTATTACTGAATCATGTAGTCGGTACACACAGAGAAGTCGGTATGAACAGTCTAGTCGATTACAGAAGAAAGCAGTCACAGAACACAGTATTCACCGACCTGTTTATCGAGTAAAGTTTCATGGCTACCGAGTGGTAAAGTTAACTCACCGAGTAGATATTCACCGAGTGAAACGTTTTACCAGATACATTGAACCTAGACATGCACATGAAAACATGTTACAACATCAAGGCACATCTAACCGTTTTTGCATTAGGAATTGCACTATGAGATTGTGTATGATTACAAGGTCAATCTAACCTATGAGATATTTTGTTTAGTTATTCATTCAAAGAATCTTTTTGTAAGATCGAAGCAATGAATCAGATCACTGCTGTAAGAGATCTATTTATACAGCATGATTCTAGGGTTAGATATATGATATGCAATGAGATAACATTGTGTGTGCATGAAGGAATACTGTTACAGAGACACAAAGAGGTCACCGAGAAGGTTATCAGTGAACAGTCGAAGAACAGAGTAAAAAGTTTCATTATGGGTTACCAAGGTATGCTACAAGCTAGGTAATCTTATTCAGAGCACATAAAATCTGCTTTAGCATTTCAGATGTAAAGTTGCAGATATTTGTAATGATTTTATTGTAATATTTTGAAGTTGTAAGAGAAACCTTTAATAGGGTAAAAGACTCTAACCAAGTCTATAAATTATAAATCCTTTAACCAGGTGCTACACTTATATGGTGTTGTAAAAATCCTTTAGTAAGGTAGATCTAACTGATCTTGATACTCCTAACAGGGTAAGCTATCAGAAATAGCTAAATGTAGCTCTAACCGAGCATTCTTTATTATTGCAGTAGTGAAGTTGTGGGTGCCATCCCCACCACAGTTTTTCTCTCCAACCAAGAGTTTCTGCGTGACCAAAATATATGTGTTATGGAGTGAATCATGTATGATTGTTATCTGTTGATTTTAGTTTTATTTTATGTTACTGCACTATTCTGTTTATGCATAACAGTAAGGTTATTATCAGAGAAAAGTTTTGGAGTACCGATTCACCCCTCCCCTCTCAGTACATTAGCTTTCTATATTGGGCCTAACACTTTGGTCTTGGGACCAGTGTCCATGTGTCATTCTTCTTGATTTGATCAATCTCTTCTGTCATAGCATTTATCCAATCTTCACTGTTAAATGCCTCTTTCACTATTCTTCGTTCAAATTCAGATATCAAACATGTGTTCTATCTTAGTTTGTTCCTTGTCATCACTAGATCATCCTTATCTCCTATAATCTGACTTGGTACATGATGTCTTCTGACATACTTGGCTAATACAGACTCAGTAGGCTCTGTATGATCTTCTTCATCACTCAGTAACTGGATATTTCTTTCATTTTCTTCGACAGTTAACTCGGTAGGACTTCTCGGTTGCACATAGACAAATTCATCATAGTCTTCTAGTTCTTTGGAATTACCTTCATCATTTCTTTATGCAAATTCATCAATTTTCACATTTGCAATTTCTACTATTTTGTTAGATGATTTGATCAAACATTTAAATGCTTTGCTTCTAGAAGAATAACCTAGAAACATTCCTTCTTCACTTTTCTGATCAAACTTACTATTTCTATCATCTTTATGAACATAGCATCTACTTCCGAAGATTTTAAAATAACTAACATTAGGTTTCTTGTCATACCAGATCTCATAAGGTATCTACAAAGTACCTTTCTTCAATTGAACTTGGTTCAAGGTGTAAACAACTGTGCTTATTGCTTCTCTCCAAAATGTTTGTGGAACCTTCTTCTCAATCATTAGTGTTGTAGCACAATCCACAATAGATATGTTCCTTCTCTCAGCTATCCCATTCTACTGTGGAGTTCTTGGTGCAGAGACTTGTCTTTTTATACCATGATCATTGCAAAATAGGTTGAACTCATCAAATGTAAACTCTCCTCCTCTATCTGATCTAAGACATTTTAGTTGTCTTCCTGTTTCATTTTCAACTCTAGCCTTGTACCATTTAAATATTTGAAACGCTTCTAATTTTTCTTTTAAAAACATTACTGACATCATCCTTGAGTAATCATCCACAAATATTATGAAATATTTATCACCATAATAACTCTAAACTTTCATAGGACCACAAAGATCAGTGTGCACAAGATCTAAAATTCCCTTAGAAGTGTAGGACTTTCTTGTAAAGCTTGATCTTGTCATCTTACCCATCTGGCATCCTCAGCACATAGCATTCACAGGGTTTTCAAGACTCGATAGACCTCTTACTTAGTGCTTCTTACTTATTTTGATCAGATTATCAAAATTAACATGACAAAACCTTTTATGCCATAACCAGGTATCATCTATCTTTGCATGCAAACACTTATTCCGAGTTGAGTCAAGGTGAAATGTGTTACCTTTTGTTTGTGTCTCGATAGTAGCTAACTTTCCATTCTTGTCATGAACTTTGACAATTCCTTTCTGAAATTCTATTCGGTAACCTGTGTTGTTTAGCTGTGCTACACTCAACAAATTGTATTTCAAACCTTCAACCCAATAAACATCATTACATTTAGCATTGTTAAGAAGTGTTATGGATCCTTTACCTCTTCCTGGACATGGTGCATCATTACCAAATCTAACATAGCCTCCATCATAATCTTCTAACATAACAAACTTGTGTTTATCTCCTATCATATGATGTGAGCATCCACTATCTATAATCCAAGAATCATTAGTGTTTATGTGAGATATTAGGGCTTTTTCTTCATACCTTTCTTCATCTGATCCATCCTTGATAGCCACATAAACAACTTCCTCTATATCAGTCTCATCTGATTTATCATCATTAGATTCCTCATTAGCTATCAAGCATGTATTTCTATCTCTTCTTCTGAAGTCTCGGTGTCCTCTATAATGGTTATCTTTTTGTCTGTCATCTCGGTAATCTCTCTTTTCAGTAAAATCTTTGTCAGGACAGTTAGAAGCCATATGTCCAATCTTATCACAATTGAAACATTTCAAAGGTAGTTATCCTTTATACTTACCTTTGCCTCTTGGTAACCTTTTGGCCAATAGTGCTTCAAACTCTTCTTTCTTTCTAATTTCTTCATATAGTTTGTGTACTTCTTCCATATTCTTCTGAAATCTTTCACTCTCTCCACTGTGATCTCCTTCAGAGTACTTATACTTTCTTTCATTGTAATCATTAGATTCATTAAGATGAAAAGAACTAAATGCAGATTCAACTTTATTTACCGAAGATCCACTGTTATCAAAATTACTTAACTCAAATGCATGTAGCTTACCAATAGTAGCATCTAAAGAAATTGGCATATTAGGTACAGACCTCAATTCATTGATTGCAGAGACTCAGATTGCATAGGCAGGTAGAAGGGTTCTTAACAACTTACTTGTTACATCCTTTTCTTCAATAGTTCTTCCTGCTCCTTTGATTTGATTTACAATCTCCTTTAGTCTTGTACTGTACTGGGTTATGTTCTCACCTTCATTCATCCTCATAGATTCAAGTTGTCCTCTTAGACTATCCACTTTTTCTCTTTGAACATGCTCATCTCCTCCATATACTGATATGAGCTTAGTCCACATTGCCTTTGCATCAGTACATCCTTCTAGATCATTAAACTCTGAATCAATCAATGCAGATGTTATTTCAATCATTGCTTGAATATGTTCTTGCTTTGCTTTTATCTCTTCCATTGTCAATGGATAGGTGCTCGGTGTGATGAAATCATTCTCCAGATAATAGACAACATATTCTCCAACTCTTGATAGATGTAGCTTCATCCTTTTCTGCCATGTAGAGAAACTTGACTTGTTCAGCTTCAGTGCATCCCTCTTATACATCTTTGGATCTTTAAATCAAGTGCCTTTAAACTTTCCTTCCAGAGTCCAAAGCTCTGATACCAATTGATAGTTCTGATACTTAATATAAGTACAGATCCAATAGCCAACAAGATGAGAGGGGGGGGTGGGTGAATCATATAAACTTAATCATCAATAAAAACATCAGATTCAACCTCGGTAACATATATCAGTCATATAACCAAAACTGTCAAACATGCAAACTCAAAAGCATATGAACAATATAAACCTCATAACACCAGATTTAATGTGGAAACCCAAATAGGGAAAAACCACTGTGGGATTTTAGACCCATTAAGAAATATACTCTTCTAGAGTATGCTCGGTTAAAAGCAAATCCTGTTAAAGATTACAAACACATTGCTAGATGTGACCCGGTTAAGGGATTTCCCTTAGATTTGTTAGGATCTTCACTTTGTTAGAAGTGACCTTATCAAAGGATTTCAAACACTCAATCAAAATGTCACCTTTCTAGAGGATTTACATATAAGACTTTTAAGTCCACTTGGTTAAGAGATTTTCTGTCACTTTCACAAAATAACAGTAATAAAAATCTATCTACAACTTCACATCTAAAATGCTAAAGCAGATTCCTATTTGTTCAATGCAATCTAGACATAGAACTAATCTTGTCTATCTGTTGGGCATCTATACTCTGCTATTCTAACAGGTCTTCAAGCTTTTGTGCTCGGTGATCAATATGTAGCATCCCTGTGCATACACTTGCTTGCATACATTGTTTATCAACAGTTTCCTATTTATAAACAATCTTCTAACTGCTTAATCTCCTTGATCACATTTCCCATGATCAATCATAGCCATCAGATCTTCAATCTTGTCCAGGTTCAATGTATCTTTCGATCTGAAAATGTTTCACCCCACCTTGGAACTTGTGTTAGGGTAATACGGTTCAATCTGAGCTGTAGATCTTCATGCCAACTTTCCATTGCCTTAGATTTGTTAACAAACTTCTTCCACGACTTACCAATCATTGATCCACTCCAGCTCATCAGCTTCCTTCATTAAATATCACATGTAAACATTTAATGCATTCTGTTATAACTCGATTGTAACTCAGTAAATACTAAACTTCACTCGGTAGACATTCTGCCTTCATTAACCGATAGCGATAACCTTAGGGTTTACCGACTAGGTTCTTTGCCTGGTAACATAGTATAGTATTAACCTTTACATTTTACAACATATGTATGATGTTAAAACAATCTAAAACATCATGATCTCATCATTGTCTGACTCGGTAGTAGTTGCCCATTGAATACCTTATTCATCCCTTTATTCATCATATTCTTTCCTGTGTCTTTTACTGACTTCTTTATAATCTTCATATCATACTTCTCAAGATATGGCAACATCATACTGAATTAGAAAATCAATTTCTTGACATCAATGACAAAATAATAATATCAAGATAGTAGAACATCTTTAATCAGTTATGTCCATAATCATCAACAACGTTCTCAATATCCTTATTGAAATGTCAACAATCTTTCATTGTCTGTTATACTGTAATATTGCCAACATTTGTGTTGTATACAGATCATCAAGCTTTGTAGTATTTGAACAGTCAGAGTAAGTTGAATCAGAGACATATGAGATTGGTAGAATTTTTGCAGAGTTACAGCTTTGTGTTGAAGCATAGAAGTGGAAAATCTAACAAATTTGTTGATGCATTGAGTAGAAGAAGGAACTAACATAAATGAGAGTGACAGTATTAGGATTTGAGGAGTTGAAGGCCTTGTATGATGATGACCCATATTTTGAAGAACCTTGGAGAGAATGTAGAGAAGTGGTTACGGTAGATAGAAGCAAGTGGTTGGATTACTTCATTTAGGATGGGTTGTTATTCAAAGGAGTTCAATTGTGAATACCTAAGAGTTCTATGAGGGAGAATCTGATAAAGGAGAAGCATAGTGGAGGATTATCCAGACACTTTGGTGTTGATAAAATAGTAGCATTGGTGAGTGAGTATTACTTTTGGCCCCAGATTCATAAGGATGTTAGGAAATATGTACAAAGTTGTAGA
This sequence comes from Cryptomeria japonica, assembly GCF_030272615.1. Lineage (NCBI taxonomy): Eukaryota > Viridiplantae > Streptophyta > Pinopsida > Cupressales > Cupressaceae > Cryptomeria > Cryptomeria japonica. The sequence goes on from NC_081413.1 coordinate 739,533,819, forward strand.
GTTTGTCAAGTTGCAAAGGGTAGTAGTCAGAATGTGGGATTGTATAAACCTTTGATAGTACCATAGAGACCTTGGGAAGATATAAGAATGGATTTCATACTTGGATTGCCTAAAACATAGAGAGGGATTGATTCTATATTCGTGGTAGTGGATAGACTCTCAAAGATGGCTCATTTCATACCTCATAAGAAGACATCAGATGCAGTGCATATAGAAGACCTATTTTTCAAGGAAGTGGTGAGATTGCATGGATTACTTAAGAGCATAGTTTTAGACAGAGATACTAAGTTTGCTGGCTATTTTTGGAGAACACTTTGGAAGAAGATGAAGATGGATTTGAAGTTCAGTTCTACTTTTCACCCACAGACTGATGGACAGACATAAGTAGTTAACCGAAGCTTGGGAAATTTGTTAAGATGCTTAGTTGGAGACAAAACTAAAAGTTGGGATTTGATTCTTGCACAAGCAGAGTTTGCCTACAATAATTTAGTAAATAGGAGTACTATAAGGACACCTTTTGATATTTTTACCAGAGTACATCCTAGAGGTATATAAGAATCAAGAGATATTAGTAGTATAGACCAGAGAAGTTCAGAAGTAGAAGAATTCATAGATTATGTAAAGGACTTACATATTCAAGTTAAGCAACATTTGGAGGACATGAACAACAAGTATAAGGATAAAGCATATGAGAAGAGGAGACATAAGGAATTTTAAGTTGGTGATGAAGTGATGGTGTATCTAAGAAAAGAAAGACTCCCGGTTGGAACTTATAACAAGTTGCAGATGAGGAAGTTTGGACCTTGCAAGATTTTGAGAAAGTTCAGTTCCGGAAATGCATATGAAGTGGAGTTACCAGATAGTTTGAGTATTTTACCTATATTTAACATTGCATAGCTACAACAATATCATGAACTAGAATTCAGTGAGGACAGTATTGTATATTTGGAGAAACAATTGCCTTGGAAGCAACCGGATCAGATTGAAGACATTTTGGATAGTAGGATTGGGAGTAGTACCCGGAGTAGTCAATATAAGGAGTATCTTGTAAATTGGAAGGACAGACTAGTTGAAGATTCATCTTAGATTTATCAGGAAGAGGTAGACCACCTTGGTTTTCCTCTGACCCCAACTTAGTGAGAGACTCAACTTTTCAACAACCCTAGATGTTTGATGCGGGAGCATCCTCGGTTCGTGGTAATCTTGCATCAACCAAAATTATTTACTTTCTATTTTTGCTTTCTATTTTGTAGTTTCAACATTTAATTCTGCATTTTCTTGCATTGGTTCACCGGATCTTGAGGAGTTGGATTTTTCTTAAAGACTTGATCATCTACCTTATTCCCAAGGCGTGAAGCATTTGTATTATTTTCCAGCAATTTATCACTACTGGTTTCCTTGACAGTTTTTTGGTACTGATTGCCTGGACCTATTTGCATTTGTGAAATATTGGATCCCTTTCGTAGCTTGCGGAGCCCTGAGCATTGATTCTGATGTTCCTTGGCATGTGGTCGACCTTCCCTTTGATCTGCACTTCATCCTTTGGATTTTCCAGAGGAATTTATTTGGAGGAGGCCGACCTTGGTTTTGTTTTTACACGTTAGGTCTTGTTCTTCAACATTTGATATATTTTTGGGCTGACCAGATCCCCTTGGATCGTATAAATATTTGTAATTGAGCATTGGAATGCAGATCAGTTAAGAGATATATCATAAAAGATAGATCCTAATATTTGAGGTCCTGGTTGTGACTTGTTCTGTAATTAAGCATGTTTTAGCAAGCCAGTGAGCCAGTTTCTGTAACCTGGTTGTTACTAGTTGATTGTGATTAGTTTTCATGATATGATTCTTTCAGTTCTGCATTGCCTCCATCATATCCTTGTGTTTCCATTGTGTTTACTCTTGCTGACCGGTTCAGATTGATCTCTTTGAGGTCCGTCCTAACTAGTGACTACATCACAAATCTAGGTGCAAGCTAATAAATTTACAATAGAAGTGGCTCACCTTTAGATATTCCTTATGCTATGGCCAACATTCCTTCGTCTTTCTCCTCCTCTAGAGGATACTTACCTTCTTGCAGGTGCCAATGTGTATGGTTTTTTGTAATCAAGATGCTCACTCCTAGACTTCTCCCTTGACTATCAAAAGGGACCATGGGAAACGAGGTAGGTTACATCCTTCTCATTGATGCTTCACCTCTCTACCACAAATAGCAGAAACCTGTAGGTCATTTATTAGTAGAGTTTCAAGTTGGTTTGATCCCAAAAATTTTCTTTGGTTGACCCTTGCAATCTTGCTAGCTTATTGCAATGCAGAAGAAGACAATAAAAAATATGACAATGTTAGACACAATGCACCACTCAGAGGGGGGTGAATCAGTGGTTCTCAAACATTTCCCAATAACTATCCTAGATGTGAGTATACCGGTTCTTAGACTCTAAGTCAATGCAAACTTACGAGTTAGAGGAGAGACCATGACAAATGTAAACACACATATAGGGACATCACATAACACCAGTATGTACAAGGAAAATCCAAGATGGGAAAAACCTCAGTGAGCAATTCTGCTAGAGTCTACTACTCCAATCCAGCCTCACAATAAAATTTGTTACAAAGTTTAGGGCACCAACCCAAGGAGCTACAACCCCTAATTTAGGGAACCAACCTAAGGAGCACCAACCCAAGGAGCACCAACCCAAGGAGCACCAACCCCTAAGTGATTTATGGGCTACAACCCAAAGGATCTACAACCCCTGCTACTTTATGGGCACCAACCCAAAGGAGCTACAACCCCTGAATTAAGCTACAACTTAGTGATCAAAATGATAGCATCAAATACAAAAGTAGTTATACTATTACAAGTGAATATTGCAACCATTTCATATACTTCACTATGCTAGTGAGACACCTTCTCTGCTACACCGGTTCACCTCTCTCTATTGTTGTTTTACCGGTTTACACTTCTACCTGTTACCTTGCTCTGCATCTACTTTTCTGGATCTCTCCTTCACTATTCTGCACTTTATCTCCCTCTACCATCTTCCTGCCAGTACAAGCATCTCCCGGTTATCTTCTCTAATGCAATTTAGCTTCTTTACCGATTGCTCAAACCATACCGATTAACACCCTATTAAACCCTATCAAAGGTTTAACCTTTTCTTACTCAATCACTTCGTAGTAGCTATATCCTCCCCCATCCAATAACACTTAACAATATCTTTGGTTTGCATATTTATATCCAGTATTCCTGCCAAAAGCCATATTGAAACTTGGCGCCTTAGGGTTTTCTCCACTGATCAAGAGGCACATCGAATCCAATTAAATCTGATCGGATCACAACCTAGAGATGCCTTCCTACACATATCTACCATTTTCGTGCCTTCCAGAATACGCTTTCTATGTTTGGCATTTTGCATTCAATTTGTCGGTTCATCCCTTGGTCAAATGCCATAAATGGCTTAGCTGTTTCCTTCGCCATCCCGACCTGCACAATCAATTTGTCTTGGATCTCAAGCCACAAACCTCTATCATGAATCATCGAGCTTCGCAGTCACCATTAATGTTGGACCAACTACCAACTACCTTACTAGCCTTACTTCATCGATCTATGCATGTTCCATCCGCCAATTCATGTATGTTTTCCACTTCATCTCCACGTGGTATAACTATCAATATCCACCTCTGCTCATTGAGTCGATTCATGCTTATCACTTCTCACACACTTAAACGGTATACACCCACCAGTTCACTAAACCTACCGACACAAATTACCTTGCCAGTTAACCTTCTTGCCAATGACTTCTTGGTCTTGCCAGTGTAGTACCTTTGTTCATTTTGCAGCAACATCATTCACATCTTTTCCTGATCGACAACATATCCTTTCCTTCATGCTGGTGAAACCCTTATGTCTACACTTCACTGCTTTGCCGGTGAAACACCTCTATGAATATGTTCACTTGCCGACATCATAGCTGCTCCGACAACTCTCCTTAACCTTTAGTTTGTTGCACTCCTCTTTATCAGGTAGGAACCTTTTCTTCCTTGTCTCTTCTCTAATGTTTCACTTGTTGACATAACATGTCAACTATCACCTATATAGATTCTGGTAGATGTGTTTGTCAATGGACAACATACTTTCCTTCTTGCTGGTGAGACACATTGATGACACTAAGTCATCAAAATCCAACTGTTCTGCACCAACCTTCATCTGCATCCCGATATCACCATGTATGTTCCTCTAGACTCACTGGCGTCCTTCTTCATCTAACCAGTTCTCCTCTCAACTAGTTTGTCAAGATGACAAACACACCATCTCAACTCCTCATTCTTCCTTCACTATCCCGATAGCACACCTTGTTTTCACTTGCTTGTCCGGTGTGCATTTCTGATCTCATGCTCTAGAGGCTTTCTCATCTTTCACTTTTTCATCTGGTCTCTGCATTCAATCACTTGCCTATCTTAGGGAATCATTTGGCTAGTACAAGTATGACTTTACCGAAGGGAGGATACATCTTCACCTTGACATATTTCCCGTTATCTTTCCATATGTCATCTTGCTCATAGAAGCATCATGCACTGCTGACTTATCCCTTAACCCGTGATAGCTTCTTCATCTGATGGGAGTTCTATTGTTCTGCATCCACACAACATACAGGTGACCTATTCATCCTTCTGCTCCAGTGTTGTTGTGATTTAGGTAACATTTTGCCTCTTCATGACAAACAACATCCAAGCATCCTGCTCATTGTCAACACTTCACTTACGAGTTGACATACTCTCCTTACTAGTGATACACTGTGTAGTCACATAAATCTGTCCATTTTAATTAAATGAATATTTCGTATTTATTTGATTAAAAATCCACTAGCCACCAGTTAATTAAATTAATATTTAATTAATTCATCCCCAAACATTCTTCTATTAATTAAATAAATTATTCAATTTATTTTAATTAATTCATTAAAATCCAATTCCAATCAATTAAATAAATAAATCAATTTATTTAATTAAATCCCCCTTTCTCTCTTTTAAATAAATTAACATTTATTTAAATCATTTTAAAACCCCCCCCACTTGCATTTTCCTACAAATGCAACTTGCACACATATTTGAAATAAATAAATTTTTATTTTAATTAAATCCTATTTTCCCTCACCCACCAAATCCACTTGCAAAATCTAATCCCCTTCTAGATTCTTCTAAACCCTTCCTAATTAGCCTAAACCATTTCCTAAATATTGTCACATTCCTAAGCAAAATGGAGTCACTTCTCAAATGGCCCAAAGTCTTGGATAACCATTGAAGGTTTTCAACCTTCAACCACCAAAAAGCCCAAAGTCTTTGAAAACCATTAAAGGCTTCCAACTTTCAACCACTTAATTCCCCAAAGTCTCCAATAACCATTAATGGTTAATTCAACCCTCCCACATGGTTAAAACATTTGTTTGACTCAACCTCTACCCAACCCAAGGGTCTCATCAGGTCATTAATGCTTTTGACCATGATTATCTCTTAATCATTTGCACAAAGGTTTATCCTGGGATTAACTCCTAATTCAGTGGGTAATCCTAATTTAGGCTTGACCCTTAGCCTTTGGATAACCATGAAGTCTTCTCAGGCATTCAATGCCTCCAACCTCTTCTTTCAACCCAATCCTGTGTTGACACTTGTCATTATTTTATTGGTGCCAATTGTGCACATGGATCCCCAACTTTCAAGCTTGACCCTTGATTAAACCATTCAATCCTGGCCATCCATTGCTCCATTTTTCCTATAAATAGAGCCCATTCCTTCATAATCCAGATCCTGAAAACTTGTATGCATTTAGACTATAGACATTTTAGAGAGCATTTTAGCATAAACAATCTAATCTTTTGTCTTTTGGTTAAAATACATCATTTTAGCATTACTATTAGCTTTTCATTTCATGTTTAGGAGCTATACTACAATCTCAATCCTCCATAAGCATCCATAGTGCAAAAAGCTGCTGAGAGCTACACTATTTTGGAACTTGGAGAGGAGAGGAACAAGGGAGAAGAAGCTAAGGCCATGCTAAGAGGCAGTTGGAGATGTCTCATGATCATTTGTTCTATTTATTAGATATATTTAGCATGTTTCTTTTAGTGTCTCTTTTGGAATGCCTTCATGCTTTGGTTTTTGATTGATTAACTCTAACATCTTGTGTGTTTTGTGTTGATTGATCTTAGACTAATTTTGTGCCATTTAGGAGGGCATCATTTGGTGAACCTGACGTGAATCGAACACGCAACCTTCTGATAGTTGTTTTTTTGAAAATTAACATTTTTGCTTGTTGAAACTGCCACACAGGTTGCGCTTTGGCGCTATTGAACGCGTTCTAGTGCTATTGCAACATTTTCTTTTAGCGCTATTGTCCATATAATAGCGCTAATGAAAAAGTTTTAGCGCTACTGATTCCATTCTGGCACTTTTGTCACAGTTCTAGCGCTATTGCAACTATTTTAGCGCTTTTGACTTTCCGGATTTTTCTATTATTTCAGCGCTATTGTGTAAAATAGCGCTTCTGCGACCGCAGACTAGCGCTATTGTATTAATTAGCGCTTTTGTAAAAAAAAAAAAAAAGCAGAATAGCGCTATTGAGACAGAGTGTTGTCCAATTCGCTTTGTAACCCAAAATCAGCATTTAGGCTTGTGTAAGCCCACACTAACGCTTTGATTATTGACCAGGTGCAGGTTCTAATCTTTTTGTGTGCAGGGAAAGGAGTTAGTAAATGCTCTAAAAAAATCTTTCTTTTTACTTTCTTTAAAAAGTTGGCTAAAAAGAATTCATTTTTCCCTTATTGCATAAGTTAAAATAAACCTCACATCTCATTTTAGAGTGCATAAAATGAACCTCAAATTTGTTTTTGGTGCTTAAAACAAAATTCATCTTTCTTTATTTGCAAGGTAAAAAGAACAACAAAATTCAAACATTTGTTTTCTTGCAAGTTAGGAAACACACTTTATTTGGTGCTTAAAACAAAACAAACTTTCTTTCTTGCATCAATTGGGACTTAAAAATCACAATCCACACTTCAAATTTTTGGTGCAGTAAAAAGAACAATCCACTTGTCTTTATTTTGGCAAAAACAAATTTTCCTTCATGCAATCGTGTTTTTCATTAAGTTGACCAGGACTTTCAACTTCTAGATTACAAAACATATTGCTTTGAAGTTAAAAAAAAAAAAAGAACACCATGGCTGTTGGAGCAACATCTCCAAATAGTTAGAACACATTTGCAAATGTTGGATTAAAAAAGAACAAGTGAATTTCGTGTTTGGCACGCTTGTGCACAAAAGTCAGTCGAGTGGACCTACTTCTAACACACACTATCCTCTCCCTTGGCTCTCGTGGTCCTAGGTGCAAGAGAAAAGTGTTAGTAATGCTCAAATTTTATCTTTTTAAGAGAGGCCTGCCAAGGGATCGATACTCTTGGGAACGACCTCGAGCGGTAAATCCTTCGAGCCGCTATAGAAATCAGGTGAGAGCGAAAGCTGTAGCCTTGGGTATAGCTGTTCCTACAGTGTAACTGGCCGAAAGGACAAATGGGCCCCACCACCAGTTACAAGGCTCTTAAGTGAGTCACTGCAGAATGAACTTATGTCCAAAGCCATCGAACATGACTAAACACTTTTAAGTAGTAGCCCACCTGTTCTATTGATTGAGGATATTTGAGGTATAATTTAGTGCAAGAGCATAGATGGTTTTGCTCCCAAGATACTCACCATACATATTTCCTTGAGTAGAAACATAGCTTTTTGAAAAGTCACTTGTGGCTTGATAAAAGTGGTGACTCCCCCATCATAGGGATCATCTATTTGTTATGCTCGCGCAAGACTTAGTATATCACATCCTTACCTGCCACGACGGGATTCATAAGGTATGTAGTACCAAAGTCGAAGAAATATCAAGATGTGGGCTAAATTTATCACAACTGGCCATTTGACCTTAGGGATAAAAAGTGTTTGAAGTGTGTTCGTTTTACAGACCTAGTGCAAATTGAGCCGACTTCAGGCTTTGGAAATACACCTTAAAATAAATCAAAAGGAAGGGTCAAAAACAAGTCCAAGGATTGGGTTGATCTAGACCCATACTCATTTGTGCCTTTTTTTAGGCAACATTCTTGTGTTTGTGTGCTTGCTTTGTTTTCTTGTCAAAGAAAAATCAGAAAATCAATCCCAAAAACAAAGTACTCATCCAACATCTATCAACAACCAAAAATACCAAAAACAAAGTACAAACAACACAGAGTCACAACTTTTATGACCATTCTTCACATCTTGTGAAAGAAGAAGTGTCATCAGAATATTACCTTGAAAAGAAGACCATTAAGCTCAAAGGCTTTAATCAAAAGAAGGAAATTCTTCTATATCAATCGACAAATCTTTGTCTCACATAGAATCTTTCTACATCGTATGCGTCTATACCTTCAAGGTAAAACAAACGAGTTTGATTCAGAATCATTGAACCGCAGAGCTTTTATGCAATATAGAGCTCTGAGTTATCACAAAAATCAAGGAGGAAAGATTAATCCCAACTTCTTCCCAAACATCTGTATCACCTACAACACAGCTCGAGAAGTGCCACCAACGCCTGAAAGGGAAGAGATAGAGTTTGTCCCATTTGTGACACAAAGTTTTTATTGAAGTTGAAAACAAAACATCCATCATCTTATTCATACATTATCACTCCATCATCAATTCATCCCAAAACTCTCAAAACATTCAGAGGTCATTGTCCCAAATTCTCTTTTTAGATATTGCTTGAAATCAAACATATCACATCACTTTTTAGATTGTTTCTACATCTAGGATAAGCTCATCCTAAGAGACACATCTACATAGGTTAAAACTAGTTCATGAGTGAATCCTCTCATTACTAGGTAGTCAAAATCTGTAACACATCTTAGATTTCTCTACACCTTATCACATCCAAAATCATCAAAAACAAGCAAGCAATTCAACGAAGGAATTTCGGTTACATATACCTTAAAGTGCTAGAAATCCCCCATACAATACAAATCACCAACCAATCAATCTTTCATTTCATCACCACTCATCATCATCTTCAATCAATTTCAAAAACAAACTTGCAAACAAAATGGCTCAAACCCGATCACGATCAAGGCAGCGAGAAATAGAAATTGAGGAAGAAGAGGACAACCTCAATGAATTTCAAGAAGCACTTGGAGGAAATGGGAATGATGAAAACCCAGGTACACCCACTCCTTCAACAATCGAAAGGGTTCAGCATAACCCTCATTTTAACAGATTATTTGATGAAATATTAAGGAGCAATGCGGATGCTCACTTTTTACGACTTGCTCAAGAAGGAGCCAAACTCCCCTCAGACTTTGATCTTGCCCAATTAAGACAAGCATCAGAAAGACAAAGTCGCCATGAGGAGGAAAGGCGTAGAGATCCCATCAGATATAACATCCCTCGAGTTAACCCACCACCTCCTCCTCCTAATGAAATAGAGATGTTGCGGCAACAAGTTGAGAATCTCGCCCAACAACTTCATAGTGGTGTTAAGACCAATCAATTCTCACTTAACGACATCTGTCCCTATCCGTTTGATAGGAATCTTTATATGCCACCTTTTCCACGCGGGTTCGAAACACCAAAATTTGAAAAATATAGAGGAAAGGGAGATCCCCGCGATCATGTCCGAGAATTTCATTCCGCTTGTCTTGAAGTGGCTTATGAGGACACATACCTAATGCGCCTTTTTCCCCAAAGCTTGGGAGGAACAACCACATCATGGTTTTCTCGACTACCAGGTGGCATTAGAACATTTGAGGAACTCATCCAGAAGTTCCTATCTCATTACTCTTATAATATTGAACGCGACATCACCATGGCTGATCTATGCAACACCAAACAAAAACCAGGTGAATTATTCTCAGTATTCCTGCAACGATGGCGCCAAATGTCTAGCAGACGTTCTCTTCAGTTACCTGAACGAGAACTAGTGGAAATTTTCATTTCCAACTTAAACGAAGAGATGGAATTTCACCTGGATGTCAAAGACACAGATTCTTTTAACGATATGATCACCAAAGGTATAAAATGTGAAAGGGCACTCATCAAAAAAGGACTCATCAAAATCTTTAATGAACCCAAAGATGGTCCTCGCCCGCGCTTCAATAGCGATAAACCGAACTTCTGGAACAAGAATAAGAATATCGTCAATGATGGGGTTGTGGATGCTCGGACTGTCCAAAATGCACAACCTATGGTTCGGTTTGCAGGACAAAATCCTCCACCTCAAAATAACACAAATGTCCTTCCTAATCAAGGTCGCATCACATCTCAGGATGAACCAAGACCCCGTCCACAAAAACAAAAACGCACATACACTCCCTTAGGGGAACCCATTGAAACAGTGATGCGACAACTCATTTCTCAGAATTTGATCACTCTACCTAAGCTATCAAACTATGAGCCTCAGGTCAAACCGGCATGGTGGAGAGATACTGAACATTGTGAATTCCATCAAGGAAGAGGACACAAGACAAGTAATTGTCATCGATTGAAAGATCTCATTCAAGATCTTATTGATCGAGGAGAAATTGAAATTGAAGGGCATGACCCAAAAATGACCAATAATGATCATCAGATGTTCAAGAATCCACTTCCATCGCAAGATCAAAGGGGTCCTTCCACGTCCAGACGAGGTCCTGATACCACTGATTATACACAAGCTGCGTATAATTACATTGTCAATCACCTGTATGATGCCAGTGAACAAATTGCAACTATCACCTTTAAAAATCCCACCTCAAATTGCAATGTTGTTACACGTCGTGGCAAGGTCACCATAAAGGCAGCTCCACAAGGCACCACCTCCATCCCAAAGCAGTACAATCTTGTGGAACAATTAGACAAAACGCCTGCACTTATATCCATTTTAGAGCTATTACGCCTGTCACCATCTCATAAAACTATCTTGGATCAAGCACTCCAAGAGGCGTCAGTCCCTGCAAACCTGAATACAGACCAATTTCAAGCCATGGTTGGAAATCTAAAGTCCTCACCTTGTCTCACTTTTTCCGAAAGTGACAACTCTTCCTTCCAGCAACCTCATAACGCCTCACTCCACATTGAAGGCTTTGTCAACCAACACAGGATCAAGCGAGTCTTGATCGATAATGGAGCAGGCCTAAACATTTGTACACTACAGTTGGTCACAGCATTGGGATATGCAGTAGAATCAGTGGATCCTCGCAAGAAGATCACCATCAAGGCTTATGATGATGCAGAGCGTTCATCCAAAGGAGCTGTGGTACTACCAATCCGAGTGGGCCCCGTGGTAAAGCACATAATTTGTCAGGTTCTGGACCTTCCTCTGCCATATAATCTATTATTAGGGAGACCTTGGATACATGCCATGCAAGCCGTTCCATCTACCTATCATCAATGTATCAAGTTCCCACATAACGGTGCAGAGATCACAATCCTGGGCGATGCAAATCCCTTTGCATTTAGCCATAATATCAGCCATCAACCAGAGATTACTGTTCCTAATAATAGGGAAGCCATTTCCTCCACATCATATGTAAATCCCGCCTCTCTTGCCAGTTCAAACACTCCTATACCCAAGCAAGAAAAGCTTAAGATGAAAGTCACAGAGGAAGGTCCCGGGGAATATAACTTGAGTCAGCTCTTTTGTGTGGGACAAATGCCCACTTCTCCTAGAACGCATGGTAAACCCCAGCAGTTGCTCCAACAATCCATAGTCATGCCCGCATGTGCTTTAACGCCTTTCGTCCTTGGAAAGAGTCAAGAGGAAGAAACACAAGATGAGGACCTAGCAGACTGGATCTATAAAGATCCCATCACCACTGACAAACCGCAAGTTACACTTCCTACAGAACAGTATGGCAAAGGCCTCCTCATTATGCAAAGAATGGGGTATGATGGTCAAAGTGCTTTGGGATCCTGCAAACAAGGACGACATGAACCGCTGCTGCCAGAGTTCAAGCCCAAAGGTAATACAGGCCTAGGCTTTGAAAAAGAGATCTTTCCTAAACTCAGATTTAAAGGACAACCTAGCAAACCATTTTGCCCACCTACTGTAAAGAGGACACCTTTTATAATCAAAGCACCATCAAGCACTATCCCCACTGCCCCATCGAGGCTCACAAACCCACCCCAACCATCTACAATACCATTCATCCCACCAATCAAACCAGTAATCCCATTCGCAACAGCCATTACATCAGCAACACCAATAGAAGCAACAACTGTATCAGAACCCGCAGCAGCATCTATGGCACCAGCCGTTCCATCAGCAGCCACTGAGTCACCATTACCGATACTTCCAGTAACAAATCCTTTAAACCTCATCACGGTTCCTGCAGCACCGATCACCACAAAGATACATAAACCAATCACACCTGCCGTGTTTAACTCTAAAGACATCCCAGTATGGTATAGCAATCGAATGCTGGAAAGTGATTCAGAGACCGACTCACATGAGTGGGAATTCGATTCAGTACAACTTAATACTTCAGATGAGGAAGACACATCACCACCTCCGCCACGCAAAGACATTCCTGTTTACGGAGAAGCACAGATAAAGACCACTTGGGTACCTGAGCTGGAAACATCTTCCACAGACCCTACGTCTCATCCTACGTCTGATTCTGACAGGGAGAGTACCATCAATGACCTTCACCACACTGTCTTAACCCTCACTGATACCTCTAACGAACTCAATCTAATCGATGAAGTAATGCCCATTATCCACCCTGAACTTATCAAATGGAACCAACCAAATCCCCCATGTCTTGACCTCTTCCAGAACGATGAGGCTATCATTGACTTTTTGGAATTAAGGGATAATCTACCAAGCGGGGATCACAAGGCTGGATTCGCCATTCAACTTAATAGCGCAGCATACTTCGAGGCGGATGCCAAACCCTTCAGCTACAAAAATATAACAATAAAACATGGATCTTCCAGTGAAAACGACACTGTAGCACTGTTTGATCCGACAAAAGTAAAAAGAAAGAGCGTATCCAATGGTGAAAACCTCTCTGAGGCGCCTGAGGATGAAGGGTTTGACATTCTCCCTGCTAGTACACAACAGGAACGATCGACGATTCTCATTGAGGAGACTAAAGAATACAATGTGGGGACTCCTGAAAACCCTCATATCATACATCTGGCATCTCTTCTCACTCCAGAGGAACAGCCTAAGTTTATAAAGTTCTTCCAGAAGCGTCAGATCAACTTTGCATGGTCATATGCAAACATGCCTGGGCTTGATCCTGATTTAGTCATGCATCACCTCACCGTAGCAAAAGGAGCCAAACCTATCAAGCAGAAGCTTCGTAAGATGCATCCTCAAATTGCCGTGCTAGTCAAAACAGAACTCAAGAAACTCCTGGATGTTGGTTTCATTAGACCAATTGATTATGCAGAATGGATCTCCAACATAGTGCCAGTCGGCAAACCAAAAGGGGGCATCCGCATTTGTACTGACTTCAGAGATCTAAATAAGGCCTGTCCTAAGGATGACTTCCCCTTACCAAATATCGACATCATAGTGGATCTGACAGCAGGACATGCCATGCTTTCACTCATGGATGGCTTTTTAGGATACAATCAAATAAAGATCGCACCAGAAGATCAACATAAGACAGCCTTCACATGTCCATGGGGCACATATTGCTGGAATGTAATGCCTTTTGGTCTAAAGAATGCAGGAGCGACCTATCAAAGAGCAATGACCACCATCTTCCATGACATGATGCATACTATGATGGAAGACTATGTGGATGATTTACTAGCAAAATCACTCACAAGAGAAGGACATCTCCATATCTTAGATCAAATCTTTGATAGACTGGAACAATATCATGTTCGACTCAACCCAAAGAAATGTGTCTTTGGAGTGACCTCCGGGAAACTTCTAGGATACATTGTCTCAAGCAAAGGTATTGAGGTCGACCCAGCAAAGGTTAAGGCAATAATGGACATGCCACCTCCACGGAATATCAGTCAGCTAAGGACATTACAAGGACGACTTCAATCCATCCGAAGATTCATTGCACAATTGGCTGATAAGTGTCACCCCTTCACACACCTGCTACACAAGAACATACGCTTTCAATGGGATGACAGATGCCAGCAAGCATTTCAGGAACTTAAAGACTATCTCATGAATCCACCATTGTTGATGCCACCAGATCCAAGTAGACCGTTGTTACTCTATATTTCAGCAACAAGTACAGCATTGGGTGTACTACTGGCACAACATAATGCAGAAGGAAAAGAGTGTGCTATTTACTACATCTCTCGCACACTGGTTGGCTATGAACTCAATTACACACCTATTGAGCGAGCTTGCCTAGCAGTAATCCTGGCAGCCACTAAATTGCGACACTATCTATTAACACACAAGGTGCAACTCATTGCAAAGATTGATCCACTCAAGTACTTACTTAGTAAAGCAGCATTGACAGGTCGTTTGGCCAAATGGGTAATGATTCTAAGTGAATTCGACATCGAGTATGTAGACCGTAAAGCTATCAAAGGGCAGGTCATTGCAGATCAGTTGGCCGATGCACCTCTCATAGGTGATCATCCCCTCATTTCCAATTTTCCAGATGAAGAGATATTCATGATTACAGAAGCACAGTCATGGAAACTATATTTTGATGGTTCATACACTAGGCATGGCTCGGGGGCAGGCATTCTGTTTATCACACCTCAAGGTGATAGCATCCCGAAGTCTTACAGGCTCACATTTCCATGCACAAACAACATAGCAGAATATGAGGCTTTGATCACAGGACTCAAGCTAGCCATACAATGGAAATTAAAAGAACTTCAAGTATATGGCGACTCACAACTGGTCATTCGACAAGCAACTGATGAATATCAGACCAAGGATGATAAACTCATGCCATACAAACAAATGGTGGACAGTCTAAAGACATCATTCACTACTATTACTTTTGAGCAGATACCAAGAGATCAGAATCGAGCTGCTGACGCTATGGCTACTATCGCATCTCTCTTAGATCTTCCACAGAATTCAACACGCTACGAGTTCTTGGTAGAACAGCTTTGGATTCCCGCTTATGATATCCCCGAATCTGAAATCATATGTCGCCTTGTCGGTTCCGAATCCCCATGGTATGGTGAGTTCTACACCTATCTTCGCGATCACACCCTTCCTCCCAACCAATCGAATAACCAACGAAAAACCTTCATTCGCCAAACTGCTCGATATACCATTATTGCCGAAACCCTATACCGACGTAGTCTTGATGGTACTCTCCTTCGATGTCTGGAACAAGATGAGATAACAAAGGCTTTGGAAGAGGTACATGAAGGAATTTGCGAGACTCACTCAAGTGGCCCATCACTAGCCAAGAAGATCATGCGAGCTGGATACTATTGGCCATCTATGGAAAAGGATTCCTACTATTTTGTCAGGAAATGCAAGAAATGTCAAGTTCATGGCGACCTGATACATGCACCGGCCCAGGAACTGCAACCAATCACAACACCATGGCCTTTTTGTCAATGGGGCCTTGACCTTGTGGGTAAAATCCATCCATCTTCATCCAATGGCCATAAATTCATTATTACCGCCACCGAATATTTCACCAAGTGGATCGAAGCTGTTCCACTTACCCAAGTTACCGGCAAGCAGATCACCTCATTCATCCTCAATTACATCATCTGCCGGTATGGTGTACCCATGTCTATTGTCACAGATAACGGTCTCCCTTTCAAAAATCAGGATGTCCGTGAACTTTGTGAGAAATTTCATATCCAACACCGCTTTTCCACTCCCTATTACCCACAAGGCAATGGTCAGGCCAAAGCATCCAATAAAAACATATTGAGAATCCTAAAGAAGACAGTCAATGATGCCGGTCGTGATTGGCATGTTCAATTGAATCCAGCATTATGGGCATATCAAACTAGCATTCGAACCCCTACAGGTGCAACTCCTTATTCATTGGTCTATGGTGCAGAAGCTATCTTACCTATTGAGGTCGAGATACCGTCACTACGGGTTTCCTTGCACAATCTCATAAATGATGAAGCATACAGAGTCTCACGCCTTCAGGACTTAGAGTTACTTGATGAGAAAAGACAAGCTGCATACAATCACCTCAAAGCCTATCAGCAGCGCATGAGCAGAAGCTATAATCACCGAGTTAGATCTCGTACATTTGAGGTAGGTGATTTGGTTCTTCGAGAAAATCCTCGCAACCAACCAAATAGAGAACATCAAGGCAAGTTTGAATCAAACTGGCTGGGCCCATATGTTGTCACTGCTGTATTCGGGTCCGGGGCATATCAGTTGGCTACACCAGAAGGAGAACCGCTCGCAGATCCAATCAATAGCATGCACCTCAAAAGGTTTTATACCTAAGGTGTACAAGGCATCAGGCTCCCCTACATATCAGAAGAAAATACCAAAAACATTCAGAAAATGTCCTGAAGAAAATACAAAAACATTCAAAAAAGTAAAGAAAAATCATGCATCCAAACGGTGAACAACCACTCCGGTGGCACCTTGGGTAAGTGCGATGGTGAAAACCTGGCAAACAGGCGCCACTCGTAAAGACAATGGCTCCAGTATCTTTCAGGCTCGTTGCGATCATATTCATGCACACATACATCCATCCATCCAAACTATGGCTTGTTATTTGATCTGCAATTAAGAAAGTACTCCATGCGTCTAGCATCCCACCTTTTCATAGTCAGGTCTACAAACTGGGGGCAATACCCTTACCCTCGTGATGGAAGTGGATTCTACATTGTCTTATATATCATTACGCTCTTCATTCAAGCAATCATCAGAAAAATACCACAAACATTCAAAAAATGTCTCAACACAAAAATACCAAAAACATTCAGGCAATCGTCAGAAAATACCAAAAACATTCAAAAACTATTACACAAAATCCAAAAACATCGAAAAACCCATCAACAATCACACAAAAAACATGGCAACACCTTGTACATATTCATCCGATCAGATACAAAACAAACATTGACAAAATACTCACACAAATGACCACTTATCACTCGACCAACACAATCAACATCAACAATCCAAACTGTCTTAAACAAGGATGCATCCTTCCTTACCAAAACAAAGACAAGATGACGTTTTCTTTGACAAGAAAATTATGTTAAGCTATCAAATACTTGGTTGATTTGTGAGTACAATCGTTTGTTTATCTGTATCGAGGTCTTTCAGCATTGTTTTGTATCGTTTGCGCATTATTTCCGATGAAGTTCTGGGGCATGTACTAATGGTGTCTACGTGGGAAGTTCACTAAGTTATGTGATCATAGGCAAAAATACAGTCATAGATCACTACGGCTTGCTGACTACAGCGTATACCTCGACCATATGAGCATGAGCCATTACCAAGGATCCTTATTCTTTATTCTTTATGTAAATATGCTGTTTGGTTGCAGGTACAATGCGCATCCTTTGGTTCCTCTTCCTCCAAATTGGATAAAGGTTTTATTTTTTAGTACGGTATGCACTTGTCTCAGGATATGATCAGCCTAAGATCAAGGAGGACGATCCAAGTCATGCACGAAAGGAGATAATCCTTGTCTGTTCCGCAAGCAATACTCTGGTCGACTTGACCCTTATATCAAGTCGTTTGTATTAACTTGCTATATTAAAATCCATGAAAGGAATACTCAGGTCATCTTGAATCATTATGTCAAGATGCTTGTATTCTCTTCCAACATTTTAAAAGCTCAATGATGAAAATAGAGCACTATGGATCGTCATCTCATCTCATCTGTATATATTGCATTTCGTTGCATTCCACCCATCCATACACTCATAATAGCTACATATCATGCATACATAGTCATAATAATGCATACTCTATTTTCCTCTTCTTCCATAGGAATGAGTCATAGGTTTTCCCTTTCTTCCCCCCCTCACCCTTCCCATCTCAATAATCAGCATCACATACCCTACATCATTTCTCAATCAACCCAATCAAGCCACGTTCATCACCATCCATCTCTAAATAGGAGGGATTGTGTTTCCTATCCTAAGTCATCCAATCAGCCAAGCAAGTTACTCTGTCTGCACAGGTACATTGACTCACACACACCTAGACTATCAACAGATACTCTGATCAAGTATCTTCGGGTCTCAATGGGTAATCGATTATGGTAATCCTAGACTACATCAGGCATTTATCACAATGACCTAGTCTCAACGGGGTTGCCATGATTCCCGACAACCATCCATCACACACCCATACTATCAATTGATCAACCAATCAAACACAATCCGATGGACAATTACATCAATTGTCTACGTCTCAACGAGTATTTTGCTTCATATACCTTGACTTCATCGGGCAATTACATCAATTGTCTAAGTCACATCAGGTCACTTTGATTCACTTACTCAGACTTTATCATGTCCAAGCGACCAACTGACATCAACTGTCATGCTTTGACTTGACCGGGGCAATTAAACCGATTGCACCAGATTGTCTAACCAATTTTGATCAATTGTATAGCATCAATCCAAACCCCACACTACATCTACTATGTATCTCTTGCATGACCTCAGGGTACTCGCTGGCTTGTTGTTTCTCCGTATTCACTCTATTTTTCTTCCATTCTTTCACTGTTGTTGCTAATTTCTTCTATTCTACCTCCCCTCCACTTCTCATTCTTTTTCGAGAGCTCGCCCGATTTTTCGCAATTTTTCGGCCCATCTCTCGAGGGGGCATACCACCCATTAAATTAACATTTTATGGGGCATTTCTTCACACCAGTTTTTCTTTCTTTGAAACGACGCGATAAACCGCACCGTCTCAAAGAGGGGCAAATGTAGTCACATAAATCTGTCCATTTTAATTAAATGAATATTTCGTATTTATTTGATTAAAAATCCACTAGCCACCAGTTAATTAAATTAATATTTAATTAATTCATCCCCAAACATTCTTCTATTAATTAAATAAATTATTCAATTTATTTTAATTAATTCATTAAAATCCAATTCCAATCAATTAAATAAATAAATCAATTTATTTAATTAAATCCCACTTTCTCTCTTTTAAATAAATTAACATTTATTTAAATCATTTTAAAACCCCCCCCACTTGCATTTTCCTACAAATGCAACTTTCACACATATTTGAAATAAATGAATTTTTATTTTAATTAAATCCTATTTTCCCTCACCCACCAAATCCACTTGCAAAATCTAATCCCCTTCTAGATTCTTCTAAACCCTTCCTAATTAGCCTAAACCATTTCCTAAATATTGTCACATTCCTAAGCAAAATGGAGTCACTTCTCAAATGGCCCAAAGTCTTGGATAACCATTGAAGGTTTTCAACCTTCAACCACCAAAAAGCCCAAAGTCTTTGAAAACCATTAAAGGCTTCCAACTTTCAACCACTTAATTCCCCAAAGTCTCCAATAACCATTAATGGTTAATTCAACCCTCCCACATGGTTAAAACATTTGTTTGACTCAACCTCTACCCAACCCAAGGGTCTCATCAGGTCATTAATGCTTTTGACCATGATTATCTCTTAATCATTTGCACAAAGGTTTATCCTGGGATTAACTCCTAATTCAGTGGGTAATCCTAATTTAGGCTTGACCCTTAGCCTTTGGATAACCATGAAGTCTTCTCAGGCATTCAATGCCTCCAACCTCTTCTTTCAACCCAATCCTGTGTTGACACTTGTCATTATTTTATTGGTGCCAATTGTGCACATGGATCCCCAACTTTCAAGCTTGACCCTTGATTAAACCATTCAATCCTGGCCATCCATTGCTCCATTTTTCCTATAAATAGAGCCCATTCCTTCATAATCCAGATCCTGAAAACTTGTATGCATTTAGACTATAGACATTTTAGAGAGCATTTTAGCATAAACAATCTAATCTTTTGTCTTTTGGTTAAAATACATCATTTTAGCATTACTATTAGCTTTTCATTTCATGTTTAGGAGCTATACTACAATCTCAATCCTCCATAAGCATCCATAGTGCAAAAAGCTGCTGAGAGCTACACTATTTTGGAACTTGGAGAGGAGAGGAACAAGGGAGAAGAAGCTAAGGCCATGCTAAGAGGCAGTTGGAGATGTCTCATGATCATTTGTTCTATTTATTAGATATATTTAGCATGTTTCTTTTAGTGTCTCTTTTGGAATGCCTTCATGCTTTGGTTTTTGATTGATTAACTCTAACATCTTGTGTGTTTTGTGTTGATTGATCTTAGACTAATCTTGTGCCATTTAGGAGGGCATCATTTGGTGAACCTGACGTGAATCGAACACGCAACCTTCTGATAGTTGTTTTTTTGAAAATTAACATTTTTGCTTGTTGAAACTGCCACACAGGTTGCGCTTTGGCGCTATTGAACGCGTTCTAGTGCTATTGCAACATTTTCTTTTAGCGCTATTGTCCATATAATAGCGCTAATGAAAAAGTTTTAGCGCTACTGATTCCATTCTGGCACTTTTGTCACAGTTCTAGCGCTATTGCAACTATTTTAGCGCTTTTGACTTTCCGGATTTTTCTATTATTTCAGCGCTATTGTGTAAAATAGCGCTTCTGCGACCGCAGACTAGCGCTATTGTATTAATTAGCGCTTTTGTAAAAAAAAAAAAAAAGCAGAATAGCGCTATTGAGACAGAGTGTTGTCCAATTCGCTTTGTAACCCAAAATCAGCATTTAGGCTTGTGTAAGCCCACACTAACGCTTTGATTATTGACCAGGTGCAGGTTCTAATCTTTTTGTGTGCAGGGAAAGGAGTTAGTAAATGCTCTAAAAAAATCTTTCTTTTTACTTTCTTTAAAAAGTTGGCTAAAAAGAATTCATTTTTCCCTTATTGCATAAGTTAAAATAAACCTCACATCTCATTTTAGAGTGCATAAAATGAACCTCAAATTTGTTTTTGGTGCTTAAAACAAAATTCATCTTTCTTTATTTGCAAGGTAAAAAGAACAACAAAATTCAAACATTTGTTTTCTTGCAAGTTAGGAAACACACTTTATTTGGTGCTTAAAACAAAACAAACTTTCTTTCTTGCATCAATTGGGACTTAAAAATCACAATCCACACTTCAAATTTTTGGTGCAGTAAAAAGAACAATCCACTTGTCTTTATTTTGGCAAAAACAAATTTTCCTTCATGCAATCGTGTTTTTCATTAAGTTGACCAGGACTTTCAACTTCTAGATTACAAAACATATTGCTTTGAAGTTAAAAAAAAAAAAAGAACACCATGGCTGTTGGAGCAACATCTCCAAATAGTTAGAACACATTTGCAAATGTTGGATTAAAAAAGAACAAGTGAATTTCGTGTTTGGCACGCTTGTGCACAAAAGTCAGTCGAGTGGACCTACTTCTAACACACACTATCCTCTCCCTTGGCTCTCGTGGTCCTAGGTGCAAGAGAAAAGTGTTAGTAATGCTCAAATTTTATCTTTTTAAGAGAGGCCTGCCAAGGGATCGATACTCTTGGGAACGACCTCGAGCGGTAAATCCTTCGAGCCGCTATAGAAATCAGGTGAGAGCGAAAGCTGTAGCCTTGGGTATAGCTGTTCCTACAGTGTAACTGGCCGAAAGGACAAATGGGCCCCACCACCAGTTACAAGGCTCTTAAGTGAGTCACTGCAGAATGAACTTATGTCCAAAGCCATCGAACATGACTAAACACTTTTAAGTAGTAGCCCACCTGTTCTATTGATTGAGGATATTTGAGGTATAATTTAGTGCAAGAGCATAGATGGTTTTGCTCCCAAGATACTCACCATACATATTTCCTTGAGTAGAAACATAGCTTTTTGAAAAGTCACTTGTGGCTTGATAAAAGTGGTGACTCCCCCATCATAGGGATCATCTATTTGTTATGCTCGCGCAAGACTTAGTATATCACATCCTTACCTGCCACGACGGGATTCATAAGGTATGTAGTACCAAAGTCGAAGAAATATCAAGATGTGGGCTAAATTTATCACAACTGGCCATTTGACCTTAGGGATAAAAAGTGTTTGAAGTGTGTTCGTTTTACAGACCTAGTGCAAATTGAGCCGACTTCAGGCTTTGGAAATACACCTTAAAATAAATCAAAAGGAAGGGTCAAAAACAAGTCCAAGGATTGGGTTGATCTAGACCCATACTCATTTGTGCCTTTTTTTAGGCAACATTCTTGTGTTTGTGTGCTTGCTTTGTTTTCTTGTCAAAGAAAAATCAGAAAATCAATCCCAAAAACAAAGTACTCATCCAACATCTATCAACAACCAAAAATACCAAAAACAAAGTACAAACAACACAGAGTCACAACTTTTATGACCATTCTTCACATCTTGCGAAAGAAGAAGTGTCATCAGAATATTACCTTGAAAAGAAGACCATTAAGCTCAAAGGCTTTAATCAAAAGAAGGAAATTCTTCTATATCAATCGACAAATCTTTGTCTCACATAGAATCTTTCTACATCGTATGCGTCTATACCTTCAAGGTAAAACAAACGAGTTTGATTCAGAATCATTGAACCGCAGAGCTTTTATGCAATATAGAGCTCTGAGTTATCACAAAAATCAAGGAGGAAAGATTAATCCCAACTTCTTCCCAAACATCTGTATCACCTACAACACAGCTCGAGAAGTGCCACCAACGCCTGAAAGGGAAGAGATAGAGTTTGTCCCATTTGTGACACAAAGTTTTTATTGAAGTTGAAAACAAAACATCCATCATCTTATTCATACATTATCACTCCATCATCAATTCATCCCAAAACTCTCAAAACATTCAGAGGTCATTGTCCCAAATTCTCTTTTTAGATATTGCTTGAAATCAAACATATCACATCACTTTTTAGATTGTTTCTACATCTAGGATAAGCTCATCCTAAGAGACACATCTACATAGGTTAAAACTAGTTCATGAGTGAATCCTCTCATTACTAGGTAGTCAAAATCTGTAACACATCTTAGATTTCTCTACACCTTATCACATCCAAAATCATCAAAAACAAGCAAGCAATTCAACGAAGGAATTTCGGTTACATATACCTTAAAGTGCTAGAAATCCCCCATACAATACAAATCACCAACCAATCAATCTTTCATTTCATCACCACTCATCATCATCTTCAATCAATTTCAAAAACAAACTTGCAAACAAAATGGCTCAAACCCGATCACGATCAAGGCAGCGAGAAATAGAAATTGAGGAAGAAGAGGACAACCTCAATGAATTTCAAGAAGCACTTGGAGGAAATGGGAATGATGAAAACCCAGGTACACCCACTCCTTCAACAATCGAAAGGGTTCAGCATAACCCTCATTTTAACAGATTATTTGATGAAATATTAAGGAGCAATGCGGATGCTCACTTTTTACGACTTGCTCAAGAAGGAGCCAAACTCCCCTCAGACTTTGATCTTGCCCAATTAAGACAAGCATCAGAAAGACAAAGTCGCCATGAGGAGGAAAGGCGTAGAGATCCCATCAGATATAACATCCCTCGAGTTAACCCACCACCTCCTCCTCCTAATGAAATAGAGATGTTGCGGCAACAAGTTGAGAATCTCGCCCAACAACTTCATAGTGGTGTTAAGACCAATCAATTCTCACTTAACGACATCTGTCCCTATCCGTTTGATAGGAATCTTTATATGCCACCTTTTCCACGCGGGTTCGAAACACCAAAATTTGAAAAATATAGAGGAAAGGGAGATCCCCGCGATCATGTCCGAGAATTTCATTCCGCTTGTCTTGAAGTGGCTTATGAGGACACATACCTAATGCGCCTTTTTCCCCAAAGCTTGGGAGGAACAACCACATCATGGTTTTCTCGACTACCAGGTGGCATTAGAACATTTGAGGAACTCATCCAGAAGTTCCTATCTCATTACTCTTATAATATTGAACGCGACATCACCATGGCTGATCTATGCAACACCAAACAAAAACCAGGTGAATTATTCTCAGTATTCCTGCAACGATGGCGCCAAATGTCTAGCAGACGTTCTCTTCAGTTACCTGAACGAGAACTAGTGGAAATTTTCATTTCCAACTTAAACGAAGAGATGGAATTTCACCTGGATGTCAAAGACACAGATTCTTTTAACGATATGATCACCAAAGGTATAAAATGTGAAAGGGCACTCATCAAAAAAGGACTCATCAAAATCTTTAATGAACCCAAAGATGGTCCTCGCCCGCGCTTCAATAGCGATAAACCGAACTTCTGGAACAAGAATAAGAATATCGTCAATGATGGGGTTGTGGATGCTCGGACTGTCCAAAATGCACAACCTATGGTTCGGTTTGCAGGACAAAATCCTCCACCTCAAAATAACACAAATGTCCTTCCTAATCAAGGTCGCATCACATCTCAGGATGAACCAAGACCCCGTCCACAAAAACAAAAACGCACATACACTCCCTTAGGGGAACCCATTGAAACAGTGATGCGACAACTCATTTCTCAGAATTTGATCACTCTACCTAAGCTATCAAACTATGAGCCTCAGGTCAAACCGGCATGGTGGAGAGATACTGAACATTGTGAATTCCATCAAGGAAGAGGACACAAGACAAGTAATTGTCATCGATTGAAAGATCTCATTCAAGATCTTATTGATCGAGGAGAAATTGAAATTGAAGGGCATGACCCAAAAATGACCAATAATGATCATCAGATGTTCAAGAATCCACTTCCATCGCAAGATCAAAGGGGTCCTTCCACGTCCAGACGAGGTCCTGATACCACTGATTATACACAAGCTGCGTATAATTACATTGTCAATCACCTGTATGATGCCAGTGAACAAATTGCAACTATCACCTTTAAAAATCCCACCTCAAATTGCAATGTTGTTACACGTCGTGGCAAGGTCACCATAAAGGCAGCTCCACAAGGCACCACCTCCATCCCAAAGCAGTACAATCTTGTGGAACAATTAGACAAAACGCCTGCACTTATATCCATTTTAGAGCTATTACGCCTGTCACCATCTCATAAAACTATCTTGGATCAAGCACTCCAAGAGGCGTCAGTCCCTGCAAACCTGAATACAGACCAATTTCAAGCCATGGTTGGAAATCTAAAGTCCTCACCTTGTCTCACTTTTTCCGAAAGTGACAACTCTTCCTTCCAGCAACCTCATAACGCCTCACTCCACATTGAAGGCTTTGTCAACCAACACAGGATCAAGCGAGTCTTGATCGATAATGGAGCAGGCCTAAACATTTGTACACTACAGTTGGTCACAGCATTGGGATATGCAGTAGAATCAGTGGATCCTCGCAAGAAGATCACCATCAAGGCTTATGATGATGCAGAGCGTTCATCCAAAGGAGCTGTGGTACTACCAATCCGAGTGGGCCCCGTGGTAAAGCACATAATTTGTCAGGTTCTGGACCTTCCTCTGCCATATAATCTATTATTAGGGAGACCTTGGATACATGCCATGCAAGCCGTTCCATCTACCTATCATCAATGTATCAAGTTCCCACATAACGGTGCAGAGATCACAATCCTGGGCGATGCAAATCCCTTTGCATTTAGCCATAATATCAGCCATCAACCAGAGATTACTGTTCCTAATAATAGGGAAGCCATTTCCTCCACATCATATGTAAATCCCGCCTCTCTTGCCAGTTCAAACACTCCTATACCCAAGCAAGAAAAGCTTAAGATGAAAGTCACAGAGGAAGGTCTCGGGGAATATAACTTGAGTCAGCTCTTTTGTGTGGGACAAATGCCCACTTCTCCTAGAACGCATGGTAAACCCCAGCAGTTGCTCCAACAATCCATAGTCATGCCCGCATGTGCTTTAACGCCTTTCGTCCTTGGAAAGAGTCAAGAGGAAGAAACACAAGATGAGGACCTAGCAGACTGGATCTATAAAGATCCCATCACCACTGACAAACCGCAAGTTACACTTCCTACAGAACAGTATGGCAAAGGCCTCCTCATTATGCAAAGAATGGGGTATGATGGTCAAAGTGCTTTGGGATCCTGCAAACAAGGACGACATGAACCGCTGCTGCCAGAGTTCAAGCCCAAAGGTAATACAGGCCTAGGCTTTGAAAAAGAGATCTTTCCTAAACTCAGATTTAAAGGACAACCTAGCAAACCATTTTGCCCACCTACTGTAAAGAGGACACCTTTTATAATCAAAGCACCATCAAGCACTATCCCCACTGCCCCATCGAGGCTCACAAACCCACCCCAACCATCTACAATACCATTCATCCCACCAATCAAACCAGTAATCCCATTCGCAACAGCCATTACATCAGCAACACCAATAGAAGCAACAACTGTATCAGAACCCGCAGCAGCATCTATGGCACCAGCCGTTCCATCAGCAGCCACTGAGTCACCATTACCGATACTTCCAGTAACAAATCCTTTAAACCTCATCACGGTTCCTGCAGCACCGATCACCACAAAGATACATAAACCAATCACACCTGCCGTGTTTAACTCTAAAGACATCCCAGTATGGTATAGCAATCGAATGCTGGAAAGTGATTCAGAGACCGACTCACATGAGTGGGAATTCGATTCAGTACAACTTAATACTTCAGATGAGGAAGACACATCACCACCTCCGCCACGCAAAGACATTCCTGTTTACGGAGAAGCACAGATAAAGACCACTTGGGTACCTGAGCTGGAAACATCTTCCACAGACCCTACGTCTCATCCTACGTCTGATTCTGACAGGGAGAGTACCATCAATGACCTTCACCACACTGTCTTAACCCTCACTGATACCTCTAACGAACTCAATCTAATCGATGAAGTAATGCCCATTATCCACCCTGAACTTATCAAATGGAACCAACCAAATCCCCCATGTCTTGACCTCTTCCAGAACGATGAGGCTATCATTGACTTTTTGGAATTAAGGGATAATCTACCAAGCGGGGATCACAAGGCTGGATTCGCCATTCAACTTAATAGCGCAGCATACTTCGAGGCGGATGCCAAACCCTTCAGCTACAAAAATATAACAATAAAACATGGATCTTCCAGTGAAAACGACACTGTAGCACTGTTTGATCCGACAAAAGTAAAAAGAAAGAGCGTATCCAATGGTGAAAACCTCTCTGAGGCGCCTGAGGATGAAGGGTTTGACATTCTCCCTGCTAGTACACAACAGGAACGATCGACGATTCTCATTGAGGAGACTAAAGAATACAATGTGGGGACTCCTGAAAACCCTCATATCATACATCTGGCATCTCTTCTCACTCCAGAGGAACAGCCTAAGTTTATAAAGTTCTTCCAGAAGCGTCAGATCAACTTTGCATGGTCATATGCAAACATGCCTGGGCTTGATCCTGATTTAGTCATGCATCACCTCACCGTAGCAAAAGGAGCCAAACCTATCAAGCAGAAGCTTCGTAAGATGCATCCTCAAATTGCCGTGCTAGTCAAAACAGAACTCAAGAAACTCCTGGATGTTGGTTTCATTAGACCAATTGATTATGCAGAATGGATCTCCAACATAGTGCCAGTCGGCAAACCAAAAGGGGGCATCCGCATTTGTACTGACTTCAGAGATCTAAATAAGGCCTGTCCTAAGGATGACTTCCCCTTACCAAATATCGACATCATAGTGGATCTGACAGCAGGACATGCCATGCTTTCACTCATGGATGGCTTTTTAGGATACAATCAAATAAAGATCGCACCAGAAGATCAACATAAGACAGCCTTCACATGTCCATGGGGCACATATTGCTGGAATGTAATGCCTTTTGGTCTAAAGAATGCAGGAGCGACCTATCAAAGAGCAATGACCACCATCTTCCATGACATGATGCATACTATGATGGAAGACTATGTGGATGATTTACTAGCAAAATCACTCACAAGAGAAGGACATCTCCATATCTTAGATCAAATCTTTGATAGACTGGAACAATATCATGTTCGACTCAACCCAAAGAAATGTGTCTTTGGAGTGACCTCCGGGAAACTTCTAGGATACATTGTCTCAAGCAAAGGTATTGAGGTCGACCCAGCAAAGGTTAAGGCAATAATGGACATGCCACCTCCACGGAATATCAGTCAGCTAAGGACATTACAAGGACGACTTCAATCCATCCGAAGATTCATTGCACAATTGGCTGATAAGTGTCACCCCTTCACACACCTGCTACACAAGAACATACGCTTTCAATGGGATGACAGATGCCAGCAAGCATTTCAGGAACTTAAAGACTATCTCATGAATCCACCATTGTTGATGCCACCAGATCCAAGTAGACCGTTGTTACTCTATATTTCAGCAACAAGTACAGCATTGGGTGTACTACTGGCACAACATAATGCAGAAGGAAAAGAGTGTGCTATTTACTACATCTCTCGCACACTGGTTGGCTATGAACTCAATTACACACCTATTGAGCGAGCTTGCCTAGCAGTAATCCTGGCAGCCACTAAATTGCGACACTATCTATTAACACACAAGGTGCAACTCATTGCAAAGATTGATCCACTCAAGTACTTACTTAGTAAAGCAGCATTGACAGGTCGTTTGGCCAAATGGGTAATGATTCTAAGTGAATTCGACATCGAGTATGTAGACCGTAAAGCTATCAAAGGGCAGGTCATTGCAGATCAGTTGGCCGATGCACCTCTCATAGGTGATCATCCCCTCATTTCCAATTTTCCAGATGAAGAGATATTCATGATTACAGAAGCACAGTCATGGAAACTATATTTTGATGGTTCATACACTAGGCATGGCTCGGGGGCAGGCATTCTGTTTATCACACCTCAAGGTGATAGCATCCCGAAGTCTTACAGGCTCACATTTCCATGCACAAACAACATAGCAGAATATGAGGCTTTGATCACAGGACTCAAGCTAGCCATACAATGGAAATTAAAAGAACTTCAAGTATATGGCGACTCACAACTGGTCATTCGACAAGCAACTGATGAATATCAGACCAAGGATGATAAACTCATGCCATACAAACAAATGGTGGACAGTCTAAAGACATCATTCACTACTATTACTTTTGAGCAGATACCAAGAGATCAGAATCGAGCTGCTGACGCTATGGCTACTATCGCATCTCTCTTAGATCTTCCACAGAATTCAACACGCTACGAGTTCTTGGTAGAACAGCTTTGGATTCCCGCTTATGATATCCCCGAATCTGAAATCATATGTCGCCTTGTCGGTTCCGAATCCCCATGGTATGGTGAGTTCTACACCTATCTTCGCGATCACACCCTTCCTCCCAACCAATCGAATAACCAACGAAAAACCTTCATTCGCCAAACTGCTCGATATACCATTATTGCCGAAACCCTATACCGACGTAGTCTTGATGGTACTCTCCTTCGATGTCTGGAACAAGATGAGATAACAAAGGCTTTGGAAGAGGTACATGAAGGAATTTGCGAGACTCACTCAAGTGGCCCATCACTAGCCAAGAAGATCATGCGAGCTGGATACTATTGGCCATCTATGGAAAAGGATTCCTACTATTTTGTCAGGAAATGCAAGAAATGTCAAGTTCATGGCGACCTGATACATGCACCGGCCCAGGAACTGCAACCAATCACAACACCATGGCCTTTTTGTCAATGGGGCCTTGACCTTGTGGGTAAAATCCATCCATCTTCATCCAATGGCCATAAATTCATTATTACCGCCACCGAATATTTCACCAAGTGGATCGAAGCTGTTCCACTTACCCAAGTTACCGGCAAGCAGATCACCTCATTCATCCTCAATTACATCATCTGCCGGTATGGTGTACCCATGTCTATTGTCACAGATAACGGTCTCCCTTTCAAAAATCAGGATGTCCGTGAACTTTGTGAGAAATTTCATATCCAACACCGCTTTTCCACTCCCTATTACCCACAAGGCAATGGTCAGGCCAAAGCATCCAATAAAAACATATTGAGAATCCTAAAGAAGACAGTCAATGATGCCGGTCGTGATTGGCATGTTCAATTGAATCCAGCATTATGGGCATATCAAACTAGCATTCGAACCCCTACAGGTGCAACTCCTTATTCATTGGTCTATGGTGCAGAAGCTATCTTACCTATTGAGGTCGAGATACCGTCACTACGGGTTTCCTTGCACAATCTCATAAATGATGAAGCATACAGAGTCTCACGCCTTCAGGACTTAGAGTTACTTGATGAGAAAAGACAAGCTGCATACAATCACCTCAAAGCCTATCAGCAGCGCATGAGCAGAAGCTATAATCACCGAGTTAGATCTCGTACATTTGAGGTAGGTGATTTGGTTCTTCGAGAAAATCCTCGCAACCAACCAAATAGAGAACATCAAGGCAAGTTTGAATCAAACTGGCTGGGCCCATATGTTGTCACTGCTGTATTCGGGTCCGGGGCATATCAGTTGGCTACACCAGAAGGAGAACCGCTCGCAGATCCAATCAATAGCATGCACCTCAAAAGGTTTTATACCTAAGGTGTACAAGGCATCAGGCTCCCCTACATATCAGAAGAAAATACCAAAAACATTCAGAAAATGTCCTGAAGAAAATACAAAAACATTCAAAAAAGTAAAGAAAAATCATGCATCCAAACGGTGAACAACCACTCCGGTGGCACCTTGGGTAAGTGCGATGGTGAAAACCTGGCAAACAGGCGCCACTCGTAAAGACAATGGCTCCAGTATCTTTCAGGCTCGTTGCGATCATATTCATGCACACATACATCCATCCATCCAAACTATGGCTTGTTATTTGATCTGCAATTAAGAAAGTACTCCATGCGTCTAGCATCCCACCTTTTCATAGTCAGGTCTACAAACTGGGGGCAATACCCTTACCCTCGTGATGGAAGTGGATTCTACATTGTCTTATATATCATTACGCTCTTCATTCAAGCAATCATCAGAAAAATACCACAAACATTCAAAAAATGTCTCAACACAAAAATACCAAAAACATTCAGGCAATCGTCAGAAAATACCAAAAACATTCAAAAACTATTACACAAAATCCAAAAACATCGAAAAACCCATCAACAATCACACAAAAAACATGGCAACACCTTGTACATATTCATCCGATCAGATACAAAACAAACATTGACAAAATACTCACACAAATGACCACTTATCACTCGACCAACACAATCAACATCAACAATCCAAACTGTCTTAAACAAGGATGCATCCTTCCTTACCAAAACAAAGACAAGATGACGTTTTCTTTGACAAGAAAATTATGTTAAGCTATCAAATACTTGGTTGATTTGTGAGTACAATCGTTTGTTTATCTGTATCGAGGTCTTTCAGCATTGTTTTGTATCGTTTGCGCATTATTTCCGATGAAGTTCTGGGGCATGTACTAATGGTGTCTACGTGGGAAGTTCACTAAGTTATGTGATCATAGGCAAAAATACAGTCATAGATCACTACGGCTTGCTGACTACAGCGTATACCTCGACCATATGAGCATGAGCCATTACCAAGGATCCTTATTCTTTATTCTTTATGTAAATATGCTGTTTGGTTGCAGGTACAATGCGCATCCTTTGGTTCCTCTTCCTCCAAATTGGATAAAGGTTTTATTTTTTAGTACGGTATGCACTTGTCTCAGGATATGATCAGCCTAAGATCAAGGAGGACGATCCAAGTCATGCACGAAAGGAGATAATCCTTGTCTGTTCCGCAAGCAATACTCTGGTCGACTTGACCCTTATATCAAGTCGTTTGTATTAACTTGCTATATTAAAATCCATGAAAGGAATACTCAGGTCATCTTGAATCATTATGTCAAGATGCTTGTATTCTCTTCCAACATTTTAAAAGCTCAATGATGAAAATAGAGCACTATGGATCGTCATCTCATCTCATCTGTATATATTGCATTTCGTTGCATTCCACCCATCCATACACTCATAATAGCTACATATCATGCATACATAGTCATAATAATGCATACTCTATTTTCCTCTTCTTCCATAGGAATGAGTCATAGGTTTTCCCTTTCTTCCCCCCCTCACCCTTCCCATCTCAATAATCAGCATCACATACCCTACATCATTTCTCAATCAACCCAATCAAGCCACGTTCATCACCATCCATCTCTAAATAGGAGGGATTGTGTTTCCTATCCTAAGTCATCCAATCAGCCAAGCAAGTTACTCTGTCTGCACAGGTACATTGACTCACACACACCTAGACTATCAACAGATACTCTGATCAAGTATCTTCGGGTCTCAACGGGTAATCGATTATGGTAATCCTAGACTACATCAGGCATTTATCACAATGACCTAGTCTCAACGGGGTTGCCATGATTCCCGACAACCATCCATCACACACCCATACTATCAATTGATCAACCAATCAAACACAATCCGATGGACAATTACATCAATTGTCTACGTCTCAACGAGTATTTTGCTTCATATACCTTGACTTCATCGGGCAATTACATCAATTGTCTAAGTCACATCAGGTCACTTTGATTCACTTACTCAGACTTTATCATGTCCAAGCGACCAACTGACATCAACTGTCATGCTTTGACTTGACCGGGGCAATTAAACCGATTGCACCAGATTGTCTAACCAATTTTGATCAATTGTATAGCATCAATCCAAACCCCACACTACATCTACTATGTATCTCTTGCATGACCTCAGGGTACTCGCTGGCTTGTTGTTTCTCCGTATTCACTCTATTTTTCTTCCATTCTTTCACTGTTGTTGCTAATTTCTTCTATTCTACCTCCCCTCCACTTCTCATTCTTTTTCGAGAGCTCGCCCGATTTTTCGCAATTTTTCGGCCCATCTCTCGAGGGGGCATACCACCCATTAAATTAACATTTTATGGGGCATTTCTTCACACCAGTTTTTCTTTCTTTGAAACGACGCGATAAACCGCACCGTCTCAAAGAGGGGCAAATGTAGTCACATAAATCTGTCCATTTTAATTAAATGAATATTTCGTATTTATTTGATTAAAAATCCACTAGCCACCAGTTAATTAAATTAATATTTAATTAATTCATCCCCAAACATTCTTCTATTAATTAAATAAATTATTCAATTTATTTTAATTAATTCATTAAAATCCAATTCCAATCAATTAAATAAATAAATCAATTTATTTAATTAAATCCCACTTTCTCTCTTTTAAATAAATTAACATTTATTTAAATCATTTTAAAACCCCCCCCACTTGCATTTTCCTACAAATGCAACTTGCACACATATTTGAAATAAATGAATTTTTATTTTAATTAAATCCTATTTTCCCTCACCCACCAAATCCACTTGCAAAATCTAATCCCCTTCTAGATTCTTCTAAACCCTTCCTAATTAGCCTAAACCATTTCCTAAATATTGTCACATTCCTAAGCAAAATGGAGTCACTTCTCAAATGGCCCAAAGTCTTGGATAACCATTGAAGGTTTTCAACCTTCAACCACCAAAAAGCCCAAAGTCTTTGAAAACCATTAAAGGCTTCCAACTTTCAACCACTTAATTCCCCAAAGTCTCCAATAACCATTAATGGTTAATTCAACCCTCCCACATGGTTAAAACATTTGTTTGACTCAACCTCTACCCAACCCAAGGGTCTCATCAGGTCATTAATGCTTTTGACCATGATTATCTCTTAATCATTTGCACAAAGGTTTATCCTGGGATTAACTCCTAATTCAGTGGGTAATCCTAATTTAGGCTTGACCCTTAGCCTTTGGATAACCATGAAGTCTTCTCAGGCATTCAATGCCTCCAACCTCTTCTTTCAACCCAATCCTGTGTTGACACTTGTCATTATTTTATTGGTGCCAATTGTGCACATGGATCCCCAACTTTCAAGCTTGACCCTTGATTAAACCATTCAATCCTGGCCATCCATTGCTCCATTTTTCCTATAAATAGAGCCCATTCCTTCATAATCCAGATCCTGAAAACTTGTATGCATTTAGACTATAGACATTTTAGAGAGCATTTTAGCATAAACAATCTAATCTTTTGTCTTTTGGTTAAAATACATCATTTTAGCATTACTATTAGCTTTTCATTTCATGTTTAGGAGCTATACTACAATCTCAATCCTCCATAAGCATCCATAGTGCAAAAAGCTGCTGAGAGCTACACTATTTTGGAACTTGGAGAGGAGAGGAACAAGGGAGAAGAAGCTAAGGCCATGCTAAGAGGTAGTTGGAGATGTCTCATGATCATTTGTTCTATTTATTAGATATATTTAGCATGTCTCTTTTAGTGTCTCTTTTGGAATGCCTTCATGCTTTGGTTTTTGATTGATTAACTCTAACATCTTGTGTGTTTTGTGTTGATTGATCTTAGACTAATCTTGTGCCATTTAGGAGGGCATCACACTGTATCAGTAACCTGTCCACATCTTCCACACAAGTCAAATACTAACTTGTGTACCGATGACTCCAGTGATCATTCCTCTAAATGAAATTCTCTTCTTTACTGGTGATTGCAACACTTAGTTGAAATCAAGGACTTCATGTCAACAATACTCTCATATCTGTTGTCCTTCCAATATGAGCACTCATTGATTATCTTAATTGCACCACTAGCAGATCGATACATACCAATTCATCCTTTTGCATACTAATGGTCATCAATGACAACACATCAACTCTTCTCCTATACCATTTATCCTTCTATACCGGTTGACATCAATGACAACACAATACCAACAATCTCCCCCTTTGGCATTGATGTCAACACATGTAGTATCCAGGATACTACATCTTTCTTTCTCCCACATTGACAACAATGGAAAAGGATCTATGACATCAGATATGCTTCAACTATCTTTCTCCCCCTTTGAATATTATGCACTACATCATATCAATCAACAACAATTGAGATGAAAAACTCAGGTACAAAAAAACCCTTAATAAGCATACACCGGTCTCTCTCCTTTTGCTTAGAACGAGTTGAGGAAATGAATTTCTTTTCTTGTGCATGTGGTCCTACCGGTTTGCCAGAATTCTCTTACTTTCAACTGATGACCCATAGTCAGATGAGCAATTTCTTGTCATGTTCAAATTCTCTCCCAGGCAGATGGATTGTGAGTTTGATAGACACACTGAATACTGACAACTCTAAAAATACAATCATATTGGTATAATCAAGCATCTGCTTGATCTACTTCTGAGTTCAGTATACCTGATATCAATATAAAATATGGCCCTGAACTCCCCCTGAAACACATACCTCTGATCTTCATCTATTTAGTCAGGTCCTAAACTGGGACTCACATCTATACCTATGACATCTACCATAATGACCACAATGCCAACTACAGGTCAAAAATCCAACCGATTGACCCATAAATATGTATGTACATAAGGTCAGCTACCGAACCAACACATGTCATTTAGGTCCTTTCCAATACCACCTGAGACATAAACTCATTCATCCAGGCTATCGAGGTTACTATAATGATCCCTCAACTCATTGACTTACATAACCTGCAATGCTGATCAACATCTATGCCGGTAACATGTTGCACATACCGGTGTCCAATATCGGTTCATCTTCTCCACCAGGACACACTCCTCTGACCTTTATCTCTCGGTGCCAAATACGTCTACTACCATATGTTTCACGTATAGAAGAGATCCATCTTCCATGTGTAGTCAAGGCAGTAACTACACACACACTGCCATTTCATTTTCTTCCTCTTACCGACATCAACTTGATCTTCTTCTTGTCCACTTTCACTAAGGGGGTCAATGATCTGATCAACATTTAGCTCCCCCTTAGACCTGTATCTCCTTTAAGCCATAGGAGACATCACCCATGCATTGAATGCACAGTGTTGGTCTATGGTCCTACTTTCCTGATTCTTCCTCCATGTTTTCTTGGTCTTACTTTTCTTCCCCTTTTTCAGTTCGGGGAGCAGGTTTCTTCTTCTCCTACTAATTTATCCTTACACTTCCTGATTCTGCACCATGACCGGAAGTAGTGCTGTAGTAGCACACTGCGTCCATGCCAATCTCATGATTTGGGAACCTTCTACTATACCAGTTTGGTCTTCCTCTTCTTATCATGTCATTGTAGCCATCTATCGGTCTCCTTGGATACCTTGCTTGAGTAGGAACATCACTCATCTTGTTCCATGTAGGTCTTTGTTGCTTATATCTTTTATAATTGCTTCCATGTTGATCATGACTGTTCCACCGGTTGTTGTAGGACTACTAGTTCTTCCTCCTACAATCATGACTTTTATGGCCAAGTTTATTGTAGTTATAACATACAACATTAGCATAACTAGGAGAGGGAATATGCATGTATCTACTCCTAGATACATTATGCTCATATGCATGATATTTGTGAGATCCTAGATTATTTATTCTAGATCTCTTTCTACATTCTTTTTCCCTATGACCATAACCATTACATGCAAAGCAATAACCGGTAAAGAATGACATATGACTTACAAATTTATTCTGCCATGCGTGGGGAGATCTTACTGGTTTTGTGTCTCCATTTCTGCTTTGCCTGGGATGGATTCTAGGTTGTCCATTTCCTATAGCTCTTCCATCTGATCTCTTCTTCTCCCACACTTGCTTTGTCTTGTGGGAGGTAGCACTTCCTTGTCTTCTACTAGTAGGGAGTGATGCCCTGCAAAATGGACAAGGTTAGTCTAAGATAAACAACACAAGACACACACGAAAATCGTTAGTGTTATTCAATCAAAAACTAATCTAAACAGGCATATCAAGAGAGACACTAAAATCATGCTAATATATCTAACTAATGAAATAAAGATAATGAGGCATCTCCAAATTCCTCTTAGCATGCTCTTAATTCCTTCTTCCTTGTTCCTCTCCTCTCCAAGTTCCAAAATAGTGTAGCTCTCAGCAGCTTTTTGCACTATGGATGCTTATGGAGGATTGAGATTTGAGTATTTTGCTTCAAATGTAAAATGAATAAATAAAATACTAGATGATAATAAAATGATTGATTTTATCCAAAATGACAAGATATTAGTTAATTATGCTAAAATGCTCTCTTAAAATGCCTATAGCTTAAATGCATACAAGTTTTCAGGATCTGGATTATGAAGAAATGGACTCTATTTATAGGAAAAATGGAGCAATGGATGGTTGAGATTGAGCAATCTCAACAAGGGTCGGGATTGAATGATTTCAAATCCATGTGATGGCTTTCAACCCCATCCCAGGATGACAAGTGTCAATGTGAGATAGGTTGAGAGGGGAGGAAATAAGCATTAAATGCTTGATATGACTTTGAGATTTAGAGTCAAGGTTAGTTGAATGAATAAACTCTTTATTCAAAGAATAAAGCTTTTATCCAATGGATAAACTCTTGTGCAAATCTGAAATGGATGAATATGGTCAAAACAATAAATGTTTGGGGAGATAAGTTTGAAATAACCATAAATGGTTATGTAAGAGCCATAAATGGTCTTGGAAGACTTTGGGGGTTAATTTGCTGAACACACAAAGCATTAAATGCTTTTCAAAGATTTTGGAGTCTTTGAGAAGTGACTTCATTTTGCTTAGGAATGTGACAATAATTAGGGGATGGATTAGGCTAATTAGGAAGGGGTTAGAAGAATCTAGAAGAGGATTAGATTTTTGCAAGTGGATTTGGTGGGTGAGGGAAAATAGGATTTTATTAAAATAAATTAATTTATCTCAATAAATGTGTGCAAGTTGCATTTGTAGGAAAATGCAAGTGGGGTGGGGATAATGATTTAAATAAATGTTTTATTTAATTTATTTAAAAGAGGAATAGGGGGATTTTAATTAAATAAATAGATTTTATTTATTTAATTGATTTGAATTTGATTTAATGAATTAATTAAAATAAATTGAATAATTTATTTAATTAATAGAATAATGTTTAGAGATGAATTAATTAAATATTAATTTAATTAACTGATGGCTAGTGGATTTTTAATCAAATAAATAGCGAATATTTATTTAATTAAGCTGGACAAATTTGTGTGACTATAGGGAGTCTGCTTTGTCGTCTTCTCATGTTCTTGCTTCTGATGAAGCTGTCTTCTCCCATGTTCCCTTTTCCTTTGGGATCTGCATTGTTCTGATGTGTATTCTTGTCTGCAAGTCTTCACCGGTTGTGGTCAGGTCAACCTTCTTCCAGGGAGTATTTCTAACAGTGAAGGTTTGTCTCTTGTTCTCTCCATTTGAGGAAACAAACAAAATATCATTGTGGGGGACATTCTTGCTGGTGGAGCATTCACCAACACCACTTCCTAATCCACTGATATCCTTAGCATGCTTTTGATTCTTCAACATCTTGTCCAAGGCATCACTTCTGCCATCAAATTGGACTCTTACCTTGAGCTCATCCTGACATTTCTCAAGGTCATTTCGGAGAGTCTCCATTTCTCCAAGTAGATTTTGATATTCTTTGTCTTTTACTTCTAGCTTAGAGGCTAGATCACTGCATCGACACTCCTTGGCATCTTCCTTGCGAGACATCAACTCTGAGATGCTTTTCTTAGATTCTTCAAGGCATTTTATCAACCGGTTCTGCTCCACTATAGCAACATTCTTAAATAGCTTGTATTCATTTCTTACTCTTTCGATTTCTTCAAGTGCATTCACAAGCTCACCTTTAAGATCAAATTCTGCTACATCTTCTTCTTTACCTTCACTATCACTGTCAAACACATCTTGCTAGTCGGTAGGAGTGATCTGCATGAACATTCTTAGATGCATGCCTCTCATTATCTGTCTCATGGGCCATGATGAGATGAGTCTCCTCGTCACCATTGCTACTGCAACAATCCAATCTACCTCTGTCATCTGTACATGTGTCTTTTGCATTTCTCTTCTCACTCTCACAAATTGATCTAGTGGTTCAGGGTTCATTTCCATAGAGCTTCTTTAGTCTATCCCATAGACTCTTTGTTGATTTGCATTTATCCACCCGTGAGAGAACATCACTGGTTAATCCATTGAAAATAGCCTTCATGGATTCATCATTGCACAAGGATCTTCTTTTTTCTTCAGGAATGGTGGGAGGAATGACATTCTTAGGGAGACCATTAACAATCGTCATCCAGACATCATAACCTAGGGAGGACAAGTAGACTTCCATTCTACAACTCCAAATGGCATAGTTTGATCCATTAAACACAGGAGTAGGTATTGAATCACACTTAACCATTGTGTCCTAGATAGGATCTACCCAAGCGAGAGAAAGCTTGAAGAATAGGGTACCTATGCTCTGATACCAATTGTTAGACACAATGCACCACTGAGAGGGGGGTGAATATGTGGTTCTTAAACTTTTCCCTTTAACTATCCTATATGAGTATATCGGTTCTCAGATTCTGACTCAATGCAGACTTACCGGTTAGAGGAGTGACCACGACAAATGTAAACACATACAAAGGGACATCACATAACACCAATATGTACGAGGAAAACCCAAGATGGGAAAAACCTCAGTGAGCAATGTTGCTGGAGTCTACTACTCCAATCCAACCTCACAATGAAATTGTTACAAAGTTTAGGGCACCAACCCAAGGAGCACCAACCCCTAATTGATTTATGGGCTACAACCCAAAGGAGATACAACCCCTGCACCAAGATACAACTCAGTGATCACAATGATAACATCAAATACAAAATTAGTTATACTGTTACAAGTGAATCTTGCAACCATTTCATATACTTCACTCTGCCAATGAGACACCTTCTCTGCTACACCAGTTCACCTCTCTCTGCTACACCAGTTCACCTCTCTCTGCTGCTGTTTTACTGGTTTACACTTCTATTGATTACCTTGCTCTGCATCTTCTTTTCTAGATCTCTCCTTCATTGTTCCGCACTTCAGCTCCCTCTGTCGTCTTCCTGTTGGTACAAGCATCTACTTGCTATCTTCTCTAATGCAATCTAGCTTTTTTACCAGTTGCTCAAACCATACCGGTTGAACCCCCTGTTAAACCCTATCATATGTTTAACCTTTTCTTACTCAATCAATTCACAATAGCTATATCCTCTCCCATCCATCAACACTTAACAATATCTTTGGCTTGCATATTTATAGCCCAATCTTCCTGCCAAAAGCCATATTTAAACTTGGCACCTTAGGGTTTTCTCCACTGATCATGAGGCACATCGAATCCAATCAAATCTGATTGGATCACAACCCAGAGATGTCTTCCTACACATATCCACCATTTTTGTGCCTTCTAGAACACACTTTCTATGTTTGGCATTCTGCATTCAATCTGTCGGTTCATCCCTTGGTCAAACGCCATAAATGGCTTAGCTATTTCCTTCGCCATCCTAACCTGCACAATCATTTTGTCCTAGATCTTGAGCCACAAACCTCTACTGTGAATCCTCGAGCTTCGTAGTCACCATTAATGCTAGACCAACTGCCAACTACCTTACGACCTTACTTCACCGATCTGTGCATGTTCCATCTGCCAATTCATGTATGTTTTCCACTTCATCTCCATGTGGCATCACTATCGGCATCCACCTCTACTCACTGAGCTAGTTCATGCTTAGTCATTGCTCACACACTTAACCGGTATACACCTACAGGTCCATTAAACCTACCGACACAAATTACCTTGGCAGTTAACCTTCTTGCCAATGACTTCTTGGTCTTTCCGGTGTAGTACCTTTGTTCATTTTGCAACAACATCATGCACATCTTCTCCTGATCGACAACATATCCTTTTCTTCATGTCAGCGAAACCCTTATGTCTACACTTCACTGCTCTGCTGGTGAAACACCTCTGTGAATATGTTCACATGCCGGCAACATAGCTGCTCCGACAACTCTCCTTAACCTTCAGTTTACTGCACTCCTCTTTATCAAGTAGGAACCTTATCTTCCTTGTCTCGTCTCTAATGTTTTACCAGTTGACATAACATGTCAAGTATCACCAATGTAGATTCCGGTAGAAGTGTCTACCAGTGGACAACATACTTTCCTTCTTGTCGGTGAGACACATTGATGACACCAAGTCATCAAACTCCAACTGTTCTCCACCAACCTTCATCTGCATCCCAGTATCACCATGTATGTTCCTGTAGACTCACTAGCATCCTTCTTCATCTAACCGGTTCTCCTCTCAATTGGTTTGTCATGATGACAAACACACCATCTCAACTCCTCATTCTTCCTTCACTATCTCGGTAGCACACCTTGTTTTCACTTTCTTATCCGGTGTGCATTTATGATCTCATGCTTTGGAGGCTTTCTCATCTTCCACTTGTTCATCCGGTTTCTGCATTCAATCGCCTACCTATCTCAGGGAATCATTCTGCCGGTACAAGTGTGACTTTATCAAGGGGAGGATACATCTTCACCATGACATATGTCCTGGTATCTTTCCATATGTCAGCTTGCTCACATAAGCATCATACACTATCAACTTATCCTTTAACCCGTGATGGCTTCTTCATTTGGTGGGGGTTCTACTGTTCTGCATCCACACAACATACTAGTGACCTGTTCATCCTTCTCCTCCAGCGTTGATGTGATTTAGGTAGCATTATGCCTCT
This sequence comes from Cryptomeria japonica, assembly GCF_030272615.1. Taxonomy (NCBI): domain Eukaryota; kingdom Viridiplantae; phylum Streptophyta; class Pinopsida; order Cupressales; family Cupressaceae; genus Cryptomeria; species Cryptomeria japonica. The sequence continues at coordinate 739,575,378 of NC_081413.1, forward strand.
TCATCACAAACAACATCCAAGCATCCTGCTCATTGTCAACACTTCACTTACTAGTTGACATACTCTCCTTATCAGTGATACATTGTATCGGTAACCTGTCCACAGTTGCCACACAAGTCAAATACTAACTTGTGTACAAGTGACTCCAGTGGTCATTCCTTTGAATGACATTCTCTTCTTTACCGGTGACCGCAACACTTAGTTGACATCAAGGACTTCATGTCAACAATACTCTCATACTAGTTGTCCTTCCAATATGAGCACTCACCGATTATCTTAACTGCACCACTAGCATACCGGTACATACCAGTTCATCCTTCTGCATATTGATGGTCACTGATGACAACACATCAACTCTTCTCCTATATCAGTTACCCTACTATACCGGTTGACATCAATGACAACACAATGCCAACAAACAACAATTGGGACCCTCGTGTAGATACCTTATACCTTGCTAATGTAGGGGCTGATTGGGGGGATTGAGACCCTCCTCCTTGCCCCTCTACTAATATTATTTATGAGTAGCAACCTCTCTTTATTTCTATGTTTTATTATTTGTGTTTTATGAACTCTATGGGTGTGATTTTATTCCACCCACTTTTTTTGTGAATGTGTAATATTATTTTTTAGAAATGAAAATTTAGATACTTCATAAAAAAGAAGAATTTGAATAGGGAATTTTCATGGCTTGGCCTCAATTATGAGGAACTTATGTATTAGATGACTTTGATTATAGTGTCTTTAATCTAATGACTTTTCTACAAGTAACATTTTTTTTGCATGATTTTAACTCACAACATAACGACATCTTGATCACATTACCTCTCATCTCTAAACATTAATCTTGATCCACAATTATTCTATTAATTGACCACCTTATTTCACATCTATACATATGAACATACCCTTCTCTTTTAAAATTCAAATTCAAACTGAGACCCTCCTCTTTAATCATTAAGAATTTAATTTTTTTTCAAGATTTCTCTATGTGGATAAGTGAAGTATGAAATCAAGATTTTAAAGAAGATAAAAACCATTAGATTGCAAATATAATATTGGTCAAGCATCATGTCTATGTCATAATGAGGGAGAGGAGAAGTACTATCCTCCTCATATTCACTTAAAACTAAAATATTACAATAATGGAAGGAAAACTTCAAGTACAGGTTTCATTGAATTATGTAACAAACAACAAATTTAATATCTATTTTTGCTTTCTATAGTTGTTGGCGTGGTGTTATCATGCCTTAACAAGAATATATGATTGCATGGATGGGCTTCTATTTCAACATAATCAAATGATTTAATCAACTTTTAGTGTATTTGTTTGTTGACATTTATAACTCCTATGTTGTAATCATGAAATTTCAAATATGGATTCTTCAAATTACCATACTTCTACCTTCAAATGTATTAAACACTTTGAATTATTCTCAATAGCATTATTAACAAGGATGTCTACTTTCTTATTTATTTATTGATACATATGTTGTATTATTTAATCTACAAATGCTTCAAGAATAGACCATACAAATTTTAAAATGTTTACCATTTTTGAATTTGACAATTCTCTTTTCCATGGTACATTGATGACTATTGAAAAATATCCTTTAATTTTAATGACATTTAATTCATATTATTTACAAACTCGAAGACTAAAGAGGAGGGCTTGAACTTCAACTTCCTTTTTTGAACTCTTTTTGAACTTCTTCAATCTTATATAGTAAATTAGCTTTGCATACTCATTTCCAACAATACAATCTACTCTTAACACTCATAGGTTTCCCCTTGCCACACCATCATAGTTCAATTTCATCTACCCTATCACGTGTGGTATCAATCTAACATTTCCTAAGAGCACGAGGAAGTGTTGTTTGAACCACCAACCTCATGATTGGGGGTAATGGATAATCTTTAAATAATTATTATATTAGTACTTTAAATAATTAAAATTTTTAATTATCATTTATTTTACTTTCTTATTGTTGATTAAATAAAATATGTATCTATTTTATTGAAAAATAATTAAAAAAAAATATTTATATGAAATATTATTAGATCAAAAACTGAGTTTTCATTACAACTTAAATATAAATCAAGAAAATAATAATAATACTATTTCTACAATAAAATACAAATAATGAATGTCCCAATTGTCTCAAACATTTATTATTAATGTCAAGGTGATGTGATACATGAGATATCACATCACCATTTAAGTATTATATAGATCCCTAAATTATTCCTTATTTATTATGAATAACAAGTGGCAAAACATATTTTTTATTAATTCATTTTATTAAACTTAATGTCATGTCAACATTCTTCATTAATTATGTAAATTATAATATTATACTAATGATTATTATTATAATATGCAATATAAATTTGAGTAGTTTGACCATTACCATACTCAAAGTCTTAAAATATTATATGAACAAGTACAACATATGTTTATAATACAATTTGTTTATCTTGACACTTGACATGAACAATTAAATTAATTAATTTTATATATATTTAAAAAAATGTTATTTCTGTTATAATAATTAAAATTATAATAATATATATTTGTTAATACTTTCAATCAACTATTATCAACTTTAATTTCTAATAAGTTATGATAATAAATTAATACAGTTTCATTTGATATTTTACTATCTAAATTTAATTATTTTATGCTTAGAAATATCTACTTTATTTTGATAGATTTTTTTTTGTGATCTTCAAATCAAATTGCTTTTGAATTAGGAATTTTAACTATTGTCCATAACAATTTGAGCTCTAATTGTCCTACGTTATAAAAGTTTTGTTTAAAAATTTCTATGCATGATTAACAAGGAAATAATGATTCTTTAAGGTTTAACTTAGGCTAATTAAGTAAATGCAATCAAGTAAATACAATTATTATAAATTATCAAAATATAATTGGTAGTTGAAACTGGTAAATTGGACAATGCACTTTTAGATATCAAATGAGGATAATGATATTAATTAGCTTGATAATTGAAGAATTAATAACTAATGATTTTTGGGAATCTATCCAATGGTAGACTTGGAAATAGTATTATCTAAGAACTTGGTGATATTTAACATATCTTAAGAACTATCAAATGATTACAAGAAGACAAGTTCTTCTAGATAAATCTCTAAAAAACTAAAGAACATTAAAAAAAAATAGGCAACCACCTAAGTATGTAGATTCTTTATTACTTTTATTACATTAAATTGATATTTGTAACAATTGATTACTCCAAAACTCTAGAATAATATAATTCAAATGCTTGTGTAGATTAGGAGATGATTATAATGAGTGTGTTGAATATTTTTAAACACAACTGCATAACACCAAATTGTGCCAAAACATGTGTTTAGTCAACCCAAGATGGGAGGGTGAATGGGGTTAGTTAGCCAAATTTGAATTTTGAATTTAAAAATGGAGGCAAGGTCATAACTATGGGGTTGCCCAAGTGATTAAGAACTTTCAAGTGGAACGGAATAATGGTCAAAATATAAGTGGCAACCAACTAAATAGAAGTAGGTGCATAGATAAAGAAAATGTATAAATGTTTGTATGTGAATAGATATGGTAAGGCTAAGTTTATATATAGAGAGAGGTGTTAGTCTAACGTTGCATAATATGATAATGCTTATCGCTATGTATTTGTATCAAATATTAATTCAAAATAAACACAAAACTAAATAAAAATCGATATAAATATATAGCTTTCACAATTCCACTTAAAAATTGAAATGTCTAATTATCTAACACAATTTTAATATGTTCAAAAAAATGTTGCCATCTACTTTAAGATTTTTTTTTATGGAGGTCATCCACAAATTACTTTTTGCTATCCGATACGAGACCACGAGCCTTTAGGCCAAATTCCCCTGGGGCGCGATCTCTACCTCATCCCTTTTCAAGATGTCGGAACCATGCACCCAACAAGACTTGATCTCTAGTAGACTCATTAATAACAATTCAACTTCACCAACAGATCAAAGGTCCATTGACTATTAATACTTCAAGATTTGATTTCCAATATAAACTAAGAACATTAGTTTTTTTAATAAAAGATTTGCCAAATATTTTATAGAATTTTCAAACTCATAATTTCTTAAAGTTGGTATACCTCAACTTTAATCTTTAAATAATCAATTTAAAATATTGGAAGACAAGTGGAGAGCATGACCAATGACAAAAGTTAATTGTTTGAGGCAATGATGTTGGTATTGTCGGAGTTGGGGAAGAATAAAAGGATTTGTGTATATATTGTTGGTAGGCTTCAACACATAAGCACATAAGTTTATTATTATTATTATAACGTTAACACCAAGAAAATCTAAGGTGAATGACGATACAAGGTCTTTAGCTTTTTAGCCTTTTCCTCATTCTCTAGGAATAAAAAAACAAAATTTTAGGAATATTGATTTGTGCTATTGTGCAAAATGGGGTGAGTTTTTGGCTTTTCTAATAAAATAGCTAATTGGTTGTCTTTAAGAGAGGAAGAATAATATCATATTATGTGAGACCTTCCTTAGATAGAATTGTATTGTTTCTCTTAGACAAAATAAAAAATGTCTGCCAATGAGGAGTCCAAGAAATATAATAAGATTTATGGAATCCCTTGCAGGTTGGTAACCCTGAGCTATTCATATAATATAAATTGTCCTTCATTTGTTTAATTATTTGAAATCAAAGTTAATCAATATTGTTTATTGATTATTTTATTGAAATTATGTTGAACTCAAAGTATATGTTTGATATATTATTCTATCTCTTTCAAATGAATGAGTGAGTGTAATGGAGACATCAATATGAACATATTATTATTTTTATTTAATTTTGTATTTATTTTGAGAAATATTTTATATACAAATATATTAATAGATGATATGTAATTTTGTATGAAGTTGGATTTACTTTTCTAGTCTGTATTTATCTATATGAATAATTATTTCTATGAATTGAGTACTCACCATTCTATTATACACACTTTTATACGTTCACTTTACCCTTGCATTTATCACATTCACTTTTGCACTTGTTTTTATATAGTCGTTTGCCACCTGAATTTGACTACTTGATTACTCATCACCATTTCTATAGCCAGGGGGTCAATCCTTGTAGACAAACTTGGCATTTTTCGTTTCTTAAAATTAAAATTTGAATTTCATTGACTAACCTCCTTTACTAACTTACTTTGAGCTAACAAACACACATTTTGTGAAATTTGATGTTATTTTATAGCATTAAAAGACATCCAATGCATTTGTTTTAATCATAAGTATCATCCAAACATCATTTGAAAATGAGCAATAAATATTGAAATAAAATTGTAGATTAAAATGACAATATTAAAACTTATTTCAACCCTAACTACCATTTGAAGATAAAGTGAGAAATTAAAATACAAAGAAAAAATAATTTTATCTAATAGTTCTTGTTACACCTTTCACCCAAAAGCCAATTAGGCTTCAAAAATGAAGAAATGTGGTGTGTAGTTACTTAATTTGATAACATAGTTATACATATTGAAGAATGCATATGAAAATGGCATAGGGAGATTGAATTTATCCATTTTCCTTGTGAAGGGAAGATGGAGATTGAAGGGTGTGATTAAAAAATAGATTTCCATTTTCAAAGGTAAGGGAAGGACGACCAATGGATATATGTCGAGTATTATTATAGAATATGGATTGGAAATGGAAATAGAGATGGGCTTTCCTTGTCAAAGGTAGAATAAGGACAACTGATATATAAATATTGAGTATTATTTTGGAATATGCATTGGCAATATTGACTTTGGGTTAGAGATGGGGTTCCCTTGTCAAAGATAGCATATAGATGAACAATGGATAGATGTTGAGGATGAATGACATAGCTTGTGTTGTTGGATTCCTAATTTGGATATTTGATTCAAGTAAGAATTTGAAAGTATAGAAATGGTGTTAACTGATCCATGTGGCAAATCTTAAGGATTATTGATAGATAGGCATGTAGAATTATCATCATAGATTTTGTTGATTAGTTCTTGACTTTGATAAGTAATGGATGAGAAATTAGAGCTTGTGGCAATCTTACTCAAGATAATGACATCTAAGAATTCATGAGGTAATTCATCATATTATATTTGGTTTACAAGGCTATCATCATCATCATATTAATTGCAATTAAAACTTGATTTGAGAAGCAAATTGGATCTACGAGGATCATAGTGTTAGTTCACCCTTGATTATTATTGTTGTCCTTGTTTGCATGGGATATGGGTGTCTGCAATGAAAAGTGATTCCAAGGGAACCGAAATTATAGTGAAATTGACTCAAAAGCAGAAAACAAGGCAACAATTACATTAGGCTAAAAAGATGTCAAATGGACTCGAAATACCTCAAAGAAGAAGTATATAAAACCTCACATTGTGTATATTTTATGAGGATGTTGGATTTTAATGCGTGCTCATATAACTTGAAAAACATAGTGATACCCAGTTGATTTTGATGTAAGATATGTAAAATTGGATAAAAGTGTTTTGTATATGAGAAGAGGGGAAAATGAATGGAGAGCTAGGATGAGAGGAGAGGAGAACAATGGATAGGATGAGAGGTGATCTCTCAAGCCACACGATGTTTCTAACTTGAAACATGTGAGGGATTGAGAGGAATATTGTACCTTGGAAGGACAAGGGAGGATCTTTCCATAAAGGAAAGTCTAGTCCTACACTCCAAAGACATGGGCAAAGAAGGGAATAAAGGAATTTAAAATTAATTGTACAAGGTTATTGAGTACCTTTTGGAAATGACCCATGTGGACTTTCTTCCGAAAAGGGGAAATCCTTTTAGGCTTAAAGGACATAGTGGGTGGAACTTTATGGCAAGAGGGTGATTATGATTAGGAGGTGATTAGGATTAGGCTTAGGGTGCAAATTGGAAAGATGAAGGAAGTGGCCACTAAATTAATTAATTCTTTTGCTATAGGGTGCTTCTCCACCTTAGGGTATTTTGGGATATCAACAAACTAGTTGCACAAGTTTCTATCTCTTCATATGATACCTCATATAGTAGAGGGGGGATCCAGGGTGTTTGGGTCTCTATTGCATCCATGATTATGTAGTCCTTATCTACTTAAAACACAATGGTATCTAAATACTTCCAAACTATGGAATTTCATATTCTCCATTGGTCCTACATCCTCTTTTGAAATAACTTAAAGAATCCACAAACTAACTAGGTGTAGGCATTATTATATGAAAAACCCTTAACATAGTCTTTTACTTGAACAACAATTGGTGTATTTTCATCACATATGTTTTTTGGCATATGAGGGTAACTCATTCATAATATAGAAATCTAGACAAATTAACAAAATGCTATACAAAAAATTATACCTTACGTTTTTTTGCCTAGGTTGCATTATCAAACAACTTCATTATGAGAATTTCACAAAGATCAAAATATTTACCTTCAACCACCATTTGATAGGTTGTATGTATTGAAATAGTGATTGTGGAACCCTCTCAATTGGTGAAATATATTTTGTATGCTATCACATTTGTGGCATATTTTGTTGGCATTTTGTGAACCAGTATGAGGACATAATGGCTTGTGTGTTGTCGTTGATGTCAATATGTGATATGTGAGAAGGGAGAACCAGCTTATGTGTGAACCGGTATATATGCCAAAGTGAAGCGGTATATTTGTTCAAGATGAACCGGCATGTAGTTATGGGAACCGACACATGGAAGCATTGTATGACTACTAGTTGGTAGGTAGTTTCCACTTCAGGATTTTTGGTTGGAATACCTCAAGCCTGTGTGACTCAATCGGTGATCTTTGTGTGATGAGTTAGTAGTATAATGGAGAACAGATCATGTTGCCACGTAAGCTCTGCGCATGTGAAGGATCTTGCATGAAGAAGATTATTTCTATCTACCTTGGGAATGTGCGAAGTTTATCAAACACTGATAACGCGTGATGGGTTATCACCTGCCATGAAATCGGTGGATAATGGACGATGGAGAATGTCTTAAGATCGATTCAAGAATGTTGCATTTAATGCAGTATGATTCAACGGTTAGGATTGAACCGTTTGAATTGCTTAACCTAACAGGTTTAGGGTTTAAGGTTTTTGCTACCGACCTATCTGTTTCCTATAAGGTCGATGTTGTGTTTCTTTCTAAAGTTGTTGGCAAAAGTTGTATGTGTGTATCCAAGGGAAGTGATACGTGATTCTTGCCAGACCAAAGGAGAGAAGAGATACCTACAAAGTGAATGTGCAGAAGGTGAAGAGGAGCCAAAATGGATCTGCGTTAGCATTGAGTGCTATTACTAGATCATTGTAATTCCTGTTGATCTTTAACCACTTCAACAGTTGTGAAATCCCTTAACAGGGTAGCCTTAACCGGCATGATACAAATCCCTTAACAGGGTAGCCTTAACCGGCTTGATACAAATCCCTTAACAGGGTAACTTAAAGTTATTGAGTTCTGAGAAGCTATAGAGCTATGGAGATCCTTTAGCTATTGAGTTCTTGAAATCCTCTAACAAGGTAACCCTAACTGGGTTTAACCCTTAACCAGGTGATCCCTAACAGGATCGGTTCCTAGCAGAACCTTTTGTAATGTCTTTAACCGGACAAGGCTCCTAATAGAGTGGACTTCTAAAGAGTTTAAAAATAGCTTGTGGGTATTCATCCTCACCGTGGTTTTTTCCAGTTGGGTTTCCACGTGAAAAATATGTGTGTCTTGTGTGATGCTTTTATCTTTTGATGCTTTGTTATTACCTATTGAGCATATGATGGTTCTGTGTTTTATGCCTGTTTATAAAGCATATTGAACTAACTATTGTGAAAGATCTGATGACAGTTTACCTGTTCATGCATGAGGGTGTAATGGTACTATAGTATTGAGCTAAGAGGACAGCTTAGTGAGTAATCAGTCTATGATTGCTTTAGTTGTTCTGGGTCTTACCGGTTGCACTCTGTTTCAACCAGTATCACTGTTTGCCAGTCATTTGGAGTATTTGCTATCAAACCGGTTTTGGACTGTATTTTTGTTTGTACTAATTCACCCCCCCTTTCAGTACCAGTTTGGTACTATTCATTCATCTTTGAGTTATCAATTGGTATCAGAGTGTCCTCAAGGTCCTCTGTGTTTTAAGCTTAACCGCTTGAGGTAAAGATCCCAGTCAAATGATGAAGAGGGAAGGTCCAAAGTTTAGCAGGGAAAATTTTGGTATATGGAAAGATAGGATGAAGATATTCATCAGAAGCATGGGTGCTCAACACTAGAGTTATGTTGAGAATGTCTATGTTGTCCCTACCGGTACTCTCACCGATGACCAAAAGAGAGAGATACAAGAAAAAGGGCAAGTCATGGAAGCCCTTATTAGTAGTCTATCTGACATTGAGTTTATTGATGTTTAGGACAAGGTAAATCCCAAAGAGGTATGTGATGCTCTTGAAAATATCTATGGTGGTGATGAACATGTAGAACAGGCTAAGGAAGAAAGCTTGAGAGGGAAGTTTGAAGATATGCAGATGGTTGAAGGTGAGACCATTCAGTAGTATGGAATAAGGATCAAAACAGTTGTTGGAGAAATCAAGAGCGCAGGTGGGAAATAGAAGATTCCACTGTGGTAAGAAAAGTCCCGAGATCCCTGTTGCCGGTCTATGCAATAAGGGTTGCTGCTATTCAGGAGCTGAGATTAATAGACAATTCTAAGGTGTCCTTGGACTCCATCATAGCCAAGTTGATAGCCTATGAGCTAAATAGTTTTGATGGCAGTGTTCAAAGTATTGAATCAACATTTAAAGCCTCTGCTCTACCATCCAGAAAAGGAAAAGAAGCTAGCACTAGTGGTGAACCTAGACAAAGCAGAGAAATGAATGATGAGGAGATTCTGATGGCATTTTAAGCTCTTCTTGCTAGGAAGCTTTCTAAAGGAACCAGTAAATACAAAGGTAAGTTACCTTTGAAATTCTTTTCTTGTAACCGGATAGGACATATTGCTATAAATTGTCCTAATGGTGATAACAAGGACAAACCAGAAAGGTTCAGGAAATTCAAAGTAGGAAACCAGAGAAACTGTTTTGTGGCAATTGATGAAGGTGTCACAGATGAAGAATTAGAGGATGAAGAAAATGAAGATATTGTGTTCGTTGCTATGAAAGAAGATGTGTCAGACAAGAAGGCTCTTGTCTCCCAGTTTGATAATTCCAATGAGTGGATCATTGACAGTGGTTGTTCTCACCATATGACAAGTGACCGGAGCAAGTTTCTATCCTTGGAGGAGTATGATGGTGGTGTGGTTCGCTTTGGCAATGATGCACCATGTATGGTCAAAGGCAGAGGGTCCATTTCTCTGAATGGAAAGAGTAGTGCTGATAATGTGTACTGGGTTGATGGTCTCAGACACAACCTTCTGAGTGTTGCCCAGCTGAATGACAGTGGTCTCACTTTAGAATTCAAGAATGGAGTCTGCAGAATCAAAGGAAAAGATGGTGAATTGGTGGCCACCGGCATGCAGACCAAAGGTAACCTATTTCATCTGAATTCAAATATAAGTACATGTCTTATGGCTAAGTTTGATGATAGCTGGATATGGCATAGGAGACTCTGCCATGTAAACTTTGATAACATTGTGAAGGCTAGTAAGATCAAGATAGTTAGAGGGTTGTCGGTGCTAAGCAAATCGGATAATACCTTGTGTAGAGAGAGTCAATTGGGGAAAATGTCTTCCTCAACCTTTAAAGGTAAATCTTTCACAGCTGACAACTTGCTTGATCTTGTGCATACTGATTTGTGTGATCCTATGAAAACTAGAAGTGTGTAGGGTGATAGGTACTTCATGATTCTCACTGATGACTGCTCAAGAATGATGTGGGTCACATTCTTGAAAGACAAGTCTAAAGCCTTTGTGAAATTCAAAGCTTTCAGAGCATTAGTGGAGAAGGAAAGTGGTAAAAGGATCAAGTGTCTCAGAACTGATCAAGGAGGGGAATTCACTTCCAGTGAATTCAACAAGTATTGTGAAGAATTTGGCATCAAGAGGCAACTGTCTGCCCCCGGAACTCCACAGCAGAATGGCCTAGTAGAGAGAAATAACCAGACTGTGGTTGAAGCAGCTAGAACAGTGTTGATTCAAGGAAAGGTAGCTCACACCTTTTGGAGAGAAGCAGTGAGCACTGCAGTCTACACAATGAATCGGGTACTCATCAAGAAAGGTAAGGACAAAACTCCTTATGAGTCTTGGACCAGTAAGACACCCGTGATTAACTACTTGTAGCATCCTAAAATTGTGACACTTGCAATTTCGACTGCATTTGGGTCTTCATGATGGCGATGCAACATGGAACCTGAACGGAGACCCCGAAACTTGTTCATAACATCAAAAACTGCATTTTTCAGCACCCTGGCCTGATCCTCCTTGCACCCCGCTGTCCCTGGAGGTGGGACCATGGCGCCCAGTGCCCTGGTCCTTCAGGACTAGGGCACCCAGCGCCCTGGTCCCCCAGGACCATGGCGCCCAGCGCCCTGGTCCCTGGCCCTATTTTGGGCCCGGTCTCTTTTGGGGCTTTGGGTCTTTAAGTTTGCAAATTGGAAAATAACATTTCCTGGTCAGCCTAAGGTCGGGAAAATCAGTCTATCAGCCCTAATTGACAAGTATATAAACTATATTTCCTCTCTCAAAAAGGGAGGAGGACATATGTGAGCAAGAGGCGAAAGCAATATTCAAACATTCAAGCAGTCAAGCATTCAAGCATTCCTTCAAGCAATTGATCATTCTAAGTCTCCATTCAAGGCTAAGTGTTGCATTCAAGACAAGGATTCAACCATTGAAGAGGAGATCACTTACAACACATTACATACTACATAGATTACACCTTCGCATGTAAGAATACAAACATTCTTACAACAAGGTATCGGTACTTGTTTACATTACAAACATTTACACTTACAGCATTCTCATTTCTTGGTTAATTCCAAAACTGGGGTTTGACCTAAAGGCAAACCCCTCATCCCTAACCCCCCAATCGTCCTCTCTTTTCTGTGTGTAGGTTGTAGGTATGCGGCTGTAATTGAAGATCTGGAATCCTTGTGCAGAGACGAACAGATCCACCTTCGTTTCGCGGATTTTTCGGAGGACCGTGTGCATGCCGAGCGCCATCGTCCTATCAACTTTCGCTCAAATTTGCAGAACAGCACCGTCTCGACATTTTACTGCTAATTCCAGGTCCACAGCTTCATCCCATATCCCTATCTGTGTTTATAAGCAAATCTTTCCTACTTTACATGCATTCCTAGTTCAATCATTCTTTCCACATTTCTTTACAAAAGAGGGTATCCTTGATGTCTTAACCCTTGAAACTCATTCAAAATCCAATCTTGCATTGTGTGGGATTGGATCTTGTGGGTTTCAACCCCTCTTTTGAATGTAAAGTCCTTCCTAAGTGAAAACCATCAACCCTAGTGACTCTCCCTTCTCTCTCCTTGGAGTTGGGGAGGGGAGAAAGACTAGGGTTCGATTTTTCTGCTTTACATTTTGGTGAACCTGACGTGAACATCCTCATTCTGATTATTCATGGTTAGATCTGAAAATTTGCTTCCCTAATTACATTTCCATGTTTGATCTTTTGCAAATTTTAGAGGCTAATTGCATAAAAACCCTAAAATTTTCTTTTTAAGTAATTAAACTTGTGAAATGTTTAGTTGTTAATGCTTGTTTCAGATCTACCCTTCTATTGCAAATTGTCAATTCATATTTGTGCTTTAATTCTAAAAATTAAGTGGTTAAATGTCAAAACCCTAATTTTGAGAACCTTCTTGATTCAACCTTTGACTGATAATTTCACTGATCAAAACACCTCCAAATCGGCTGTAACTTTGGATTTCGCAATAAAATCACAATATCTTTTATCCCTGAAAATTTGGAAAAAATTTGCGAGGACCGTGTGCACCCCGAGCGCCATCGTCCCCGACATTTTTTCTGAAATTTCGGGAGCTAGATCTTACTGTATTTTTCTGCTAAAATCCAGAATTTTGGCTGATTTTATCAATTTTAACACCTTCAAAATTAAAGTCAAAGTTGGTCTAGCGATTGCTTGGATTGAGGCTTCTAATCATTCAAAAATTGTTGAAATTGAAATTCATATCAAAATTGTGTTTCTTACAGTCCTAAATCTGAAAAGTGTGTTAGCATTCATTCGAAATTTTAGTGTTTTATTCAAATTTTTGCAATTTGTGACTTTTGAAATTAAGTGTTTAAATTGCAACAACTCTGATTTCCACTTTCAAATTCTAATTTTGCATGAAATCGAGTCAACTTTTAAATTTCAAAGCCTGCATTGCTTTCAACATTCCCTCTAAAATCATAAAATTCAAAATTTCAGTTTCCCTCTCTTTTTCAAAATTCAAATTTTGCATTTTTCAACAATCTTGGTAGGGTTCAATTTTGAGATTGCAACTTTATTTTGGCCTATCTACAGATCGTAAAATCACTCAATTTTTTCAGATTAGCTTTAAAATCATCATAACTTTCATCCCTGAAAATTTCAAAAAAAGTTGCGAGGACCGTGTGCACTCCGAGCGCCACGGTCCCGGACATTTTTTTTGAAATTTCGGGAGATTGTCCTGATTGCATTTAATAGCTTAAATCTAGGAGATTGGCTGATTTTATTGAAATTTGCTACCTCTAAAATTCAAAATCTTCTCTCTCTCTTTAGTGCATGAGTTTTACAACAATAAGCCCTACTTACACTATTCCCGTTAGATGAAGCCTTAGAATTAAGTCTTTCAAAGGTGTAATTACCGAGGAGATGGAACCTAATTTGAATGGCCTTTTTAACGAGGACATGGGTAATTCCTCTAATCCTCCTAATGATGAAGAAGCTCTCCATGAGGTTTATGTAGAACAACTTTCAAAATTGGATAACCAATTTGATGATTTTCGACAATGGATGTCTCAAGAATACCCTGATAGCGAAGCTCTTTCATTAATTGAGGGTCTAAAATGTATGGTTCAAAGTGATAAGAATGGAATTGATATTTTGCATGGTATTGCACACATTGTGGATTCGAATGTGATGCCTATGAAGAGTTGTGCCGAAACTTTAAGTTATACACAACCTCCTACTCAAGTTAATCATTCTATTCCTTTGACGACTCCTATTGCTAGTATACCTACTTTTACATCAAACATAATGACTACTTCAACACAAGACATTCCTCCTATGATCACCAGTCATGGGGGCAATCCCTCTTCTTCAATCAACCCTCTTCCTTCATTCAATCCAACTTCTTCATTCATTCCTTCAATGAGTGTCCCTATTTCATCTCCACAAATGAACATGACGCAAGGGGGCAATTCGTTTAATCATTCCATTCCTCCTTGTAGTGTTCCTCCTTTCCAATCATCTCCTATGACTAACTATCATAGTGTCCCACCACCTTACTCTCTACCTTCTTTCAATAACATAACACCTCCATCACAATCTAACACGTCTAATATGAACTCTTCAATTGAAGCGACCATTAACAATCTTGCACAAACTATCTCTTCTTTACAGCAACAAATTGCCTCTATGAATCAATCTAAGTTTAGTGTGCCTACATTTGATGTTGCGAGCCCACTTTCTCTTGACATTGTTCGAGCTATTCCCCCTAAACATGTTGAAATTCCGCATTTGGAGCTTTATAATGGTAAGGGTGATCCTCTAACACATGTTAAGACCTTTCAAATAATATGTACCGATTTTGCTTATGACCAAAGGTTGCTTGCAAAACTATTTACTAGAACATTAAGAGATAAAGCCCTACAATGGTATTGCTCGTTGCCTTCTTATTCTATTTCTTCTTTCGAACAACTTGCAAATGCTTTCATTCAACAATTTCAAAACAATATAAGTCCTAAAGTTACTTTGATTGATTTAATGCATTGTAAACAAGGTGTTAAAGAAAAAGTGACTGATTTCATTGGTAGATATAAGCATTTGTATGCTCAAATTTCCTTTCCAGTGCCTGACAATGATATTCAAAGAATCTTTATTTCTAATTTGCAAAAAGATATTAGAGAAAAACTCCTGTTTTTTGAGTTTACTTCTTTCCAACAGTTGTGCACAACTCTTCACAATTATCAACTGACTGTGAGCCAAATGGAACAAGCAAATCCTATGGCTCCGAGTGATAAGGGTGATAGTAGTCAACAACCATTTGGGAAGTTTAAACCGAACAGAGAGTCCATTAAATTCAATGAAAACATTATCAACAACAATGTGAATGCAGCATCAGGTGTGCCTCCTATTTCTAAATTTTTCAAGAAAGAAAGAAAGTTTACTCCTTTGAATGAATCATTGCATAGTATTATGAATAAGTTATTGGAACAAAATGTGCTTACTCTTCCTCCTATAAGGCAAATAGATCCTGCAAAGATTAATTCGCCTTATTTTGATAACAAATCTTTTTGTCAATTTCATCGTCATCTTGGGCATGATACTGAAAAATGTTTTGCTTTAAAGGGGAAAATTCAAGATTTGATTGATAATAATACTATCTCTGTTTCTGGTGTGAATGATAAAGGCAACACATCTGTAGCTCCTCCTAACCAAAATCTTCATATTTTTACTGATCCATTGCCTTCTCATACCTCTAATGCAATTAATACTACTGATTCCTCTGTCTCACCTGATGATCTTGTGTCTATGACTCCTAATGTGATTAACTTTGTCGAGCAGCAGAAAATCCCTAAAGAACCTTCCATCACATTTGATTCCAGTGAAACTATCAGGGCACCTGATGGTCCTTTATATATAGTTGCAAAAGTCAAGAGTACACCTTGCCGTGGAGTGCTTATTGATCCTTCTTGTATGGTTAATGTCATTACTGAAGAATTTCTTTTTACTTTGCAATTGAATCAAGTGATCTATGATGAAACAAATGTGGTTGTGAAATTATTTGATGCATTTTCTTCTCCTGCAATTGGTTCTATTACATTACCTATTGAGGTCCATAACAAACCCCTTGATGTGGACTTTGCTATTATTCCATCATCCGAACAATTTCATGTGAAGCTAGGCTATCCTTGGCTATCTTCCATGAAAGCTATTGCTTCTCCTATTCACAAGTGTTTGAAATTTCCCCATAATGGTGAAGTTGTTACTGTCAATCATAGTCTCTTTAAACCAGCTGAAAGAACTTCTAGCGTTCCTATTGATTATTTTTGGCCTAAACAATTCCAATCTCTTCCACCGCTAAGTGATCATCTTTTTAAATCTTATCAAAAGTGGAAAAAAGACATGATCCTATCTCTAAGTGAACCTAGAACACCCAAGCTTGACATTCCTATCATTCTTGAGAAGGAAGTTCTTCCTTTGAAAGATAAAACTAATGTCTTTCCTCAAGAAGATTCCCAACCCATCCCTATGAATATGACTATGCCTATATCTTATAAACTTTCTAAAGGTAGACCTATACCTCCTCGTCATGATGGGCTTGGTCTCCTTCCTAAACCAAATATTCCTCCCTTATATGGAGCAGTTCCTCCTCCTTCCTCTTATGAAGAGAAGAGACCTTCCTCTTCTCCTATTGTTCAACCTAAGAGACCACAACCTAAACACCCAAGTGGTAGGGATGAGAACATTCCTCCTCCTCAATCTCCTAATCTTCCTACTAAGACTAGACGAAATTGTTCTGCACGTGAATGCAGATGAAAGCGTCATCTTAGAGCTTAGGCAGCTGCTTCTCAGACTTTACAATCCCCAAAAACACCTTCAGCTAGTATTATTCCATTTTCTCCTCAACCAACGATTGAGCCGAAATCTCCTAAACATAAGATGCATGATGGTCTTGATCCTGTGCGAGTTAAAGATCCTATTTTTATAAATCTTGATGATGATATAGATGAAAATGTTATTCATGATGAAAATGTTACTCCTGTTCATTCTGATAGTGAATATGAATATGTTGATGTTGATAACCATTTATCTAATGAATTTTCTAAAGCACTTATCCTAGCTCCTAGACAAGAAGAACGTGGCTTGGAACATGAACATAGCCCTTGTTTGGATCTTGTGATAGCTCCATCTGCTGTGTTGGATGTTCCTCCTCTAGCGTGTTTCCTACCTTCTCGAAATATTGATCAGCAAGATCGGGGGGTAGATGACGTGCTAGACTAGTTTCATTAGCATAGCAGATTCTCTCCTCCTCTCTTTTGTTACTTCTTCTATGTGTTATTCTCATTCTTCTATTTGTTGTCCTTAGTGTTGTCTACTTGAGGACGATGCAAAGCATTGAGATCTCTTTTGGTCTCTCTCATGTTGACTCAAAAGACACATGTGTTCCCTTCTTCTAGGTGACCTTCCTTGATTGGGGAATGAAGAACAATTATGCATACATATATATGATATACATGAACAATCATACAGCATACTGACCCCAAGGAAAGCGAAGTCACCTTGTGCTTTGTGTTTTGTGTCTATTATCCTTGGGCTTATCTCACACTTGGGGGCTAAATCCTTGTGATAATGTGCTCCTTTCCCTTCTCATTTCTTATATGTATCACTACCTTAAAGCAATCACCCCCGGTGAGGCGTGTGCGATTGCTTTAACGTAGGGGGGCATACATCCCGTTCATATCTTTTCAAGATACTTGAAAATTTCTTGACAAATTTAGCTTTGCCTTGAAAATTTTTGATATCTTTCTTGCATGACTCATAGTGAGGGAACCTTACTACTGACAGTCATGATTCTCCCTCGTGATCTTCCCTTTTACTTTGTCAATCAAAGTCGTAAGATCCTTAGTCCACTGGGGGCTTGGTGTATCTTGCCTCCTTGACATGGTGAAAGTTTTTCAATGTTGTTTCCTTGTACTTTATCGAAAGTATTGGCGTACGCTTATACTCCCGCTAAAGTGGGGGCTAAATGTAGCATCCTAAAATTGTGAAACTTGCAATTTCGACTGCATTTGGGTCTTCACGATGGCGATGCAACACGGAACCTGAACGGAGACCCCGAAACTTGTTCATAACATCAAAAACTGCATTTTTCAGCACCCTGGCTTAATCCTCCTTGCACCCCGCTGTCCCTGGAGGTGGGACCATGGCACCCAGCACCCTGGTCCTTCAGGCCTAGGGCACCCAGTGCCCTGGTCCCCCAGGACTATGGCGCCCAGCGCCCTAGTCCCTGGCCCTATTTTGGGCCCGGTCTCTTTTGGGGCTTCGGGTCTTTAAGTTTGCAAATTGGAAAATAACATTTCTTGGTTGGCCTAAGGTTGGGAAAATTAGTCTATCAGCCCTAATTGACAAGTATATATACTA
Organism: Cryptomeria japonica; assembly: GCF_030272615.1. Lineage (NCBI taxonomy): Eukaryota > Viridiplantae > Streptophyta > Pinopsida > Cupressales > Cupressaceae > Cryptomeria > Cryptomeria japonica. The sequence goes on from NC_081413.1 coordinate 739,593,688, forward strand.
CATTTCCTCTCTCAAAAAGGGAGGAGGACATATGTGAGCAAGAGGCAAAAGCAATATTCAAACATTCAAGCAGTCAAGCATTCAAGCATTCCTTCAAGCAATTGATCATTCTAAGTCTCCATTCAAGGCTAAGTGTTGCATTCAAGACAAGGATTCAACCATTGAAGAGGAGATCACTTACAACACATTACATACTACATAGATTACACCTTCGCATGTAAGAATACAAACATTCTTACAACAAGGTATCGGTACTTGTTTACATTACAAACATTTACACTTACAACATTCTCATTTCTTGGTTAATTCCAAAACCGGGGTTTGACCTAAAGGCAAACCCCTCATCCCTAACCCCCCAATCATCCTCTCTTTTCTGTGTGTAGGTTGCAGGTATGCGGCTGTAATTGAAGATCTGGAATCCTTGTACAGAGACGAACAGATCCACCTTCGTTTCGCGGATTTTTCAGAGGACCGTGTGCACGCCAGGCGCCATCGTCCCGTCAACTTTCGCTCAAATTTGCAGAACAGCACCGTCTCGACATTTTGCTGCTAATTCCAGGTCCGCAGCTTCATCCCATATCCCTATCTCTATTTATAAGTGAATCTTTCCTACTTTACATGCATTCCTAGTTCAATCTTTCTATCTACATTTCTTTACAAAAGAGGGTATCCTTGATGTCTTAACCCTTGAAACTCATTCAAAATCCAATCTTGCATTTCGTGGGATTGGATCTTGTGGGTTTCAACCCCTCTTTTGAATGTAAAGTCCTTCCTAAGTGAAAACCATCAACCCTAGTGACTCTCCCTTCTCTCTCCTTGGAGTTGGGGAGGGGAGAACGACTAGGGTTCGATTTTTCCGCTTTACACTACTTTAGAGTTTTTGGTAGCAAATGTTACATCAAGAGTAGTGAACATCAGGGCAAATTTGAAGCTAAATGTGATGAGGGAATATTCCTAGGATATTCAACCAAAAGTAAAGCTCTCAAGTGTTACAACAATAGGACTCAGAGAATTATGGAAAGTATCAATGTAAGAGTTGATGAATCTTCTGAGAAAACTGAGGAAACTGACAGTAAGCAAACTATAAATGAACCGGTTGCAACCTTCTGGGAACCGGTTGTTAGTCAACCAAGTACCAACAACAATGTTCCTGAATCGGTGAATGCTGATACTGATGAAGATGAGGATGAAGAGGAAAAGAAAGAAGAACTAGTAAAGACCATTCCTCGGTATGCCAAGCTGAATCACGATCCCAAGCAGATCATAGGAGATAAGGATGTAGGAATCCTTACAAGAAGAAAGATCAGAGAAAACTCATGTATGATCTCTGAATTTGAGCCTAAATCATTCAAAGAGGCTCATAAAGATGAAGATTGGATCAAGGCAATGAAAGAGGAACTTGACCAGATAGAGAAAAATGGTACATGGTCCTTGGTACCCAAACCAGAGCATAAAAATTTCATTGGCACCAAATGGGTGTTCATAAACAAGCTGAATGAGGATGGCACAATGATTAGGAATAAAGCCAGATTGGTGTGCAAAGGATATGCTCAAGAAGAAGGAGAAGACTATGGAGAGACCTTTGCTCTTGTAGCCAGATTGGAAGGACTTCGTATGCTTCTTGCATATGCAACTTTTAAAGGGTTCAAATTATATCAAATGGATGTAAAATTTGCATTCCTAAATGGTGTACTTGAAGAGGAGGTGTATATTAAGCAACTAGATGGGTTTTCCTTATCTGAAGACACTGACATGGTGTAGGCTACATAAAGCCTTATATGGTCTAAAGCAAGCACCTAGGGCATGGTATGAGCACCTACATTCCCATCTTGTGAAGATTGGATTTGAGATAACAAGTGAAGATAGCAATATCTACTTGAAGTCTGAAGGAGATCAGATCCTGATCTATGAGGTTTTTTGTTGATGACATTATCTTTGGTGGAGATGACAAGATGAGTCATGAGTTTGTTGATGAGATGAAGAAAGAGTTTGAGATGTCACTCATAGGGGAGATTAAGTTCTTCATTGGACTGCAAATCCAACAGATGAAAGATGGAATCTTTATCACTCAGTCCAAATATGTCAAAGAGGTGTTGAAGACCTTTGGCATGGAAGATAGCAAACCGGTTGGTACACCAATGGTGACCGGTTGCAAATTATCAAAAGAAGATGATTCTACACCGGTTGATGAGAAAAAATACTGATCAATGATTGGTAAGTTGCATTATGTAGTGCATAGTAGACCGGATATTACACATGTAGTTGGCATTACTGCAAGGTTCCAGAAAAGTCCAAGAGAATCCCACTTGGCTGCAGTCAAGTGAATTCTTAGGTATCTGAAGGGAACATTTGACTATGGATTGTGGTACCCATACAGCAATGATTTCATTCTGAAAGTATTTACAGATGCTGATTGGGCAGGAAATGTAGATGACCAGAAAAGAACAACCGGTGGTGCATTCTTTCTCGATGGTAGACTGGTCTCATGGATGAGTAAAAAGCAGAGTTGTATCTCTCAGTCTACAGCGGAAGCGGAGTATGTTGTAGCTTTCATGAGCTGCACTTAGACAATCTGGATGAAGCATGTTTTAAATGGCTTCAAAATCCCTGTATCTGAACTGGTAAGTATATTCTGTGATAACACAAGTGCTATCAATATTTCAAAGAATTCGGTTTTACATTCTAGAACCAAGCATTTTGAGCTTAAGTATCATTTCTTGAGGGAAAAGGTTTAGAATAAAGAGATTGCACTGGAACATGTTTCCAGTAAGGAGCAATTAGCAGACATATTCACCAAGCCTCTCCCAAAGACTACTTTTGTGCATTTAAGAGGTGAATTGGGGGTACTGCCCCTTCAGGAGGTGAACTAAAAGTATTTGCTCCACATCAGTCAGGTATTGCATAGTCATTTTTTTTGTTGATTGATGTGTTGAAGGATGCTACTCCTCAGGGGGAGCAGCATAATGGAACAGAGATGCTTGTGCCTCCACTTTGGCATTGTTGTCAAAGGGGGGGAAGGAGTGAAGCAGAAAATATATCTACAGAAAATGGGGGAGAAGATGTGAAGCGGAGAGATATCTTTGTATATTGCCATCAATGCCAAAGGGGGAGATTGTTGGCATTTTGTGAACCGGTATGAGGACATAATGGCTTGTACATTGTCATTGATGTCAATATGTGATATGTGAGAAGGGAGAACTGGATTATGTGTGAACCGGTATATATGCCAAAGTGAAGCGGTATATTTGTTCAAGATGAACCGACATGTCAAGGTGAACCGACATGTAGTTATGGGAACCAACACATGGAAGCATTGTATGACTATTGGTTGGTAAGTAGTTTCCACTTCAGGATTTCCAGTTGGAATACCTCAAGCCTATGTGACTCAATCAGTGATCTTTGTGTGATGAGTTAGCAGTATAACAAAGAATAGATCGTGTTGCCACGTAAGCTTTGCACACGTGAAGGATCTTGCATGAAGAAGATTATTTCTATCTACCTTGGGAATGTGCGAAGTTTGTCAAACGATGTTAACGCGTGATGGGTTATCACCCGCCATGAAATTGGTGGATAATGGATGATGGAGAATGTCTTAAGATTGATTCAAGAATGTTGCATTTAATGCAGTATGATTCAACGGTCAGGATTGAACTGTTTGAATTGCTTAACCTAATATGTTTAGGGTTTAAGGTTTTTGCTACCGACCTATCTGTTTCCTATAAGGTCAATGTTGTGTTTCTTTCTAAAGTTGTTGGCAAAAGTTGTATGTGTGTATCCAAGGGAAGTGATACGTGATTCTTGCCAGACCAAAGGAGAGAAGAGATACCTGCAAAGTGAATGTGCAAAAGGTGAAGTGGAGCCAAAACGGATCTGCATTAGCATTGAGTGTTGTTACCAGATCATTGTAATTCCTGTTGATCTTTAACCACTTCAACAGTTGTGAAATCCCTTAACAGGGTAGCCTTAACCGGCTTGATACAAATCCCTTAATAGGGTAACTTGAAGTTATTGAGTTCTGAGAAGCTATAGAGCTCTGGAGATCCTTTAGCTATTGAGTTCTTGAAATCCTCTAACAAGGTAACCCTAACCAGGTTTAACCCTTAACCGGGTATTATAGCCATCCCTTAACCGGGTGATCCCTAACAGGATCGGTTCCTAGCAGAACCTTTTGTAATGTCTTTAACCGGACAAGGCTCCTAATAGAGCAAACTTCTAAAGAGTTCAAAAATAGCTTGTGGGTATTCATCCCCATCGTGGTTTTTCCCAGTTGGTTTTCCACGTGAAAAATATGTGTGTCATGTGTGATGCTTTTATCTTGTGATGCTTTGTTATTACCTGTTGAGCATATGATGGTTCTGTGTTTTATGCCTGTCTATAAAAAATATTGAACTAACTATTGTGAAAGATCTGATGACAGTTTACCTATTCATGCATGAGGGTGTAATGGTACTATAGTATTGAGCTAAGAGGATAGCTTAGTGAGTAACCGGTCTATGATTGCTTTAGTTGTTCTAGGTCTTACCGGTTGCACTCTGTTTCAACCAGTGTCACTGTTTGCCAGTCATTTGGAGTATTTGCTGTCAAACCAGTTTTGGACTGTATTTTTGTTTGTACTGATTCACCCCCCCCTCTCAGTACCAGTTTGGTACTATTCATTCATCTTTGAGTTATCATATTTAACAGCTAGGTTTGTAATATTGTTGATGTCTAAGCTCCTCCCATCAAAAGTAGCCTTGGTAAACTTTGTAACTTTGGCATTTTTTATGCCCTTCTTTGTCAGAATCACCCTCATGTTAGTAATCTAGTGACAACTTGAATAGCCTTTTTAATGATTTGATGGGGTTTGTTTAGGTATAAATATTCATCATGTAGTTAGCTAAACACTAGTCATACCTATTCTTCCTCCATAGTGAAATCTAGGAAATCCTTTCACATGTCCAATTTATTTTTCTCCAATTTGGGAATATTAAGGCGAGTATAAGTCAGTATGTAGTTACAAAAAAATTCCCCTTAGCTAATCTAATGTTGTATGGTTAAATCTCTATGATAGGTGGGTGGTTGTATTTCCTCACATCTTTGGTATAGATCATATTTGTTAGAACCCTCAAGAATGCACCCTATAGATCTACGACCATTTCTTTGTAGGGAAATCTCTTATATTTGGGATGAGGTTTCTTTCTAGTAGCTATGAGAATGGGGGCAACCATTGTGATGAGTTCACAATTATAAATTAGAGTAGAGTAGCTAGAGTTTTGCATAGAAAACAAGATAATTATGATAGTACAAGTGAGATGAAACTAAGAAAGTGAATATGATGATAGTAATGAGGAGTTATTATAGACTTTCCTAGGATGAATACATTTATTACTATAACCATTTTTTGTCCTTTTCTACCATTTTCTACCTATTATCTTTTCTACGACTAACTTTTTTTTGGCTTTTATTTATATCTACCTAATTTATAATAAAATATATTATAATACAATTATTTACATATAAATGTGCATATATTTCATTTAATATTTATCATACTTTTTCTTATAGCATCTTGTATATAATTGGGGTTAGCAACCGATATTAGGGTTTTACTGTTTAGGCTTTCAATTTCCCTCCAGAATGGTTTCCTTATACTAGTCTATTTGTATGTAATCTCTTTCATAAATATGAGCGTCTCTGTGGTCATCTTAGGGCTTATACTAAATCTACAAGATCCAATTGGTGTGTTCCTTGTAATTCTGTATGTGTTTTTAGTTTGGAACTTATGATGTTTTCAAGTATTGTTATTTGTTCTAGAATTCTTTACTTTGTGTTGTGGAAGTTTAGGTGTTGTATTATGTATCAAGAATGCTCGTTATAATCCATAAACTCTCTAGGATGTTAAATCCTATTTTCCTTCCATATAGGCATCTAGAACTTCATCATTGCCACTAATATAGTTATTACTATCTAGTTCTATTTCCCCTGCACTAGTTCAATCTTCTTCTTATTTTGCATATGAAAGTTTAGAAATGGAATATAATTTATTTACATCTTGTCATTCCTTTTCTTGTGCCACTTCACCTACATATGCTATGTCTTCTAGCTCTATAAGGGGGATATGAATGACTTTTCTATAAACTAGAAAGGAAAGTTTTTTCTTCTAGGAGTCCACTATGCCGTTAGAATTTACAAACCATCTTAAGCCTAGTAAAGCCTCGACGTTACATTGAAAGGTTCTCTCATTTATACAACCTCACAATCAACAAAATATTTTATAACTTTCACATTAACTTTCAAATTTCTCCAAGTTCCTAGGGTTTCCATTTTGGAACCATATGCAAGAATGATATTCATTGGTGTCTTCAAAAGTTTAGGTTTTACTAGTTTTTCCTGAATGGTTTTTAGTATAATGTTCAGATTTGCCCCAAGGTCAACTATCACATACTTCACTTTTTGGTTCTTAAGATGGAGATTAATTAACAAGGGGCCATTTTCCCAATTCGAATATTTTGATAATCTATTAACATGTTATTTTTATTTGTTCCAATATTTACCTAGTTGTTTGAGATTTACCACAAAGTCCTTTTTTCATGCTAGAGATGCTAAACATTTCAACATTTTAACTTCTTACATTGTAAAAAATGCAACCACATCTTGTTGTTGTTGAATGAAATTTTGTTTAGCTTTCTCCACAACCTTTTCATGTTAGTTTTTGTTGGGTCAAAAATATTCCTCTTCTTCTTCTTCTAGGCTAAAATCATCATATTCTTCCTCTACAACTTCCTTCTTGTTTCTATCAGTGTTTGTTCCTTGTTTGGTTAAAACATTGGCTTTTTTCTTGCTTCCATATTTCTTCTTTATCTTTTTTTCCAATATCAACTCATCTCCAAAATTTTATTTAGTAGAAGTATATGAGGACCATACATCCATTCTATGACAAACTCTTATCACTTGTGGGGATACTTTCTAGATTACATGTGCTCCTCTTTGCAGTTCACCATTCTAGGATGTTTGGTTAGAATTTTGGAAAAAGGTGTCTAGCATTCTTAGACATAAATATCATGTTTTTTTCTCCATAGATTCTATATTTCTTCTTTTTTATCTCCTCAACACTCTATGGTCTAATGACCTACTTTACCATAGTTAAAACAAGTTGCATCATTTCTTCTCCTATTGTTCCTCCCTCATCCTCTTCCTCCAATAATTAGATTGTCTATTGTCTTTTAAATACTCTTGTTGTTGTTTATTTTGCATTGCATACACATTTTGTTTTTTTCTCTATAGTGGTTGGTGATATCCAACATCATTTCTATCATCAACGCTACATTTATAATTATGACAAACTTGGTTGTATTGATTTCCTTCATTCTAGACTAGAGGTTTGGAGACCAAATAGTCTTATGTTAGATGTATATCCCATTCTTTCTATATGGCACAATATAATGAATTAGGCTTTATTGTCTTGACTGTGGTAATTGTTCTTTCTCCTTGAGCCTTAGGGTAGTCATTTTGGACATGATATTATTTGTTACAATAGGTACACCAAATTTTCTTTATCTTTGAAAGCTCTTTTTATAGGATCTCTTGTTGAATTGCTAAATTTTTAACTGATAATCAAGGTTCCTTAAGTGATTCCTTAATTTCATCCTTCTCTAGCCTCCTCCAAGGTTATCAAATTAGTGTATCTATCTATTGGTGTTTCTAACTGATGTACCCAATTATCCTCTATAAGTAGCCAACTTCAATTTTCAAGGGCTTCGATCAGAGGCCAACTAACAAGATTGTAACTAGGGATAAGGTGCTAGTTATATCCTCTTCAATTTAGGCTCTATTAAACCAAGGCGGGTGAACCTTTTAGCAATACTTTGTGATCCTAATTCCTTTCTTAAGTACTACAACATATATGTTCTCAATATTTGGGATGATTAGAGAAGTATTAGAATGAAATGGATATGGATTTTATCCTTGATTAGTAAACTCTGAAGAACCTCGAGAACATATAATTTTAGTACCAAAACTTTAAAAACTTAAAATAAAAATAGAGATAAAGGATACTTTCTTTGATTTTAAAAATATGCCAAGGTAAATAATACAAAAAACTTGACCAGTTCTTGTCCATTGGGCTAGATGAGCCATTATTACTGAAATGCTGTGAAAGTGGATATAAGTAAAATCAATATGAAATCATGTTAGTAAAGAACTTTCAACCATAAACATTACATGAAGACAAATCCATTCAAAGCATTATGAAAGAAGATTAGCACAAGAAGTTAGTTAGGAAATTAAAAAAAAGAATATTACTTCCCTATGTTGCTCCCTATATCATGACTCTTCCCTATCCTCCTCTCCAAAATCTCGTCACTACATGAAGTATGCCCTTAGGTTGAGCACTAGCACAAAAGGATGTCAACTGGAGGATGGGAGATGGCTAATTATGTGATGTGTTGAATGTTTGAAGATGTGAATGGAGTATTCATGTCAAATAGAAATTCCAACTAGTGGAAGAGCTAACACATAATACAAATCCTTCCTACAAATAAATCAAATTCTAAGAAAAGTCACAATGCATGGATAACACTTGTGACCTCTAACAATGAAGGAAAGAGCTCTATTTATAGGGAAAAATGGGAAAATGAAGGGTTGAGATTGAATTGATTGAGGAAGGGTTAGGATTGCTTGAGGAAGTGTTGATCCTCAATCCATGTGCAAGGGTTAAAGGGTTGGATTGGTCAAAGCCTTTAAGGCTTGAGGGGACTTGAGGGTTACCATGGATGGTTAGGTTAAGGGATAAGCCTTTAACCAAGGGTTGGGAGAATGTGAAAGAGTTAAAGGTGGGTTAGATTAGTCAAAGACCCACAGGGGTTTGCTTGTGGAAGGGAGAAGGCCTTTAATGCTTTGTAAGAGCCTTAGATATTTTGAGAAGTGACTCTTCCTTAGGCCCTTGGTTTAGGAATGTGCAAACTCTTAGAAGGCGATTAGGCTAATAATATAGGTTTAAAAATTATTAGAAGGAGGGCTAACTTGCAACTTGCATTTTCTAGAAAGTGCAAGTGGGTGACGGATTTTAGGAATTTAAATAAATAAATATTTATTTAAATATGAGAGGGGGATTAATTAAAAAAACATGTTTTATTTATTTAATTAATTGTCAGAATATGGTTAAGTGAGTTAAATCAAATAAATTGAATGATTTATTTAATTAATAGAAGAACATAGTTAGGATGAATTAATTAAATATTAATTTAATTAATATTTGATAATTAACCAAATATATCATTTATTTAATTGGGTGGACATAAATATGTGTCTACAATTACAATATAAAACATGAAGTGACTACAACATCTTTAATTAGAGACACCTTTTACTACATGATTATTATAATATAAAAATGAATCAACAAGTTATGCCTTAATCCAATAAGATCTCTCCAAAATCTATGTGAGTGATTCAAGCATTTTGATCTTCTACTTTAGAAAAAGTAGAAATCATACACATATCGGAAACCTAATGTAGAGATAAAATCAAAATATCCTTGATCATTGATCTTATAAGATTTTGGAGCATACATACTGGAGACAACTTGATAATTATTGAGTTTGATTCTATGATGCTTTTGAAATTGCAATGACTTCATTTGTCAATTGTATTCATGATTTTTTTTTTTTAAAGGACATAAGAACTGAACAAGTACTAGATTACAAACCTATGGACATGGTATGTAAGTTCACCTTGGTGAAATGTCTTTCTAAATTTACAAGACTTGAAAAAATCTAAACATACTACCCAAAGACTCCAAATAAGGCCTTGATTATTCTTTTATATGAATAAGGAGGCAACAAGCTTTGTGACTTTTACAAATTTTTTAAAAGACAGTAGGTGACCGCTTGACACAAAAAAGGATAGAAAACTTTTTGGATGTCCTAACAAGGACATACATTCTCTTCTTCTCTCTGTAGGTGGTAGGTATTGTAGATGTTCTAGAATCCTCTTGTTTTGCACAAGGTCACTTATCAAGCAGGAAGATTTGATAACCCTATAGACCTATTAAATTCATTATGATAGAGAGTAGCTTATTGTATCTTTTAAAAGATTTACATCAAATAAACATATCTTAAATCTAAAATTCTCTTTATAAGGTCATAAATTAACCACCTAACAAAATCAAATCCCTTTTTACATCCAAATCTACTGAAAGAGCAAGAGGAATATAAGAAATTAAAAAGGGTGAGAGGCAACGATTATTTTTTTAATTCAAAAATTGAGAAGAGAGAAAAGGAAAATTAGGAAACTCCCAATCCATTTTCGCTGAATTGTTGGATCTGCCCAATGTGTTTTTGGTAGTCTTCATCATCAATGATTGTCCTTGCAACTTCAATTCTTGCCATTCCATTATCAAAATTTGATAATGCATCCAAGTTGGTTCCTAGCTTCTTCATGATATGTCTCATCATCAAAGATATCTGTCAGCATTGGGTCCAAAATTGTCTTGATTTCTAATTTCCATTATGACTTTGGCCTCAAGAGCTTCTCTCCTTCTGGATCCCTTCTCACTTTGTCAAACAAAACATGGCAAGTCACCAAACACTGGAAACCAGACAACTCTGACTTAATCCTTTGGGTATACATTTGGTGAGTGATGAAGATCTGAATCTATACATTTAACTTTGACCTCATATCAACTATCAACTCATGTAGAAACAATGGTAGAGGCCTAAAAAAGGTGGCCTCAAGTGCAACGACCATCTTCTTCAAGAATGACATATAACAAGAAAGAAATTTCTGCCACTTTAGATGATTTTGATGAAACCCCAGTAATTCCCTATTCTCATCCCAAGAAGCATCAACATGGTCCATTATAGCATCGAATTTGGACTTTAATAAATATTTTTTTTATCTCAGTGATATCCTTCCTTTCTATTCTTGTTGTATCAAGTCTTAGTTGGTCCATTTCATTTCTCATTCTTGAGATCTTAATTCTATCCTGAGTGAGATCATTTATCAATCCTATATCCTCTTAAAAAGGATATTCTTGTAGGTTTGGAGGCTTAGAAGTAGGTCCTAAGCATATCTGAACCTCAAGTTGTTTAACTCTACTCCTCAAGACTTTGAGCTCCTCATCTATTTTCAATGCCACCTTGTGAGCAAACATGGCTACATTCACAAATAATATCAGTTGCCTCAGTGGTAGATGTGTCTACTACCCTCTTGATGAGTTTAAACCTCCACAAAGTCTATCCAATGCTTGGGTCATTGATGGACTATGTGTCACAGGATGTAAACACCATATAGCTAACAAGTCCAAATGATAAAAAAAACTGTCCCAAAAGGCAATTTTTGTGTTTGCTTTGGATTCATATTTTCTAGATCAATATCATGTCTCCTTCACAAATTATCAAATGCAATAGTAGAAGAAATATCCCATCCTTTCAAAAGTAGTATCCCACTACTCTTAACTACCTATCTCCCCATCTCAGGGGTCATGTTAGCCAATTTATCCTTTTCACCCTTTAGGAGTTCATCTTTCATTCTCAACCCCTCCCCTTCATCAAGGTAGTCAAATTGTATCCTCCTTCTTTGCATTTCTTCCACAATGTTCCTAATCATAAACTATTGGAATTCCCTTTTGTGGATGAAGTTGTCATCACTTATAAAATCTTCACAAGCATTAACCCTTATATCCTTAGTGATATCTCCTCCCAACTTAAAAGAATCAAGAGCCCATTCTCGAGAATGATCCTTAATTCTCACACCAAGACTAATATCAAATTTGTATGGGGGGATAGGTGGTTCACCTTGGAAATCAAATCCCTCATATGAATCAAAGGGTATATCCCTACCAGGAGAGAAGGTATGTAGGGGTGTTATTGCTCTGGGACTTTTTGGAACTAGGAAGGGATTCTCAGTTGAGGAGGATGAAGCAATCATTGTCTTCTTCAGAGATGCTACAACAAATAGTCTTGGTGGTGGAAGAGGCTCTTAAAAGGGGGGTTGAAATGTTTCAATAGAATGGGAAGCATATGATGATCCCTCATATCTAGGTGGAGGTTATGGTGGAGGGCTATGTGGTGGAGAGGCTAGTCCAATGGGAGAACCAATGGACTAAGGTGAGTCAAGCTCTTCTTCAACTTGTGGCCCCTCAGGTTCTGCATCTCTAGGTATTTGATGGGGTAGTGACATCTGATCAACATTAATATAGGTACTGAATATTACTCTCATTCTCACCTCAAGTATTAGAATCGAGTCCCATGAAGGGGCATAAGAACTATTAGCCCTTATCTTTAAATTCTCCGCGTATTGTATCTTGTACCACCTTTAATATGAAACATTTCTAATGAGGTCTTCCTCATCATCCCATTCATGTTTAGGGGTCTTGGTCTTTCGTAGACTTTGCACAAACCATTCTAAATCATAAAACCTATACTTGGCACAAGGAAGATTATACTTATTCAACATTTTGTCCATGAGATCATAGGCTGCCCTATTAGTAAAATGATACATCCCAACCCTCACCTGAGAAGGAGTGATCCTCTCTTGTGGAATCACCCAACAAGGGACTTCTTTGGGGTGAACTCATAATAATGGTTCCCACTTTTTTGCCACTTTTGACACTGAGATGAACATTTTTAAAATAATCTTCAACTTCCAAGAACTATAACTTTTAAACTATTAAAAATTTGAAGATGATGTAAATTAGTGATTTGTAGCATTTTGTCTGTAGATTCTATATATATTTTTTTCAAATTTTTTGGAGGATTTTTTTAAATTTTTCCATCTCCCTTGAAAAGTAGTTTTTTACAACAAACTACATTTTTTAAGAGTGACGTGCCTCCCGAAATGTATAACTTTTTTTCTATAAATGATTAAAACTCAATTCTTTCGAATTTTGGTTTGTAACATCAATATCCAGGGCTTGCAGTTGGTTTGATAGTGATATGTTGAATAATTTTCATTTTATTAAGTTTTGAAGTTCGAGTAGTCATAATTCAGACATAGGTTTAAGTTTGAACACATAATTTGTTCTATATATCGAAATTCAATTTATTTATTTTTGCTAGAAAGAAGACATCAATACCTAGGGCATAGATATTTTTCAAATTTTTTTTGAATTAGTTTCCTATTTTTCCCAATGCGTTGAACATAGAAGTTCATGTTTGGTGAAAAACTAATATTCCATAAAATTAAAAAAAAAGAACATAATAAATTCACAATGTAATAAAATTATACTCGTCGGAAAGCTTGCTCCAAGTACTACCATATAATATTTTTGGGTTGTCAAGATTGTTTCATTTGTGCCTTGAACCAGAGGTTGGAAGGAAAAAATTCCTCAGAACTCTGAATTTTTTTGGGAGAGACCTCTAACTCTAGGGTTCGAATGAACACTGATTCGAGCAAAGGGGGGTCCGCTACAGACCCCCCTTGGCTTGAACCCCCAAGATAAATTATGATGTGCACATTTATGTAACGACCGAGTTCAAACGAACCCAACCTTTTCTAACTATCAGCGTTCGTTCGAACCCTGGCCGACTCAATTTTTTTTGTTTTTTACATTTTAGCAGAGTCGTATAAATATACATAATTTTTTTCATTTTTTAACACACAAATGATTAAAACAATTCACATTTTCAGATGAAAGAATACATTTGATAATTATTTTGAGGGCAATAATTTGAAGATATTTGAAGGTTTTTTTAAAAGCATGGGGAACAAGAAGAGAAGGCAAAATAAGACTTCAAGGAATTATTCTCCCGAAATGGAACAAAGAATCGAGAACAAAGAAGGCAAAGATATCATGATGCAAGTATGTATTTTTATTTTTATTTCTATTTAATTTTATATGTATTACGTACCAAAAATTGTGTTTATTTGTTAGTATTAGTTAAATATTTTTTATTTAATATTTTTAATGAAAATTAATTTAAATAATATGAATTAAATTAATTTAATTTATATACTAATTTTATCTTAATTAATTCTAAATGATGTTATTTTTATTAAATTAATTGGAAATAGTAGGATTAAAAATAATATAGTAGGATTAAAAATAATCTCGTTTTAATTGGAAAGCATAATTAATTTGAAATAATATGTGTATTTGCAAATTTCAAATTCCATTAACTTGCTTGTTGTGTAATTGATTTTTTCTCCTATATAATTAAGTACATTTATAATAGATCGTGGTTTTAATTTAAGATTTAAATCTTTAGGACCCCTCTCTTTCCCATTTATTATTTATAATTTATAATTTAATTTATATAGTCCAAAAATATATAATTTAATTAAGATTTTGAAACCATGTGTCTGTATAGTTTAGCAAACACTTCAATTTGTGCTCTAAAATTAACAAACTTGTCTTTTGTGTCTTTAGCAATAGGCTCTTTTTGTTTTATCCTTAGAAAGGGGCCTGCTTCCCGAGTAGCCCTTAAGGCTTGGTGAGGGGGAACGACCCAAAGTGGTAACAAGCTAAAGCCAAGCTCTTCCAAGCCACTATAAATAAATGTGTTTGTGACGAAAGTTGCAAGCAATGGGTGTTACATGCTACTATAATGACATTATGACTCCCCATAAACCCTATAGAGCGCAACCTCTATAGGTTGGGAGGCCTTCCATTTAATGGAGCGTAACACACTGCTGATTATAGCCACCCGAACGGATGCCCTTACTAGACACCTTTTGTGTTAGAAGCCAAAAAACTTCTAGTTGTTGGTGGAAGAGGTCGGACCTCTGAAGCGGATCACATTCTTATGGTTCTTATTAGAGATACAAAGTTCACCATGGGGAGTTTTCGTGGGGACTGGTGCTTGGTTGCCTCAGAGAAGTGAGTTTCATGGAGGGGAGCCAGTGGGGTCAAGCACCTAAGTATCCGCTCTAAATTGTGTAGCTCGGGGTAACCCCCCAAGTGAGATTCAACAACTACTGTCTCGTCTAGCCCTAGGATTTGTGCTTGCATTATCAAAACAATCAAACACTTTCAAACAAACAAACATTGTGTCTTCTTTGTTTTCAAATGTATGCAAAAATATTTCACATTATACTTGAGTCCCCTTAAAACCTATATTATGTGATACTAGGACCTATTATGTGATATTAAGACCTATTATCTGCGTTAATACCTATCTTTAATATGACATAATAGAACCTATTATGACTTAATAGGTCTTATTGTGACTTAATAACATGATCACGTATGCAATTTAAACATTTCACATTATATACTTGAGTCTGGGCCTTAAGAGGTCTATATTTATGATATATTAGGGCCTATTATGTACATATGATAAATTAATGACCTATTATCGCATAATTTAGGTCTTAATATCACATACATAATAGGTCCTAATATTTGCGTAATATCTAGGTCTTAAGGGGAGTCAAGTATAATGTGAAATGTTTTTGCATATGTGGTCTTCTATTAAGTCATAAAATTAATAAGACCTATTATGTCATAATTTAGGTTCTAACTTATATCATATTTAAGACATGTACTTAATTTCATGTGATAGGTCCTTTAATATCACATAATATATCCGTCTTAAGGGGAGTCAAGTATATTAATGTGAAATGTTTTTGCATACATGGTCATATTAAGTAATAATAAGGCCTATTATGTGATATTAGGACTTATTATGTGATTATAAGTCTTAAATGTGACATAAATTTAGAACCTATTATGTCATAATAGGTTCTATTTATATGACTTGAAGTATGCAAAAACATTTCACATTATACTCAAGAGTCTCCTTAAGACCTATATTATGTAGATCATATTAGGACATATTACATGTGATATTAGGAGGTCTATTATGCAATAATAGGTCTTAAATACATGACATTATAGTCCACCTGTTATGACATAATTTTTAAACGTCTTACTAAATGTCTTGAAAATTTGGTTTCAAATTAAACTTGGAATTTCATTGCATTAAAAATATTCTTTGTCATCTTAAATTATGTGCAGAACGGGCTCAAGAAGAAGGGAGTTCTGATGTGGGAGTCGAGGCAAATCAACCTGTTGAAGAAAACAATGTAGTTGATGAACATAAGGAGGAGCTTGCCCAAGTTGAACCAATGGAGATTGAAGGAGAGGGGTCAGGCTCCTTACCTCCTACCATTGGTATGGATGAGCATATTGTGGATCTAGCTAAACAGATGAAGAGAAATATTTCTTATAAAAAAATTTCATCATTTACTTGAAATGGATGTGGATGAGTTGAAAAGTCTTAGTGAAGAACCTAGACATACTAAAAGGAGGTCAATGAATTAAAGTGCAAAAGAAATAATGTCTCGTTTCTACAATCTTGATACTACACTAGAGAAAACTCAATTGTTATCAATTGTACTTACTCGTAAAGACTTAATAGATCCACTGAAATTGTTGGGTATAGATACAACAAGTCAAAAGAGGAAAACTTCTCAGCTACAAAAATCTATTGTTGATAATGTTAAGAAAGGTTTGGTGAACATTGGTAAAAAATCTCGAACAATAGATAAGACCATTTCAAGAAGAGTGATGTTGACATCTTTAGTAAATGAAAGATTGCCTCAAAAAAGATAAATCTCTTCACTATCATCTGAGTTTGGTTTTAGTAGAAGGACAATATCAAAATATGTTAAAAGGAGAAAGAGTTTGGATGATACTACCTCAGAAGGGAATTGGGCAATTATGTGTAGAGCTCCTCATTATGATAGAATTGAAGATGTTGTTAGGAACTTCATGACAAGTTTTTGGAATGATAATACTCGTCCTTCATCAAACAATAGAGATGTTGTCAAGCAAAGGATTGGCCCTGATCATTATGATCTCCATGTAAAACATTGGATAGACACAAAAAAACATGAATTCTATGTGTTGTTTACTAAAACAAACCCTCATATAAAGATTGGACAAACCATGTTTGAACTATTAAGGCCATATTATGTGAAGGTAAATAAAGTTTTCAAAAATTGTTGTTGTTGTTATCACATCGAATTTGATCTGTACTAACAGGTGTTTCAAAATATTAGAGAAGATAGTGATGGTTATGAAAAAGCTCCTCCTAAACAAACAAGTCAATTCAGAGCATTCATCTTACGTGATAAATTGGATGATAATGCAACCAGTCAAATAAATTGCATAAAAGGAATTTGTGGAACATGCGGGGACTTGGCTAAATTGCCTTTGAAAGATGAACATACTAACATGAGGAAGATGGTAAATTGCAAGAGTTACAAGTACAAAAAATTTGAAACAAAATTTGGAAAGGAATCTACAAGGTTAGATTATGTAGAAGAGGAAATACCTATTGGAACATTTATGGAAAATTTTTCGTAAGTTGATAAAACCATACATATGCCATGGTTTTTTTGCCAAGTGGAAAGAAGAACAATTTAAAAGATTAAGAGACACTTTCCCACTTGGAACTATTGTATCCGTAGGGGACTTCGTAGAAAATTACTCTTTTGCACATCAAAAAGAGATTCAATCATAGTATTACTTTTCAAAGCAAATCACTATTTTGGTGCATGTGTGTTATCGACATGTACAAATGGATTTGGATGGTGTTGATATTACATTTGAAAATCATGTCATTAAGAAAGAATACCACTTCTATATCAGTGATGATAGGGAGCATGACACACTTTTTGTACAACATTTCTTTAAGAAGTTTTTTGAATATTTGAAAGAGAGAGGCATAACAATAGTCAAACATTTTGTTTGGTTTGATGGATGTGCGACACAATTCAAATATTCAAGGCCATTTTATGCACTATGTAGATATCATCCAAATGATAAAATACCACATGTTTGGAGTTTTTTTGAGAGTGGTCATGGAAGGGTGAACATGATGGTGCAGGAGCTTGTATCAAACGTTCTCTAAGAAAGCATCAAATAAATTACACAGGAGATCGTATAGACGATGCACATGATGTTGTTGAATGGTGTAAGAAAAAATTTGAGCAACCTAATTATCTAGGTGAATCATCATCGAGAACATACAAACCCATTCCATATAGAGTGTTTTGGGAGATAACCGGTATGTGTTCTCTTTTAGTGTTTTATTTAATTTTTAAAAAAATGTTCCTAGTTCAAATGTTTCAATTTAACAACTTGATCTACATGTATGTTCGTGTACACATGTACATTTTGCAGATGTGGATATAAGATCAATGCATGGATGCAAGAGTGTGGAGAGGACAAGATCTTTGCATTGTGTCATGAGTACAGATAATCGCCCATGGACATTATACACTAGGGATTATTCATGTTTTTGTTCTGATTACATTTTGGAAAACTATGTTGATTGCAAGAACCAAGAGATTGGATATGTTAGTGAATGGAAATTGGTGCCACTAGATGCTTCTGACACATACGAGGATTCAAATGGGGATGAAATATTTGAAGACATTCCTTTGATTTCTGGTGATTATGATCATATTTCATGATCATATTTCAGGATTGATGAAAAAAGGTATACGACGTACACATATATATTTAAATTATATATATATTTATTTCCTTAAAAAATGTTGCGTACATGTAAATAAATTATATATAAGTTTTAAATAGAGTACATGATTTTTAAAATTTATTTAACTTGTTTCAAATTGTAGGAGATAATTTTGTAGTCATAGCAGAAGATGGAAATATAGGTGGTGTTAGTTATTATTTATTGCGTTGCACAGAAGAGAGAAAGAAGTTAACAAAATCTGAAATGAGCGATGGAATGTCATTTCCCATAGGTTTGAACTGATTCAATCTATGTTTAAATTATTTTAAATAAATTTATTTTAAACATGCACACATATGCACATGTTTTCATTTTTATTTGTACATAGATCGCTTACATGCAAATTTTTAATTTCTCGTTTCTTATATACATGTACATGCAGGCTTAGTTGTAGTGCAAGGGACATATTTCAAACAAGTTAAAATTGTTCAACATGGGATTCATTTCATTGAATACCAAATTGACAACAAGGTATATCAGTATAGCCACTTGGTCATTGTTGTTGGCCTAATTCTTCAAACAATTCCATGTCGCAGGCGGTCTCAAAAGTGGAGACTAGATAGTGAAGATCATGACAAAATATTAAGTGTTATTGAAGAGTGTTCTGAGCCACTTGATGTGGTATGAACTATTTAGTAAACCAAAGTACATGTGGTTCAACCCATGAATTGAATTAATACTTGATAAATTAGAACTTAACTTGTTTTGAAACTTGGATAAATATTTTATATATATATATATATATATATATGGCTTGTGTGGACCATATATTTTTTAGTTAAATATGAAAATTTTAATTATATCAAATTAGGATGTATGAAGTTAATTTGTATGTATGTTAAATAATACTTACGTGCATGAATGCAAAGTAAATTGGGACATCTGGATGAGTTTAAAATGTGTTAAGGCCCAATGTATGCAGTTGATTAGGATGCATATAGTAGATATCTAATTCTAAATGCATGTGTGCATATGTAATTTGTAAGTTGTTAAAATAATTTTAAAGCATGTATGTAAAGTAAATTAGGACATGTATTTATTTAATTAAAAATTTACATTCACATAAATTTAATTAAAAATGCATATTTAAATTAGAATGTACATGTGTAAATTTGATATTAAATTAGGACATACATGTGTAATAATTGAAGAGCGGTCTGAACCACTAAGTGATGTGTTGTGAACTATTTAACTTGTATGTACCTAGAAGTACATGGAGTGAACTATTTAGTACACCTAGAAGTACAGGTCTAGAATTTAAATTATTGAATATGTTCATTAACTTTAGTTTGTTCATTTGATATGAACAAGTATGATTTTTATATTGTTCATGGCTTGCACAGTGGAGTGGATATATATTGTTCACAAATTCTTTTAAATTAATGCATATCTATTGTATACATGTTACATGTAGTAAAATTTAAAATTTAAATTATAAACCGTAGACGTATAAAAATGACCAATTCCTAAATGAATATTTTATGTTCATTTCTCTATTTAATTAAATCCAATTTAATTAAATTATCCACATTCTTCTATTTTATTAAGTAAATTACTCAATTTATTTAAATAAAATTCACTATACCATTTAATGAATAAATCATTTTATTCAATTAAATCCCCCCTATCCACTTTTAATTAAATTCAAAATTAATTAAATAAGTTATCCTAAATTGAATAAATCTAATTTATTTAATTTCCCAAATTGCAACCAAATTGAATTAAATCATTTAATTCAATTAAAACCTATTATCCCTCCATCCACTTGCAAAATCCCAAATCCCTTTCTAATCCCTTCTAGAATCTTCTAATTGCTTCTAGTTAACCTAACCCCTCCTCTAAACTTTGTCACATTCCTAAGCAAAAGGGAAGTCACTTCTCAAAAACTCAAAGTCTTTGATAACCATTAAAGGTTTTCAACCTTCAACCACCAAAATCCTCAAAGTCTTTGAAAACCATTGAAGGCTTCCAACCTTCAACCACTTAATCCCCAAAGTCTCCAATAACCATTAATGGTTAATTCAAACCCTCCCACATGGTTCAAACATTTGTTTTGACTCAACCTCTATCCAACCCAAGGGTCTCATTAGGCCATTAATGCTTTGACCATGATTATCTCTTAATCATTTGCACAAAGGTTTATCCTTGGATTAACTCTTAATCCAGTGGGTAAGCCTAACTTAGACTTGACCCTTAGCCTTTAGATAACCATGAGGTCTTCTCAGACCTTTAATGCCTCCAACCTCTTCTCTCAACCCAACCCTATGTTGACACTTGTCACCATTTCATTGGTGCCAATTGTGCACATGGATCCCCAACTTTCAAACCTGACCCTTGATTAAACCTTTCAATCTTAACCATCCATTGCCCTATTTGTGCTATAAATAGAGCTCTCATTCCTCCATTTTTAACAATCATCTTTAAAATTTGAAGCATTATACTTATGCTCAAATTCTTTCAAGCTTTCTCATTTCATATATGCTCATCATTTAGCCTCTTTTAGATCAGGAATTAGACTAATATGCATGTTTAGAATAATTTCTTTATCATTTTAGCTCAATCATAGATTAAATATAGTATGCTAGGATAGTATTCATACTAATCTTGTCACCTTATCATTTAGTTTATTGCATTTCTAAAATCATACATAGCTTAACACATCTCATCCTAAAATCTATCAAAGCATCTCTCGTTCTCACATTTGCCATCCCTAAACCATTTTTCTCAGTGATCTGAGAGCAAAAACCTTGGTTTGAGGGACATTGTGAGATAGAGAACCATGGGACCCTCCTTAGGAAGCTGAGTAACACTACGTTACTCCATAGCTTGCATCAAGAAGTCCTGTGTGTGTGTGTGGACTAGTATTTAACTAAATTTTCACATATTAAGTTTTATTCGCCCACTTTTCCCGCATACATAAACATATCAATCTTTTTTTAATCTATCTACATGTAAATGTAAATTCAGTCACACACACACACACACACACACACACACACACACACACACACACACACACACACACACACACACACACACACACATATATAAATTTGAAAGTTTTAGAGAACATGTGCATTCAATCATATATATTTAAAGTGTGTAAGTAATCTAACATGTGCGCATTCAATCATATATATAATTATCTAAATACAAATGATGCACTATATTTAATCCAGGATCAAATCCACAAACAATACATATATAAAGTATAATCTAACCATACATGCACATGATATATATAATCCAGTCCATCAAACACAAATTGTATAAAGTACATATAATCTAACATACATGCATGAAATATATAATCTGATCAAACACAAACTGTATAAAGTATAATCTATTCTAAACTTCATACATGCATGAATATATATAATATGAAAGTCTAAAATGTACATGTATATATAAAAAGATAAACAAATGAGCTATAAAGTCCAGCAAATCAACATGCATCATGTCGGCCACGAACAAAACGACCATTTGAGGGAGAGTCCTGGTGAGAGTCTAGATGTCCAATAGACCCCTGCAAAAGTAGAATTTATTTAAATATTAAATATAGATCTCTAGACACATGTACACCAAATCCGACTAGAGTTAAATTAAAATTAAAATATAATTTGTAATGCATATACATACATGTACATATATACAAAAAACTATAACTAACCTATCCACTAACAACATCGAAAGAATCTCTCCTACGCACATGCTCAGAGCTCAAGCTAGGAGTGACATGAGCTAACTATTATACATATACATATATATGTATGTATTTAAGGATTAGTCCAGGATCAATTTAAATGATACAAATTAACTTAGAACTATTATTTATTAAATGATCTATATATAGATTTATCGTACATTACAACATATACATGTCTTGTAAAAATTTAAATGCACATGTATGTACATACCTGTGTATCAAGAGTAGGCTGTATAGTCTGATCATGTCCTGTGATTATATCAACCACATCACTCGTGCCTGCATATCTCTCTCTGGCTGTACGTATGACTAAGGAGTGTAAGGGGCTAACTAGATGACTAGGCATCATGGATGAAGTGTCTGACTGTAGTAGCATATCCATAAACCCAGTATGGCTCAAACCTCACAGCTACTCCTCAAATGAATCTAAGCCATCATCTGTGATATGGACCTGATCAACTCGTATCTCCTCCTCTACAACAACAAAGTGATCTGTAGGTGGGTCAGTGCCCAGAGCATGCATAGAGTGATGAGAATGCTATGACTACCTCGGGGTATGCATCGATGCAGCGGTAGCCTGCTCGTCTATGAGAATCTCCTCTCTAACAGTAGCCAATGGTATCCCAAGTCGAGATGAAATAAAATGGTAAGAATTTAGCAGGCCCTCGGCTAAATACTGTGACATCTGTACATGTCTACTACTTCCAACTATAGTTGCTACCTCATCTGGGGAGGGGATGCCAATAGTAATATACTGATCATCTGAATCTGAAGCCACCTCGTGACTAGAAGATGCATGATCTGTGGATGATCTCTAATGTGGTCGGCTCATCATATATCTGCCCAGCTTGTCAGATGATATGGTGGCTCCTGCTGATACAATCTGTCCAATCCTATCATTGCTTCTCTCTGAGAAGTAATCACAATGTGATCCGCTATGGGGGCGAGGGCTGGGACTACTGCCAGAAATATCTACCCAACAAGGTCCCTGTGTCTAGGCGGAGCTCCATCACGCCTACGATATGCATCTCTATCAGAAATCCTGCCCCTCCCCTGTCCATAATACACTGGAATATCAAGGTAGTTTGGTTTCATCTGACAATGAACCTCAAAAAATACCCACTGTGCAAAGTATAATGGCATCTGGTCATTATTAGGATAACAACCATGGGCAGCTAATAAGCATGAGTAAATCAATGATGCAACTTGTGGGTCGATACATCTCGTGACCTGATATCCTCTCACCTTACTCTTCTCCTGATACTGTGGAAACCATCTCTCCTTGATGGTCTCCTTCGAGACCACCCTCACCACATCAGCAAAAGAATCAAGACCCCTCACCTCACTCCTCAATTGTCTATAAATATCCTCTATAACCTCAGGTGATAATGAGGTGTGATAAACTAAGCGGTCCCTCAATGTCTGCAAACTATCAAAAATGGATGTGCATGTACTCTTGTACATGCCATCGGTATGGGGGTCATCTAATATGACCCTCAACCTATGCAGCTCATGATCATTGTACTGGAAAATGGTAGCAATGTCGGGCAACAGGGGGATCTTGGTGTGGAGGATCTATATCATCAATGTGTGGCTCCTGATCAGGAGCCTATGCTGGTGGATCCTGATCAGGAGCCTATGAAGGTATATCCTGGGACGCTATCTATCTAGGTATGTCATAAAGTTAAAATAAATACATAAGCACACACACACATGAAGTGCATTCAATTTAAAACATTAAAAATTAAAATCAGTTAAATTCTAGAGAGAGAGAGAGAGATCTAACATTAATTTCAGAGAGAGAGAGAGAGATCATTAAAGATATATACATACAACTTTACTGAATTAAAACATATATATATATATATATATATATATATATATATATATGTATATATAATTTTTTCATTTAAATCTTGAATACATAAAAAAATCAAGAACATGATATATAATTTTTATAAGTTAATAACAAAAAAAATTAGACCTATATTTTATTGTAATGTATAAATATTTTTATGTATATCAAAATTATTTTTTTTGTTCACTAAAACATGGGCATTGATCTACAAAATGGAATGTAACTTCTCTAAATTTTTTGAGATTGTTTGTTATTGAACTCCACATCTCAAAAAAATAGAGGTCATTGTATTTTTGTAATGGGCATATGATTATAAAATTATTAAATCTGTAATATGTGATCCTAAGGGGAATGTTGTATGTAAACTAGGATGTTATAAGGGGTCATCTGTGGTCCTAAGGGGTCACACATGTGTTCTAACACATGCGTGACCCCTTAGGACCACATATTCAACCCCTTAGGACACTGTACATGTAATCTTAAGAGATCGTATGTCGTAGACACTAGGATGTTATAAGGGGTCACACATACATACAGTGAACTAGAACACACATGCATGGCCCCTTATGACTAGACATATGACCCCTTCTAGGGCACTATGTGATCCCAAGGCACGTACATGTTGTATACAATAGGATGTTATAAGGGGTCATATGTGGTCCTAAGGGGTCACACATGTGTTAATGCATGCGTGACCCCTTAGGACCACACATGACCCTTAGGATACTATGTGATTGACTAAGGGGTATGTCGTTCACACTAGGATTTTATAAGGGGTCATATGCAGTTCTAAGGGGTCACACATGTGTTAGAACACATGCATGACCCCTTAGGACCACATATGACCCCTTAGGACACTATGTGATCCTAAGGGGAATGTGGTATGTACACTAGGATGTTATAAGGGGTCATATGTGGTCTTAAGGGGTCACACATATGTTAACGCATGTGTGACCCCTTAGGACCACATATGAACCCTTCGGACACTATGTGATGGACTAAGGGGTATGTCATTCACACTAGGATTTTATAAGGGGTCATATGTGGTTCTAAGGGGTCATGCATGTGTTAGAACACATCCGTGACCCCTTAGGACTAGTGCCATATGACCCCTTAGGACATTATGTGATCCTAAGGGGAATGTCGTATGTACACTAGGATGTTATAAGGGGTGATATGTGGTCCTAGGGGGTCACACATGTGTTAGAATACATGCGTGACCCTTTAGGACCACATATTCAACCCCTTAGGACATTGTACATGTGATCTTAAGGGATCGTATGTCATGGACACTAGGATGTTATAAGGGTTCATATTTCCAGTCCTAAGGGGTCACACATACACACAGTGTTAGAACACACATGCATGACCCCTTCTAGGACACTATGTGATCCTAAGGGGTACATGTTGTATACAATAGGATGTTATAAGGGGTCATATGTGGTCCTAATGGGTCACACATGTGTTAATGCATGCGTGACCCCTTAAGACCACATATATGACCCCTTAGGACACTATGTGATGGACTAAGGGGTATGTCGTTCACACTAGGATTTTATAAGGGGTCATATGCGGTTCTAAGGGGTCACGCATGTGTTAGAACACATGCGTGACCCCTTAGGCCCACATATGACCCCTTAGGACACTATGTGATCCTAAGGGGTATGTCGTACACACTAGGATGTTATAAAGGATCATATGTGGTCCTAAAGGGTCACACATTTGTTAACACATGCGTGACCCCTTAGGACCACATATGACCCCTTAGGACACTATGTAATGGACTAAGGGGTATGTTGTACACACTAGGCTTTTATAAGGGGTCACATGCGGTCCTAAGGGGTCACGCATGTGTTAGAACACATGCATGACCCCTTAGGACCACGCGTGACCCCTTAGGGTCCACTATGTGATCCTCTATGGTCCTAAGGGGATGTATAGTGTCATCAGGGGCATATGTGGTCTTAAGGGGTCATAAGGGGTCATGTTGTGTGTGTAATAGGATGTGAAAAAGGGTCACATTGTAGAGGATTTATTTTGTCTAATTTGTTTAAATTTGTTATCTAAGTTTTCTAAAGTTTTTTTAAATTAAAATTTATTAATTTTTCTAACGTTTTACTTTATTATATTTAGATTTGTAACATTTTTCTAATTTTTTTTTTGCTAATGTTTTTCTAAGTTCTAATTTACTACCTTAGTTTTCTAAGTTTTTCATAACATTTTTTTTAAAAGTTGAAAAAAAAATGCATATACGGTTATGTAATTTTAAAAACAAATTGACAAATTTCAATCGAAACATTAAATTATCAAACATTTTTCTAAAAAGCTGAAAAACAATAAATATACAATTATTTAATTAAAAAATAAAATTATCAAATAAATTATTTATTAATTTTTGAATAAATTTAATTAAAAAAAGACATTATTAAACAAAAAAAAGGGTTATTTTGTGCACTTGAAATAATGTAGGTCGAAAGCTGAAAGGTGAGATGTATTGGCTACTACAGACAGGGCATGGTGACGTGGTGTTGATGTTGGGTTCGCTCTAACCCCCACTGGACAGAAAATACAAGTTTGAAAATGATAGTTTAACTGTCATTTTCGGATTTTATAGAAGTTTGAAAAAAAACAATTTTAAACTGGGTTCACTCAAACGGGGAGTTAGATCGAACCCCTTAAGATATTAATTTTCAAGGGGTTCGATCGAACCCGCAAACCCCCCTGGTGTTCGATCGAACCCAGAGGGGGGGCTCGCCCGAACCCCCCTAGTTTGTTCAAACCACCCCCCAACATAATTCTCCACTTTTGCCAATTTCCTTCGTTGGTGAAAGTGGGAACCATTAATGTGGGATAGACCTTTGCCTCAGACAACTAGTGCATTATCTCGAAGAAAGAAACCTTATCATGTATTGTTATAGGGAGAAGCCTTGGGGTCACAAGGCTATGAAAAATTATCAAGTACTGTTATTAGGAATTCTTGAGACATAAGGACCTTTGAAACCTTATCAAATACTGTTATCAATTATGGGGTCCCTACATAGGGTCAATACAAGAAGTTGAGAGATAATTTCCTTATGAGAACTTCCTCTTGCCTTGGCTAGAGGATTCAACCATTTTTCACTTCTAGGGTTTGAATAGATAAAAATGAACAGACAAACACTAGGGTTTCAAATTTCAACTTGCAAATAAGAGCCCCTAGAGTTTTTGACCATATGTAGTTGCTCTAAGAGGAAATGAAGTTCAAAGTATAATAGGTAGAGAAAGGACTAAGAGTGGGTATGACTTCCCCCAATAAAACCTAGAGTAAAAACATAACTCTCAATAATTTGATCTGTAGAGATATTACATAGCACAAGAAAGTGTTGCAAAGTGATTTTAAGAATCAAAATGGAAGAAAATGATTGAAATCCTGGCTGAAAATGGTGAATTTGTGTCATTAAATACATACACGTAAGTGCTAGGTTGGTGTGAACTAGCTGTTATTTTTTCATATTTGAATGTTATAGTGGCAACAACTATCTCCCTCTTTTAGGTGGCGATCAATGAGGAGATGACACATCCTTGATTTTATTTTCGTGTTAAACTCCACCACTTAATGGTATTTGGAGCTGTGCACTTAGCCTTGACATGAAACTTTCTTCAATTGCATGACTCCACAATAAATCTTGGCCATTGATCTTGTTTTATGTGAACATCCTTTATCTGTATGACTGCATGGACTTGTGGGGTTGACTATTCTTACATGTAAATCCTAGAGCACATGGCAGAATCCAAGTGGTTGTCATGAATTGACTTGTCTTTGATGGGGCCGCAATGCCACGTACACAAGGTGAGGTTTCTGATTTAACCTTGGTGAGTGTCTTTGTCTAATTGCGCAAGTGTGTGTGAATTTGGACCATCAATCTAGGGAAACATACATAGTCAATGCCACAAAGGAAAAAGCTTATGGGTTAAGAAAGCTACCACATGGGGCCAATCAACATAGCATAGTAAAGGACATAAGTTATAACTTAAGTGACCGGGAATTGCCAACAAAAGGTCAATGCAAAAACATAACATAGTAAAGGAAAAAAATTGAATGCTTGCCTTAGGGTTTAGGGTTTAAGGTTTAAGAGTAGTAAACATGACCTTTTAAGCTTTAAACATAAAATAACACCTACGTTTAGGACAAAATTTTGACATTCCAACACTATCAAATAATTTTCCATCTAGTCCAACTCTAGTGTCTTTTCGCAATCCAAAAATGAAACATTCTATCTTTTGTTTCTCTATGAAGGGATCCTCCAACCATTATTAGACTTCCTTAAAACTCTTAGTTTAATTATTCATCGATTCATCCTCTCCTTTTACTAAAGTTATCATCTTACTAACACCTTCCATAGCGATTTCTAGAGTTGCAAAGTTGATTAAAAATTATTCCTTGATTTCATCCCAAATTCTCTCGTGTAGTGGATAGTTCTTCATATACCATTCCAATTCCTCCTTTCTCAAATATTTTACAAATTATATTGACTTGTGTTGGTCTTCTTATTTTCCTATTCTCTCCCAAAATGATTCCAATAGAAATACATGTTCAGGTGCTTCTATATTATCCTAACCAAATATGAAGATCTTAAGTGAATCCTCAATTTTGATTGGTTTGTGTTCTAGTTTAAGAATCTAGGTTCCGATTTAGGTTTGTGTTTTGTTTTTGGTTTTTTCTCTGGTTTTTAGGTACTTACTTTTGTGTCCTTCTCTACTTGATATCAAATTTTTCTTCTCCCAATATCTCACTCCATGGTAAATCCTTTTCCATTTTGTCTTCTTTCTTCTCTTTCTTATGTTATGCTTTCTGCTATGGTAATGCTTCTACCAAAATTATTCTACTTTTAGACTACAATAGGGATGTGTCCTTTTCCAGGGATTGTGATTGTCTAGAAGTTGATGATACAACCTCAAGGTCCAAGAATCAAATGCAATAAAAATACCTGTCACACAAAAGAGATCAAGAAATTATAATATGCTCAAGAACTTGAGAATTTTATATTGATTTCACAAAAGAATATGATTACAATGAATGAATGAATCCTTATAAGAGGATGTATGAAACCCTGGATGTAAAACCCTAATGCAAGATTAAATCATCTATCACCAAGTGTCACAATCATAATGAATGAGACAACTTAAGATATTATTATCCTACTTAAATAAAAGGAAAAATCACCTACGTTTAGCTTAAGTAAAAAATTAATCAAAGGACCTAATTTATAAATGATTAGAAAAAGTGTCCTAATTACTCCAACAACCCCCCTTAAGATTAACTTAGGGATAATCAAAAGAGATAAAGATGAATGCAAAATTCAAGCATGAATGGGTCTCGACAACAAAGGTCTGATTAGGTAACCATGTACAAACAAATGCAACTCTCACAACTAGAGAAAAGGAGAAAAACACATGGACAAAAACTCCTCTTCAAAAGATAAAAAAATGAGGCACAATTGAAGTCTTAAGAACCATGATGGATGAATAAAGCACACATAGGTTCAAGTGACCAAACCTCTCTTCATATTTTTGTTCCACTCTAGATGCATGAAAATGTGATGAGAATTAGGACCAATCAATAAAATTACACACTTAATGAGGAAAAAATGGATGAAATCATATAGGAGAGATGCATGATCAATGCTACCAACTACAATAAGCTCTCTACTATGCAAATATTTGATGAGCAATAAATCAAGGGTGAATTCAATTTTCCTTCCTATACCATTATGAGATATCTGGTAAATGGAAAGGAGATTGGAAGATAAATTAGGGACACAAAGAACATTATTGAACGTGCCACCATTAACCTCAATAAAACCATTCCCAGTAACACTTATGTAAGTGTTATCACCCATCAAAATCTATTGAAATGTATGATTCTCAAAGGAAGAGAAAATACCCTTAGAAGATGCCATATAATGAGATACTCCTAAATCAACAAGCCACCTAGAGGACTGAAGTTGTCTCAATGTAAAGAGAGCATGGCCTTTCATTTGGTATTCACCACATGCCATAGAGGTTGACCTAGAATATGTAGGTCCTAAAGTGGTAGAAAAGGATGCACTAGATAAGGTGATTGAATATGTTTATTCCAAAGAAGATATATTTCATCTCATCAATCTTCTTTGCATAATAATGACACTCATCATGTCTTGAATTGGTGTAATAAGCACACTTAAGATTGTCCTTCCTAGATGAAGACCTAGTCCTGAAAGATGAGGAAAAATATGATAGTTCTAATACTTAATGTTAAGTACATATGCCAAGCTAATAAGATGAGAGGGGGGGGTGAATCATACAAACTTAATCTTCCATAAAAATAATAGATTCAACCTCGGTAACATATACTTCAGCAATATAACCAAAACTGCTAAACATGCAAACTCATAAGCATATAAACATTATAACACTCATAACACCAGATTTAACGTGGAAACCCAAATAGGGAAAAACCACTATGGGATTTCGGACCCACTAAGAAATATACTCTTCTAGAGTATGCTCGGTTAAAAGAAAATCCTGTTAAAGATTACAAACACATTGCTAGATGTGACCCGGTTAAGGGATTTCCCTCAGATCTGTTAGGATCTTCACCTTTTTAGAAGTGACCTTGTTAAACAATTTCAAACACTCAATCAAAATGTCACATTGCTAGAGGGTTTTACAAATAAGACTGTTAAGTCCACTCGGTTAAGAGATTTTCTATCACTTTACAAAATAACAGTAATAAAAATCTATCTACAACTTCACATCTAAAAATGCTAAAGCAGATTCTTATTTTCTCAATAGAATCTAGACATAGAACTAATCTTGTCCATCTACTGGGCTCTATACTCCGTTATTCAAATAGGTCTTCAAGCTTCTATGCTCGGTAATCACTATGTAGCATCCTTGTGCATACACTTGCTCGCATACATTGTTTATCAACAGTTCTTTATTTATAAACAATTTGCCAACCGCTTAATCTCCTTGATCACATATCCCATGATCAATCATAGCCATCAGATCTTCAAACTTGACTAGGTTCAATGTATCCTTCGATCTGAAAATGTTTTACCCCACCTCAGAACTTGCATATATTTCTTGGAACTTGTGCTGGGATATTGCGGTTCAATCTAAGCTGTAGATCTTCCTGCCGATTTTTCTTTGCCATAGATTCTTTAACAAACTTCATTCAAGGCATAGCAATCATTTAATCATAACCAGCTCATCAGCTTCCTTCATTAAATAATGTTTTTATTCATTCAATGCATTCTGTTATTACTCGGTTGCAACTCGATAAATACTAAACTTCACTCGGTAGACATTTTGCCTTCATTAATTGATAGCGATAACCTTAGGGTTTACTGACTAGGTTCCTTAGGGTTTACCGACTAGGTTCTTTGCTCGGTAACATAGTATAGTATTAACCTTACAATCAATAACATATATAGGATATCAAAACAATCTAAACATCATGATCTCATCTTTGTCTAACTTGGTAATAGTTGCCCATTGAATAACTTATTCCTCCCCTTATTCATCACATTCTTTCCGTGTCTTTTACCGACATCTTTAAACTCATCAAATCATACTCCTTAAGATATGGCAACCTCATACTGAATTAGAAAATCAATTTCTTGACATCAATGATAAAATAATAATATTAAGACAGTAAACATCCTTGATCAGTTATATCCATAATCATCAACAACCTTCTTAATATCCTTATTGAAATGCCAACAATCTCCCTTGTCTATTATAATGCCAACAATCTCCCCCTTTGGCATTGATGGCAAAACCAATTGATTTGACCTAATTGATTCAGATTGCTATGAGATTCTGAAATGCTGAAATGCTGAAATGCTCTCCTCCTGTCATCAGTCTTCTCCTGCATACATTAGTCTTCTCCCCTTTTCTTCAGTCTTCTCCCCCTTTTACAACAATGCCAAAAAGTAAAGAACTAAAACATGATTTCTTCTTGTATGAAGTGAATTCATTGCAGTTTTGTGTCAACTTAGTCTCGGTCAAAGCATTTTGTCTTCAATTTCTGTTTCCTGTATTTGTTTCCTGCACACCTTTAGAAAACATCCTAAATTGTGTAAATCAACATCAATCCACACATAATATTCTGTAGATTCATCGAATTGATGCTTTCACCGAACTCGGTCAGTGAATGGAAGATAGGGGTAGGACCCCTAACTTACTTCTGAGATACTCAAAAGTGTCCCTTGGTAGTGGCTTGGTGAAGATATCTGCTATTTGTTCCTTTGAGCTAACATACTCCAACACCACTTTCTTCTCTTGAGCTTCTTCTCTAAGATAATGATATTTGATAGAGATGCGCTTTGTCTTAGAGTGCATAACAGGATTCTTTGAAATGTTAATGGCACTAGTATTGTCATAGAATATAGTTACTAGCTCGGTAACTTGCTCATTTATACCTTCCAGTAGTTGTTTGATCCATGCTATGTTGGTACAATTCAATGTTGTAGCAACGTATTCAACTTCTGCTATTGACTGTGAAACACATCCTTGTTTCTTGCTAGGCCAACTCACTAGTCTTTCTCCTAAAAAGAAAGCTCCTCCACTTGTGCTTTTTCTGATCATCAATGTTGCCTACCCAATCAACATAAGTATAAACTTTTAAATCAAAAATATTTCCTTTATGATATACTAAGCCATAATCTTCAGTGCCTTTCAAGTATCTGAAAATTCTCTTGATTGCTGTCATGTGTGTTTCCTTGGGATCTGCAGAAAATCTTGCAACTATACCTACTGCATGTGCTATATCTGGCCTGCTGTGAACAACATATTGTAGCTTTCCAATCATGGATTGGTAAAGTATCTCATCAATAGATCCAGATTCATCATTCTTTGATAGTTTACAGTTGGTAGTCATAGGAGTACTTACTGGTTTTGAATCCTCCATTCCAAATTTCTTCAAGATTTCCTTTATGTACTTGGATTGAGTAATTAAAATCTCATCTTTCATTTGCAATATTTGTAAACCTATAAAATACTTTATCTCACCGATTAATGACATCTCAAATTCTTTGCTCATTTCATTTCCAAAGTTCTTGCATAGAGAGTCATTTCCACAAAAGATAATATCATCAACAAATATGGCTGAGATCAGTATTCCATTTTCATCATTCTTCATGTACATATTACTGTTTTCACTTGTTCTTATAAAACCAATCTTGATTAAATAAGAGTGCAATCTTTCATACCATGCTCTAGGTGCTTGTTTTAGACCATATAAAGCTTTGTTAAATTTACATACCTGATCTTTGTTCTTGTTTTCAACAAATCCTTCAGGTTGTTCAATAAAAACTTCTTCTTCTAATATACCATTTAGAAATGCAGATTTGACATCCATTTGATATACCTTGAAATTTTTGAAAGCAACATATGCCAACAATGTTCTTACTCCTTCAAGTCTTGCCACAGGTGCAAAAGTCTCACCATAATCAATTCCTTCTTCTTGGGCATAACCTTTACAAACTAGTCTTGCTTTATTTCGAATGACGTCACCTTTTTCATTCAGCTTGTTTATGAAAATCCACTTTGTACCGATTACATTTTTGTCCTTCGGTCTTGGGACCAATGTCCATGTGTCATTCTTCTTGATTTGATCAATCTCTTCTATCATAGAATTTATCCAATCTTCACTGTTAAATGCCTCTTTCACTATCCTCGGTTCAAATTTAGATATCAGATATGTGTCCTGTCTCAGTTTGTTCCTTGTCATCACTGGATCATCCTTATCTCCTATAATCTAACTTGATGCATGATGTCTTCTGACATACTTGGCTAATATAGGCTTGGTAGGTTTTGTATGATCTTCTTCATCACTCGGTAACTGGATATTCTCTTCATTTTCTTCAATAGTTCTCTCGATAAGACTTGTCGGTTGAACATAGACAAATTCATCATAATCTTCTGGTTCTTTGGAGTTTCCTTCATCATTTCTTTTTGCAAATTCATCAATTTTCACATTTGCACTTTCTACTATTTTGTTAGATGATTTGATCAGACATTTAAATGCTTTACTTCTAGAAGAATAACCAAGAAACGTTCCTTCTTCACTTTTCTGATCAAACTTGCCATTTCTATCATCTTTGTGAACATAGCATCTACTTCCAAATATTTTGAAGTAACTTACATTAGGTTTCTTGTCATACCAGATCTCATATGGTGTCTTCAAAGTTCCTTTCTTCAGTTGTACTCAGTTCAGGGTGTAAACTGCTGTGCTTATTGCTTCTCTCCAAAATGTTTGTGACACTTTCTTTTCAATCATCAGGGTTCTGGCACAATCCACAATAGATCTATTTCTTCTCTCAGCTATCCCATTTTGTTGTGGAGTTCTCAGTGCAGAGACTTGTCTTTTTATACCATGATAATTGCAGAATAAGTTGAACTTGTCAGATGTGAACTCTCCTCCTCTATTTGATCTACGACATTTCAGTTGTCTTCCTATTTCATTTTGAACTCTTGCCTTGTACCATTTAAACATTTGAAAAGCTTCTAATTTTTCTTTTAAAAACATAACTAACATCATCCTTGAGTAATCATCCACAAATAATATGAAATATTTATCACCATAATAACTTTGAACTTTCATAGGACCACAAAGATCAATGTGCACAAGATCTAAAATTCCCTTAGAAGTGTAGGACTTACTTGTAAAGATTGATCTTGTCATCTTACCCATCTGGCATTCTTGGCACATAGCATTCTCAGGTTTTTCAAGACTCGGTAGACCTCTTACTCAGTGCTTCTTGCTTATTTTGATCAGATTATCAAAATTTACATGACAAAACCTTTTATGCCATAACCAGGTATCATCTATCTTTGCATACAAACACTTGTTCCAAGTTGAGTCAAGGTGAAATGTGTTACCTTTTGTTTGTGTCCCGGTAGCAGCTAACTTTCCATGCTTGTCATGAACTTTGACAATTCCTTTATGAAATTCTATTCAGTAACCTGTATTGTTTAGCTATGCTACACTCAACAAATTGTATTTCAAACCTTCAACCCAATAAACATCATTGCATCTTGCATTGTCAAGAAGTGTTATAGATCCTTTACCTTTTACCGGACATGGTGCATCATTACCAAATCTTACATAGCCTCCATCATAATCTTCTAATGTAACAAATTTGTGTTTATCACCTGTCATGTGATGTGAGCATCCACTATCTATGATCCACGAATCATTAGTATTTATGTGAGATATTAGGGCTTTTTCTTCATACCTTTCTTCATCTGATCCATCTTTGATAGCCACATAAACTACTTCCTCTATATCAGTTTCATCTGATTTATCATCATTTGATTCCTCATCAGCTATTAGGCATGACTTTCTATCTCTTCTTCTGAAGTCTCGCTGTCCTCTGTAATGATTATCTTTCTGTCTGTCATCTCGGTAATCTCTCTTTTTACTAGAATCTTTGTCAGGACAGTTAGAAGCCATATGTCCTATCTTATCACAATTGAAACATTTCAAAGGTAGTTTTCCTTTATACTTACCTTTGCCTCTCGGTAACCTTTTGGCTAATAGTGCTTCAAATTCTTCTTGCTTTCTGATTTCCTCATACAGTTTGTGTACTTCTTCCATGTTATTGTGAAATCTTTCACTTGCTCCACTATGATCCCCTTTAGTGTACTTACTCATTCTATCATTGTAATCATCAGATTCACCAATATGAAAAGAAATGAATGTAGATTCAACTTTATTTACCGAAGACCCACTATTATCAAAGTTACTTAACTCAAATGCATGTAGCTTACCAATAGTAGCATCTAAAGAAACTAGCATATTGGGTACAAACCTCAATTCATTGATTGCAGAGACTCGGATTGCATAAGCTAGTAGAAGGGTTCTTAAAAACTTACTTGTTATATCCTTTTCTTCAATAGTTCCACCTGCTCCTTTGATTTGATTGACAATCTCCTTTAGTCTTGTACTATACTGGGTTATGTTCTCACCTTCATTCATCCTCATAGATTCAAGTTGTCCTCTTAGATTATCCCCTTTTGCTCTTTGAACATGTTCATCTCCACCATACACAGATATGAGCTTGTCCCACATTGCCTTTGCATCATTACAGCCTTCTAGATCATTAAACTTTGAGTCGGTCAATGTAGATGTTATTTCAATCATTGCTTGAATATGTTATTGCTTTGCCTTTATCTCTTCCATTGTCAATAGATAGGTGCTCAGTGTAATGAAATCATTCTCCAGATAATATACAACATATTCTCCAACTCCTGATAGGTGCAGCTTCATCCTTTTTTGCCATGTAGAGAAACTTGACTTGTTCAGCTTCAGTGCATCTCTCTTATAGCTCTTTAGATCTTTTCCTCAAGTGCTTTTAAACTTTTTCTTCCGGAGTCCAAAGCTCTAATACCAATTGATAGTTCTGATACTTAATGTTAAGTACAAATGCCAAGCTAATAAGATGAGAGGGGGGGGGGTGAATCATACAAACTTAATCTTCCATAAAAACAACAGATTCAACATCGGTAACATATACTTCAGTAATATAACCAAAACTGCTAAACATGCAAACTCATAAGCATATAAACATTATAACACTCATAACACCAGATTTAACATGGAAACCCAAATAGGGAAAAACCACTATGGGATTTCGGACCCACTAAGAAATATACTCTTCTAGAGTATGCTCGGTTCAAAGAAAATCTTGTTAAAGATTACAAACACATTGCTAGATGTGACTCGGTTAAGGGATTTCCCTCAGATCTATTAGGATCTTCACCTTGTTAGAAGTGACCTTGTTAAAGGATTTCAAACACTCAATCAGAATGTCACCTTGCTAGAGGGTTTTACAAATAAGACTTTTAAGTCCACTCGGTTAATAGATTTTCTGTCACTTTACAAAAGAACAGTAATAAAAATCTATCTGCAACTTCACATCTAAAAATGCTAAAGTAGATTCTTATTTGCTCAATACAATCTAGACATAGAACTAATCTTGTCCATCTGCTAGGCTCTATACTCTGTTATTCAAATAGGTCTTCAAGCTTCTGTGCTCGGTAATCACTATGTAGCATCCTTGTGCATACACTTGCCCGCATACATTGTTTATCAACAGTTCCTTATTTATAAACAATTTGCCAACCGCTTAATCTCCTTGATCACATATCCCATGATCAATCATAGCCATCAGATCTTCAAACTTGACCAGGTTTAATGTATCCTTCGATCTGAAAACATTTTATCCCACCTCGGAACTTGCATACATTTCTTGGAACTTGTGTTGGGGTATTGCAGTTCAATCTAAGCTGTAGATCTTCCTGCCGATTTTTCTTTGCCGTAGATTCTTTAACAAACTTCATTCATGGCATACCAATCATTTAATCATAACCAGCTCATCAGCTTCCTTCATTAAATAATGCTTTTATTCATTCAATGCATTTTGTTATTACTCGGTTGCAACTTGGTAAATACTAAACTTCACTCGGTAGACATTCCGCCTTCATTAACCGATAGCGATAACCTTAGGGTTTACCGACTAGGTTCCTTGCTCGGTAACATAGTATAGTATTAACCTTACAATCAATAACATATGTAGGATATCAAAACAATCTAAACTTCATGATCTCATCTTTGTCTAACTCGGTAATAGTTGCCCATTGAATAACTTATTCCTCCCCTTATTCATCACATTCTTTATGTGTCTTTTACCGACATATTTAAACTCATCAAATCATACTTCTTAAGATATGGCAACATCATACTGAATTAGAAAATCAATTTCTTGACATCAATGACAAAATAATAATATTAAGACAGTAAACATCCTTGATCAGTTATATCCATAATCATCAACAACCTTCTTAATATCCTTATTGAAATGCCAACAATCTCCCTTGTCTGTTATAATGCCAACAAAATATAAATCCTTTGCATGAGACTTTGAAGCTAGTTGAATAAACTATTAACCTCCATTATTTTTCTTCTTCTTTTTCTATTTTGCTATAGATGTAGAAGTTTGAGAAACCAAAGCCTGAGATTCGGAAGCAAAAATTAAATCAGGTTGTGGCAATTTAGCTTGTTCCCTTTAGGTACTAAAAAAATATCTCAAATGAAGGTATAGTGAATGTGGTACTCAAAGAACCCATGGTGGAATAAAATGAGGATGCAAAGAACTGAAATTATCCTTAAAAATTTGATAGCATAAAATAATGCACTCCTTTTCAATCTTCCCTAGGTTGCCATAATCCTATACCAGTGATTTGATGGATATGAACTTCTCCAAAAAATCCTCAATGGAAGGAAAGGAATCAAGTCCAATTATTTGAAATATTCCAACATAAAGTGTACAAAACTCATTAATAGCCCCAAAAAATTGCTCAAATTTGAGCCACTTAGCCCTAAGAGTGATGCAAGAATCAATACATGGAATTGGAGACTATTTGAAACATTTAGGCCAATCAAAACCATAGCCTCATCCATATTTTGCCTATACTAAATGATCTCAAACTAATGAGTCAAATTGGGTTGGGTCTTATCTAAACAAGACCATAAACCCCTAGATCAAAATAATTTGGTCATTTTGGTCTTCCAGCTATGATAGTTATGGGGTGTAAGTTTCTCAACAAAGGGTTATGCTATTAGAATCAACTTTAAAATTAGGAAAGGGTTAGGGCAATATAGGAATCTGAAAGATGATGATTCTACTTCCCCACAACTAGAAAAATGAACCCTTTTGCACTTTTCTAAGCTAAGAAATCACAAAATCAAGAATAATCCATCAGATTTATTATAATATTTGTTTTGCAAAAAATGGAGTCTAGATGTGTAAGATATTGCCCCAGAAGTAGAAAACTAATGATTCAACTTTGCAAGTATGTTATAAAAAATGGGAGAAAAATCTAACAAAAATACTAGCACCACTAGATCATGTCAAAAACCATGTTTTTTGACGAGATCTTTTCGAATCTAAATAAAATATTCATTGACTATGCACTCATGCATGTAGGTATCGACGCCAGTTCCTGCACAGACCTGACGTATAGGTTTGAGCAAAAAATTCAATGCATTTAAAAAAACACTATTAAATTTTTTGAAAACCTGCTAAGATTTTTGAATTTTTTTGTTGCACTATAATTTTTTTTGCTACAGTGTGTGAGGATGGTATGTTGTGCAAGCATTGACATCGTATGTCGTAAAAATCCATACAATTGTACGAAATTTTGTACAAGTACCTGGAACCCCCAAAAAATCACCTTGAGTTTTTCCTTGCACAAATTTTTGTAATTTGAGAGATGTCCTTAGGGGTTTTCGGTGTTTTAAGAATGATAACTACTATTTTGCTCCAAATTGCCCAAATTTTTTTCCGACCCCTATACTTTTTCTTGAATTTTGTACCCTCAACGAAATTGACCCAAAATTTCAATTACTCAAATTTTGATGAAATGATAGCCAATCTTAGGGTTTTGGGACATTGCGAATGTGATGTCAACTTCTGTTTGAGCCCAATGTGCACAAAAAAACTCTCAAGGCTAGATCCCTCAAGAATATGGATAATAAATTTATAGATCTACTCTAATACCTTGTAGAAGTTGACGATACAACCACATGCGCCAATAATCATCCACAAGAAAAACACCTATCACACAAAAGAGATTAAGCAAGGATAATATGGTCAACAACTTGAGAATTCTATATTGATTACAAAAAATAATATGATTACAATGAACAAATGAACCCTTATAAATGGATGAATGAAACCCTAGATGCAAAACCCTAATGCAAGATTAAATTGGCTAGTGCCAAGTGTCACAATCATAATGAATGAGACAACTCAAGCTATTATTAGTCTAATTAAATGAAAGAAAAAAGCACCTAAGTTTATCTTAAGAGAAAAAGGTTATTAAAGGACCTAATTAATAAATAATTAGATAAAGTGTCCTAATTACTCCAATAGACTCTTCCAAATAACGTTTCTACCTTTTGATTTGTTAACGATCTAATTTCTTCGCCCAACTTTAAACTAACATCATCTTCTTATTTTCTTAACTTAATTAAATGCTTTTATTAATCACTTTATTGAATAATCCATGCTTAGGAATAAGACCTTGTCTAGACCTTGTAAGAATTCTTTAAAATTGTCATCCAACTTAATTGTGGTATTAACTAAATCTATTTTTTATTTAGGGTTTCTAAGAGGTTGCAATAGGGTAGGAACTTTTATGCTTCTACTTTTTTTTACTCGTGATTTGTTGGACTCTTGATTATTAATAGCATTTTCAAAGTTGTTTGATAGCCTTCTAGTTCTTTTTAGTAATAGGCTTGTCTTCTCTGGGATCTTCTCCTTCTTCTTTTTACTTTATTTTCCTATCTTTTTAGCAACATCCACGTCATCATGCTCAATAACATGCTCATTAACATTCTCCATTCTCAATTTTGTTTCCATTTCTATCCCTCTTCAGTGTCTATATTCTCTTTCTCTTACTTGTCTTTGTCTTCTGTCTTCTCCATTTGGACTAGCCATTATTCTTTTCATTTCCAAGCCAATTTTCTCTTTGATCTCTTTTGAATTTCTTGTCTACTTTGTCCATGGGTATTTTTAATTTTGAGATTGCATTAGTCCTTTATTATTTTCCATGGTAGTTATCCAATATCTTTTCTTACCAGGCACATCTCTTCATGGTTCTCTCTAGACCTCTTCTCATTTCCATTTCCAATCCCCTTGGTGCCTAAACCCCTCTCATAGGGTATCCATCAAGAGATCATATTTGTAGTTTAAATTATATCTCTATCATCTTCTTTCCTTTTTGATTCGGTTTAAGATTTTGAATTTAAAAATTTTCCTAGTAACCCTCAACAATCCCCTAACTAGGTTCATGACAACAGAACCAATGTTAAAAAGAAATCTAAGGGATAAATACTAGAGTTTTGAGCCCTAGTGATCTCTTAACTTTTTGTAGTCTTTATACCTTGGACCCAGTCTTATTGAGGGTACAAGGGATTATATTCAGACCTAATATTAGTTGTAAATCAGAATAAAGGCATACAAAACATAATAGATTAAAAATTGAAAGTATTTCTATTTACTATATTCAATTGATATACATTACATAACCTTATATCTTCTTTCCTATTTTGCTATATTCACTGTTATATTGGTGAATGGATCTCACAATATTCTTATATCTAATACATGAGATGCGACCCTTAGATAGTATCCCTAACCTACATCCTATGTTCCAAGTTTATCTTTTGATGTCGTCATGTAGTGAGACATGGCAAGTTCTTCAGATCTATCTCTATACCATTTTCCTACCAATAGTTGTCTTTTTTTAAATATCATTTTCTTCTATCGAGAGCTCACTTGTGCTCCTTTTTTCTCTTCTAATATATCAAGGGGGCATCACCTCAATATCACATTTCTTCAATTTTCTAATTGACTAGGACATTGTAGCTCCCCTTTTCTCTTAAAAATATGTATTTAATTTTTCTTTAAAATAATATTATTCTAAGGCCATTTCAAAGAGGGACAAAATATAGAATCTAAAATTGATTCACTATCAAATTATGATTATACATATTGGATGCATCTCCCCATTTAATTTTATGTTCAAGATAATGTTTTGATAATATTTATATAGCTACAAATGACACATTTTTGTGTATAGTTGGGACTATGTATGTTGCCTAGTTTGCATGTAGCCCTATGCTGACATCTTATTGTCATGCTTATGTGCATAAAATCCCAATCCAATTTCACTATTCTTTTATTTTAATTAATAATACGAACATAGTCCATCATCTTTAATCCTTTTGTACACTAATCCAACCTACTTGTCTAATGTAGGCCATGTCCACAAGTACAAGGTTGTGCTCATGTCCACAATATTGATCCTTATGAATGGAAAAATCAAAATCAAGTTTAATTTAGCTAACTAGCCCTTGTTTTTTACACTTTAATCCCAAGATGGCCATGCACAAATCTTCACAATTTGGTGTTATCTCCACATATATAAAATGACATTGATTTCAATTCATTTTACAAGAAAACACAATACATGCTCGATGCAAGTCTCTCAATACAAGGATACTCAAGACGAGTCATTCACATTTTCATCTATGATATTTGGTCACATTCCTACTACATGTGAATCGCATAGCATTAATTCTAGAATTTATGAGCATGTTTGAATTCTGCTATATATCAAGGTATTTCTAAATACCAATAGCTTGAAAGAAATACGTTAAGATAGTGGAAGAAGATATCATTGTTGAGTAGTCAATTTTTTGGGATTTCACATGGCAAAATCTAAAAGATCATTAGAAATTGGCGTTGCGGGAATTGCGTGAGATCACAATCACAAACTAAATTAAAAAAATGTAGAGAACCCACCACAAAGCAAAGGACAATATTCTGATTCTCATCCATATCTAGATTTCAAAGAGTACATATTTTATTGTCTTCATCATTAGATAAACATTCTTTAATCACAAAACTAAAGAATCTCTTTATATATTACTATTTCTAATATTTTTATCTCCTCATCTAATCTTATTCCATTCCAACAACTCATTACATCTAAATTAATTTATATTTCCTTTCTACTTATTTAACTCCACGTTTTCTTCACAAAACATAAAAACGCTATGAAATTAAGAAAAAATAAAATGATGTGTCGTCTAATGTTTTTAAACATTGAAAAGCATATTTTATTTAAAATTCAGTGATGCCATTGTTGCGGAAAAAAACATTGTTAATCAGAAACAGGTATGCAGAAAGTTCTGGGAAATCTCTGCCATGTAACAGGTTTGCAGACTAGCCATTTAGCTGAAATCTATTTTTTCTACCAAGCTATAGTCACCATGAAATCCCAAATCAATATCATATGTGTATGTCTGTAATTCATTTGAATTTATAATAGATTTCGTAATAGTTAATAAATAGTATATTGTAATAGGTAATAAATTAAAGGTAGTTGAAATAAATATATGGGAGAAGTTTAAAATGTTGAATTAAAGAACAAAGTCTATAATTATTAGGATTTAAATTTAATATTAAGATGGATATAGATCATGTGTGTATAGTTAATATGTAATAAATCTTTTTCTTTTTTCTTTTGTTTATTGTATAATAGTTTTCAATCAATTTATTAGTTGGCAAATTATATGGAAGATATGTATTATTTATATAATAAATATTTACCACAATCAAGATATATATAAAAACAATTGTAAATTCATTTTTTGTAGACCTAAATGAAACTCATATAGATATTATTTCACTTTTAGATTCCTTAAGAGTTGATGGTGGATTATAAATATTTTGATTGGTATATTGTTAAATTGAACTAAATGAGTTGTTATTATACAACATCATGTGAGTAGGAGTATATATAATAACAACTTATTTAGTTCAATTTAACAATATATCATTCAAAATATTTCTAATACACCACCAACTATATATACAAGACCCAAATATGAAAAAAATATGTGGAAGAAGTTAAAGTATTGATATCAATTGAATATTAATTTTTTTAGCAAATTTTAAGAAAGATATTATTTCCTACAATTATTAGGCACTAAATTTAACATTCCAATGGATACAAATCATATGTATGATTAATATGTTATAGATTTTTTCTTTTCTTTTTGTTTGCTATATTATATTGCTCAATCAATGAATTAGTTGGTAAATTGTATGAAAGACCTTTATAATTCATATTTATGCATTTTATATTCATCCCTATATGTATGTATGTATGTATGTATGTGTGTGTGTGTGTGTGTGTGTGTGTGTGTGTGTATGCACATTCATTTTTTGTAGTATCTAGATAAAACTCATATATCAATCAAAATAATGGTTTTTTAAATACTACTAGTTTGAAATGAATACCTTAAGAGTGTCGGGGAGGATATTATTGTCTGGTAGTCTATTTTTAGGGAGCTTGCATAGCAAAATCTAATGATCATTAGAGATTGATTTTGTGGACATTGTGTGAGATCATAATCACAAACTAGACCTAAATATAAGAAAAAATCTTTTGATTCACATCCATACACGTAATTGTCCAAGACATTTCTATATATTTCATCATCTTTATCAATACAGCTTCATTAATCATGAAACTAAACAATCTATTTATTTATCACTATTTAGAATTATTTTCCTGAACTCATCTAATCTTATTCCTTTCCAACAACTCATTGAATCTAAATTAATTTATATTTCCTTTCTAGTTATTTGACTCCACGTTTTCTTCACAAAACATAAAAAAAAGCTATGAAATTAAAAAAAAAACCAATGATATGCCGTCCATATTTTTAACATGGAAAAGCATATTTTATTTAAAATTCATCGTTGTCATTGTTGGGGGGATAAAAACATTGTTAATCATCTACAATAAAACCAAATTCCCGTACATATCAGAAACAGTTATGCAGAAATCTCTGCTATATAACAGAT
The DNA here is from genome assembly GCF_030272615.1 of Cryptomeria japonica. Taxonomy (NCBI): domain Eukaryota; kingdom Viridiplantae; phylum Streptophyta; class Pinopsida; order Cupressales; family Cupressaceae; genus Cryptomeria; species Cryptomeria japonica. The sequence goes on from NC_081413.1 coordinate 739,638,193, forward strand.
TTACAATGTAACAGATTTGCAGACTGAGCCATTCAGCTGAAATCTAAGTTCTCTACGAAAGAATAGTCTCCATGAAATCCCAAATCAACCTCATTATAGCTCATGTTATCCCAATCATTAAAACTACTTGTACTTGTAGTCGACAAATCGTTGCAGAGAATGTCTGACTCTTCACATGGCAGAGAGCTCTCAGAAGAGGAACCCCACAACATGTTATTGTTTGATACATCGCTAGACAAGTTCAAAATTTGATCTTGTGGGCTCAATAATTCTGAACTTGTAAAAACCTGCCTTGTTTCTTTTGGAAGTGGGTACTGATTTGACTGGTAATTCATGCAGATTGAATTTTCTGAGTCGGTCCCTAATTGTGGCAACAGTTCTAATCTATTGGAGGTCATGTTAATGGCGGGCTTTTCATTCTGGCCTGAATAAAACCATTCATGAAATAGACCACCCAGAAAAGAATTGTCTGCCAGCAGGGATTTTGACTCACGAGGATTGGCTTTTACATATTGATGCCCAGATTCTGCAGCTAATGGCATTGTAATCTCCTCAGGACTTCCATATGTAGAGCTCTGCAAATTAAGTTCCTCATTTGAAGCATAAATGTGATTATCCCTAGGCAGTTCATTTGCTTCTGTACAAGTGTTTGTGCTACTACACTCTACTATCTCCTTTCTTGTGTGCTCTTCAAGAGTTTTGTGTGCACTTTCATCTCTTCCCAATATGTTGAGCTTCTTCTTCAAATGGGTATTCCAGAAATTCTTTACCTCGTTGTCAGTACGCCCAGGAAGCATTGAAGCAATCAGAGACCACCTGTAATATTGTAATATAATTCTGTTACAAACCCATATGATAAAGGATAACAAAATGACATTAAATTTGTCTAATAGAGTTTCAAGTTCAATTACTTGTTGCCTATGATTTCTTGTGCATTGATGATAATAATCTGTTCTTCATGGGAAAACCCCCCTCGTTTTAGGCCGGGCCTTAAGTAGTTTATCCACCTAAGTCTGCAACTCTTACCACACCTTTGTAGACCTGCACAATTTCAAGACCACAACCAAATATGAGACTACAATAGTTGGTATGAGCATGAGTTTTTCACAATTCATGTAGTATTAAAATGATTTGTTTTTTCATAAGTAATTCATATTGTATTTGAAAGATTGTTTTTGTTATCAATTGTGTATGTTTTATATCGATGTTTCAGATAACATTTTTTTTTTCCAATGATCAATCACTGAATGTGAACTGAAACATTGATAAAAGGCAAAAAAAATATGAGACTGCAACAGTTCGAATGAGTATTAAAAAGATTATTTTTGCATGAATTTTTAACAATTCACATGTCATGTTCCAAAGATTGTTTCAGTTATCACTTATATATGCTTTTGTATCGACGTTTCAGATAACATGTTTTCTTTCTAATGATAGATCACTGAATGTAATCTGAAACGTCGATGAAAACAAACTCGATAGACCGGATTCTAGCAAAGAATAGAAAAGATGCAAGAAAGAACTAACCAGCTAGTTTAGGAACATGACTCCAATATCCATGGCCATATTTGAGAACATAGCTTTTCAATATACGGTCCTCTTCAGGTGACCAGAGCCCCCTCTTGTATTTCTTCCTTGTGTCTTCTTTACAGCAAGACTGGCACACCATGACTACTGATTAATGTAAGTGAAGGACTGAGATGCAAGTTAAGCAAACATAGAAGATCATATGAACTAAAATTGATGTATAAGCTGCTGAATTGTTTGGAGATAAATAAGTGATGAATTGCACGTGGGCAATTGAGAAATGACGTGATAAGTTGTTGCATGGCCAGCCTGCCGACTGTGTAGTTAGCTCATAACAGTATTAAATTCAATATTTATATTTAAATTTTTGTTTATGATATGTGAGTGATGCACTGTACTGTCCTCTTGTGTTTGTTTCAAACACTGCTATCATATTCCGTTACATGTTGTATAATGACAGGCAATTCAACTTCTATGTTTACCGTGGGATTTTTTAAATTTATTATTTTTCATATGTTTGTTGGACTTCATTTTAATTATTTTATATTTTAATTTGATGTCAATAGTCAGAAACAATACTTGGTGTCATTGATGGTAGATACGCCTTCACTTTTATTGGTCCATTGGTACTTTATTAAATGATTAGTTATTATTATGCAACATCATGGGGTATGTGTCTCAATCTATTAGTTATATATAAATTAGAGGTAGTTGAAATAAATATATGCAAGAGTTGATACCAATTTTAGGACCTAAAATTTCTTATAATTGTTAGGTATTGAAAAATTCAATGCATACAAGTCATATATGTATTATTGTATTATATTATTCTATCAATGTTTTAGTTGTTTGGTAAATCATATGAAATATATTTATGATAACATATTCTATGCAATATATATTCACCACAATCAAGATAACATTTAATTCAGTTTAACAATACATCAATCAAAATATTTCTAATCCGCCGTCAACTCCTATATATCTAGGAGAGTTGAAATAGCTAATATATTAAAGATATTTGGATTAAATAAATGCAAGAAGTTTAAAATGTTGATATCAATTTGATAACACATTTTTCCCAGAAGAAGGATCTCATTTCCTAAAACTATTAGACACTACATTTAATATTCCAATAGACACTAATCATGTGTGTATGATTAATATGTTATAGGTCATTTTTAATCTCTTTTTTGTTGTATTTTATTATTCATTCAATGTATTAGTTGGCAAATCATATGAAAGACATTTATAATACATATTTTATGCACTATATATTCACCACAATCAAGATATATACAAAAAAATATATATAAATTCATTTTTGTAGAACCTAAATGAACCTCATATTTATTAATTCAATTTTAGATTACTTGAGAATTGATGGTGGATTATAAACATTTTGATTTGATACATATTGTTAAATTGAAGTAAATGAGTTGGTGTTATGCAACATCATGAGAGTAGGAGTATATATAATAACTCATTAAGTTCAATTTAAGAATCAATCGAAATATTTTTTAATCCACATCAACTCCTAAATAATCTAAAAATGAATATATATGTGAAAATTTATTAGTTGTTCACTTCATGTATAGGGATTTGTAATAGCCAATAAATTAATGATAGTTGAAATAATTATATGAAAGAAATATAAAATAAATGATGCCAAATCAATAATAAAATTTTCAGAAGCATATTATTTCCTAATTTAACATTTCAATCCGTACAAATCATTTGTATGATTAATATGCTATAGTTCTTTTTTCTCTCTCTCTTTTTTTTAATATTGTAGTTCTCAATCATTGTATTAGTTGGTAAATCATATGAAAGGAATTGATTTAATACACATTTTAAATAATATATGTTCACCACAATCAACACACACATACACACACAATTGTAAATTCACTTTTTGTAGTACCTAAATAAAACTCATATAATTATTATTTTATAATTTGTGGTGGATTACAAATATCTTGATTGATGTTGTTCAATTGAGCTAACCTGACTCAATAAATGATGCTAATTGTGTGTGTCTGTGTTCTTCATAATGATTGATGATAAAATTATTGATTGATTAGTGATAGTGGCATGTACTAATGACTTATTTTATTATCTTTTATTGTGAAGTAAACTTTAGGATTAAAAAAGTATATCATATCAAAGGATGTAATTCAATCCATTGTAATGGAAGAGGTAGATAGTTAGTAAAATCATTCCAACACAATGTTGCCTATGCTGGTGACTTAGTCATGAATTCAAACAAGTTAGAAATTATTGAGGTATAATCTCATAGTGTTCCACTAGTGTCTATGTATTTGTTATTTTATTTTGGTTATTTTTCATGATTGAATTTTCTTTTTCTAGATTCAATTGGTGCCTTGTTGATAGAAAGAGAAATAATGAGGGTGTTAGATGCATTTTTTATGTGAATAAGTTTTTCCAAAGTAGGAATTTTTAACCTAGTTTAATATTAATGAATAAATAATAGAGATAGCATTGATGAAACGAAAGAGATAATTGAAAGAAAAATAAGAATTTGAATCGAACATGAATAAATTAAGAAAAACAAAATCAATATGAGTAAAAGCATAAATTGTGCACCTAATAGAGGATTTTTTTATAAAGGGCTACTCCACTCAACACTTACACATAGAGCATGGAGGCCTCATTCTCCTTATCATGGAGCATGCTAAATATTTGTCTATTCAGCTTAAACCATAATATTTTAAGCGTAAAATTGAGTTTGCCTAGAAGTTTATTTTCTAAAATTGATCTTGCAGATTTTTTTATTTAGATTAATTGTTTCAGATTTGATTTAGAAAAAAATCAAAATTTAAATTCAAATTCATAGATCTCATTTTAATCAAGTGACATAAATTAAGAGGTTTATTCATCAAAACCCTAATTTATTTTGGTTAACTGGATTTGTGGGTTGCAAACTTCATCACTTCAATTTTCAAATCTGATTTTAAAAATTAATAATGTCACTCAATGGATTTGATTTACTCAATGGATTTGATTTATTCGCTATTTCACATATGATTACTTTTATTTTCACTTATATTTATCATAATCATGTGTTGGATAATGACTTCTTTCATTATAAATTTCTTCTTTTCATCCATAGCACTCTAGTATATTACCTTTTTAGAATTTAGAATTTCTTCCTTTTAATCAATTAGATATCAAAGCTTTCATTTATAGTGCATGTTTCATTATTATATTTCTACGAAAATGCATTGCATATATAGATCACATTAAAGCTTTTGTAGATCCTAATCCTAGAGATGTTCATGGAGAACCTAATACTTGTACCTCTCCTAGGGTATCTAATGTGAATGAAGAAAAAGCTAATACTCATATCAATGATCTCTCTAATGCATAGAAATAATTGAAGAGAAACATGGCACCATCTTCTTGGTGGCACTGTGTTGTCATTGACGTCAACCGGTAATGGTGTCATTGATGTCAACTGGTACAACATGTTACTGGTATAGTTTGTCACCGATAAATATGGGATGTCGACCTGTATGGATTGTTGGGATGTTAACCGTTGAATAGGCATTGGAGATAGTTGGCATTATGGCAATGCCAACCAATGAGAGATATGTTGGCAGTGTATGGCTGCCAACTAGCAAGCATGTGACACGTAAGCAAGCAAGGTTGAGATAATGGAGAAAGTGCAAGCAACTGGTATGCAGTTGGATGTCATACAACAGGACTCCCATCAGATGAAGATATTGTCACAAGATGAAGAGAAGATTGACAGATAGTAAGGTAGACAAAAGGGATGTCTATCGGGTTATGAGTTTTGATTGAAGATGTATCTGCTCAAATAGGGAAGTCACATTGGTGCAACACCGGAAGCAGAGTGCACAATATAATGACAACCGATTCCCACCAATTATTTGTTAGTAGATGAAAAAGATCCACTTCTACCGGTAAGTGGTAATACTTATTTTATCTCACAATATGCATGGAATGCATCATAAACCTCCGAGATAAGACAATCAAGAGATATAAGGCAGGTGGTTGAAGGCACACACTGGATGAACAAAGTGAAACATAATGATTCCTAAGGTGCGTGAAACCAGAGATGTGCACTGGATCAACAAGAGTAAGCATGATGAGCTACCAGGACAGATAAGGAGTGATGTGTTTGCCATTTTGGCAAACCGGTTTAGAGGAGAACCAGACAAATGAAGATGAAGGTTAGGTTTAGCAGCTACAGACATGGAGTTACGAGAATGCTGATATCAATAGAGAATCCTGTTGATGATTGATGTTGATGTTGTCATGTCACCGGTGTGATAGAATGTGTGCATTGGAGACTGTTGACATGCTAGTGTCAACCAGTAAGTATGTCAACCAGTAAGAGACCAAAGAGGAAAAGGTGAAAGGCTCTCACCAAATGGAGATATGTATAATGACTCACTCTGAATATATGCTAAGGTTTGGAAAGTTTATGACTAGGCTGATGTGATTCCACTGACATAATAGGAGACTGCATGGTTTAAAGTTTGACTGGTTAGTGCATGATCGGTAGGGTAAGAAGACCAGTAGTATAGGGTGAATACTAATAGAGTGTTTTTGGTTGGTGACGCATCCTGAATCGACATAGTGAGGTGAGGTGGATGTCGACAAAGAAGACACGTAGCTTCTAGGTGGAAAAGTAGAAAACATAACATGCAGAGATTAGTGAATGAGTTAGTTTGTGATTGGGTCAACAATTAATGTAGATTGCAAAAATAATGGGTTGAGTGTAGAAGGATGCGGCTTGAGGAAGATGGAAAGGTTGACTGTTGAGATGCGATGATCAATGCAGGGGTATCTAGGTGTAGATCAGATTTGGTGAAGGGACCTACGAGATCATTTATGGTGATTGACAATCCAAAGCCAACAAAACAAGTTGCAGATTGCTAAGGTTAGAAAACATGTACTAGAAGGGAAAGTTATGACATTGTTGCATGATTTGTCACAATTTGTCCATCTTTGATACAAGATTTGATTGGATTTGGTATGCCTCGTGGTCAATGAAGAAACCCTAGCGCGCCAAGTTTGAATGTCCACCTTGGCAGTAAAGCTCAAAGATAAATATGCCGACCAAAGACCTAATTGATTGATGTTGTAGATAGGATAGAGGAGAAGTAGAGAATGCACACAGATCAGTCAGAGTGTAACTTGTTGAAGATCTTAGTGACTGAGGGTTGGAAGGTAAACCGGTAAGAGGGTTTAACAAAGGGTTAAACTGGTGAGGCCAAAGTAACTGGTAAATTGCTAAAGATTGTAGCAGTCAAGTGAGCCGATAGTGTTAGAACTGGTAAGAAGGCAATAGAGAGGGAAGCAGTGTAGTGTGAGTGTCAGAGAAGATGATCTGACAAGGTAAAAGAAGAGCAAAAGGGAATCTCAAAGAGAGGACTGAGAACCGGTAACCAGATGCATCCTCTGATAGCCCATCTAACCGATAAAGTCTGAATTGGTAAGGAAGATGCAGTGAGAAAAGGAGAGAAGATAGAGAGTGAGAAGAGACTAGACAAGGTGGAGGCTGAGCTGAGGAAGAGTCATAGAACCGATAGAGAAAAAACAAGAGGAAGACTGTTTGATAAGAGTTGAACCGGTAGAGTGATTTGATTGTGAGAGTTATAAAACTCATTTGTAAGAAGGCTACCACTATTGTATTGTTTTGATAACACTCATTGTAATCACTAAGTTGGTGCTCGATGCAAGGGTTGGTGTTCCTTTGGGTTGGTTCCCATAAATAGTTAGTGGTTGGTGCTCCTTTGGATTGGTACCCATAAATAGTTAGGGGTTGGTGCCCTAAACTTTGTATTTAGTTGTTTATTGTGAGGTTGGATTGGAGCAGTAGACTCCGACAACATTTCTCACTGAGGTTTTTCCCATATTGGGTTTTACTCATATATCCAGTGTTATGTGATGTGTCATGGTGTCTCCTTGCATATTGATCTCTTCCCTTATCTCACTGGTATGTTTACTTGGTCTTTGATATGTTAACCGGTACTCACATTTAGGATTAAAAGGGTTAAGTCTGGAAACCACTGATTCACCCCCCTCTCTATGACATCTTGTGTTATACACTTCTTCTCATACACATACCCTAGCACAAGGGGGGCAAGATCAAAATATTGGTGTTTCTCTCTCTCTAGATCCTCCTTAGTGCCCTAGAGCCTACCTTAATCATGAAAAAATTGTAGAGAAAATTATGTTATGCATTTTATTCATGTTCTATCTCCCAAAATAACATTAAGTAAAGATGATTCCTTAGATGATAAGGATCTTCCTTCCCAATCTACCAAAGAAGATATGCATGATGATAGAAAGGAAAATCCTCCTTCACAAGATATTCCTTCTTCATCTACTTTCCCCTTTATTCCTTCTAAGTATGATTACACTACAAACTTCATATAAATTTATTATAATGTTCCCATTTTCAATTAAGAAATTCTTATAGGAGTGACTTTAACACAATATCAAAACAAGGTTTTAGAGGATGAGGAATTGAAAAATTTGAACAAGGAATTAGAGTCCCTATAAACCATCCTACACAAACTAGCACATAAGGCCTAGGAAATTATCATAATTATCCTATGGATGATCTTCTTAAGATTGAAGACTTCAAATATCAACTTGCAAGACAACAAACCTATTGTTTAGCTAAAAGTGCTTCTTCTTCGAAAGCTCCTTTTTTCTCATATCACCAAACTAATGATCAGACTACCAATGATTATCCTGATTTTCAAAATGGAATGCAAAGACTCGTTGATAGGGGCATAGCTAAAATAATAGATGACAATCCTTCTTCTTCTCACAATCCTAATCCTACATCACAAGACTTAAAGCCTAATCTTGTTGACGATAAGAAAAAGTTAGCAACTAGAATCTTTTGGAAATTAGTACAACAAGAATGTTGGTTTTCCTTTTGTAAAGTTTAGCAAAAAGCATAAACAAGGTGATGAGAATTGTATTTTCTAGCTATTGTAATTCTCTTGGAAAATGTATGGCATTTAAAGAATTTGTTCAAGAGAAATTTGATAAGGCTCAAATAAATTTATGCATTGATATTGCTCTCTTTCTTGGTGAGAAAGTAATGCCTTAGCACTCTTCTCACTCTATGACACATGTGGCTAACTTAATTGGGGGCGCTTTATCATAAGAGGTGATGCTTTTTCAAATATCAAACATTTGGGATACCAGCATCTCTTCTTTCTCTCTATCTAAAATGTCACTATTTCTATTAGGGGTTGCATTATTCATGTTTTATATCCTTTCTTGTGTAGAATGGTATGTATTTTATGATTATTCTCTCTCCATATGTGGAATATGTATCTACTATTCTTTCTTTATTTTAAAGATTACCTCTCATTTAGAGTTGCATTTAACATATCTTAATGTCTTTTCTTACATTGGATAATCCTTCATGTGAGTATATTGTGCATTGGCTTATGTCTAATATCTCCTTAAAGGTTATGTAATTAATCTCATTGTCCTTACACTCGGGGGGAAATTATTTCTTTCTCTCTTTCCTTTCTAAGGATCCATATTTTCCTTTGTTAAGTGGTGTTTATTTATGATTTGATGTCATTCCTTGTGTGAAGTTGTTGTTTTCTCAAGGATTTTCTCTTATGAAAGAGGTGTATGTCCTTGGCTACAACCTCTTCCTCACATTGCAATGTATATCATATTATAAACTTACCTCTCACATTGGGTCAAAAGTGTGTCATTGTTGGCAAGAGACACTGCACAGATTATCGGGAGTTGTCATTGATGGCAACCCAAGTTAGTTTACCCATATACAATGAATGATTTTCTCATACCGGAAGTTAGATTGAAAATTGGTTTAAGTCCGACAAGCTTAGAACATAGCGTTTGATAGTGTTTGGTATTTTGGTTGGCATTTTGTTTCGGGTTAATATTTTGTGTTACGGATCTAAGAAAAAATTGATAGATGTTTGGAGTACCTTATTCCAAAATTTTAGCCTCCGATGATGATTGATGTGTGAGTTAGAAGATCCAGTGTATCGAGTTTTAGTTTGACAGTGCAATACGACCGACTAGCATGATAAATAATTATGTGGATTAAGTGGAGTGAATTTGGTGATTGTTTTTGTGGTCTAGGATGTTTAGTTGACATATGTGGTAGTGTGTGTTCGATTGTTTTGGTCCGCATTAGAATTTGAGTTTGGATTTTGTCACCAGTTTGTACACGATTCATAAAATTATTAAATGCTCTTTAGTCGACATGTAGCCGATATGATTTCTTGTTGGGGATATATAATAGCGATGGTTTTGGTCATTTTTATGATGTGAAGGTTGGGTGTAATCAATTGTACGTAGTTCCACATGTGCAGGTTGGAGATTAGTGCTCCGGATCAGTGATAGTGCAGCAAAACAAAGCAGTATCAGATGAAGTGTGAGAAGAGTATGAAATCGATGTAATGAGCTTAACTGAAACTATACTTTGGAATTTATAGATGTTAATCATCAATTCAAATGATATGTAATATTTGTATTTTAGTTGTAGGCAGTAAGCCTCTATCTTTTGAGTAGTGAGCTCTAGGCAGTGTGCCTAAATGCGTGTGCATTCCCCATTGGTAATATTTCTATACTTCTGCAGAGTAAACAAAGTAGTATAAGATGAAGTGTGAGCAGACTATGAAATCTATGTAATGATCTTAACCAAAACTGTACTTTGGCATTTGTAGATATTGTTCATCAATTCAAATGATATGTAATCTTTGTATTTGAGTTGTAGGTAGTAAGCCTCTCTCTTTTGAGTAGTGAGCTCTAGGCAGTGTTCCTAAATGCATGTGCATTCCCCATTGTAATATTTCTATACTTCTGTAGAGTATACCTATATTATGGGCTCATTTGCACCATGGTTTTTTCCTTAACCGAGTTTCCACGTACAAAAATCTGGGCATTATGGTGTTATGGTTATTTTCTTTAGGTTCTTGCATCTTTATTTTGTTCATATGCATTAAGTGGATGAAATAATTGTTTAATAAAGTTAAATATTGTTGAACAATGATTCACCCCCTCTGAGTGTTCCTCGATTCTAATAATTGGTATCAGAGCTCGGTTCAATGGATTTCGGTGGTGTTCATCAACAACTCCTAGCTGGACTATAAGATTTTGATCAGTCCAAAGTTGAAGTCTGAGAGTTGTAGGCAAACCTTAAGGATGCTGAAAATTCCATTCAACCATTGAAAGAGCAATCTAACAAGTCTAGGGAAAAGAGAAAGGAACTCTATGATTAGCTAAATTAGAAAGAAAGCAAAAGCATGGAAGATGGTCACCTGAGTCAAGCCTTGAAGGAGAAGACATAAGAATGTGAGAAGCTTGCAAAAGATAATGCAGTCTTGAAACATGAGATGGAATCTATAGTGATGGGTTTGACCAAGGAAATTAAGGGAAGAAAGAAGAATGAAGAGAATCTTAATCAGTCCTTGAAAGAAAGATCTGATGAATGCAACAAACTTGATTGTGAGATTGGCCAACTGAATCTTGACTTTAAACAATCCAAACACAATGAGGAAGAACTTGAAAAGCAGATTGTGACTCTTAGGAATGAACTTGTGATTGTAAATGAGTACAAGGAGAAGTTCAATATTAGCTCAGCTAAACTTGATGCATTACTTAAAATCCAAAAAAGGGTATATAACAAGAAAGGTCTTGGATTTGAGAAAGGTGAAAGCTCTAGATTTGGTCAAAGCAATCCTAATTAGAAGAACAAATCTAGAAGGTCTCCGGTAAGATAATCTAATGTTCAAAAATATCCATATTTCAATGGTAATTGCTTTTTTTGCAACAAATTTGGTCATAAATCTATTCAATGCAGAAGTAGAATGGATCAAAATGGTCCATCTTTCCCCAGTCAGTGTTTCAATTGCAATAAGTATGGACATAAATCAAGTGAATGTAGAAATATGATGAATAACTCTTTCAATAGAGGGAGTGTTAGATGTTATGCATGTAATAGGTTTGGATACATTCCTAATCAATGCAGATCAAGAGGAAATCAAGGGAATTATAGGTCTAGACAAGGAAATGTTGTGTGCTACAATTGCAATGAATCAGGTCACATTGCAAGGTTCTGCAGAAGCAAAAATATGAACAAGAAGGGTCCAACAAACAAGAACAAGAGTGTGTAGACAGATGATAAAGGTAAAGGGAAAGTGGATGAGATCAAGAATGAAATGAAGAAGACGTGGATAAAGAAAAGTGATACTAATATAGGGAATAGGTCCATATCTAAATCTGGTGCTGGAAATTCATCCTGGAATCAATTTAAGGCCTTTAGCCTAGGGGGAGTTTTCAAGAAAATCTTATTTCCCCTTGCTAGTGGTTGGTGCCTAAATTTGACAGGCTGATGGAAGTTGTATTGGGATATTTTAATTGATTTAGAATGATCTCAAGAAGAATTTATGTTGATCCATGGAGAAATATTTGAAGTTGTGGATGATAAAAGGTAACTATACCTTCTCATTTGTCACTTTGTGTTCAAAGAGAAAGAGGTTAACATTGCTTTGCAAGTAGATTTATGAGAGATTGAAGTATGAAAGTGATTTCATGTGAATCCCTAATCCTGTGAGAAAGGTATTTATCTGCGAATGTTTTCAAGTTGAAATTTCTAAAATGGACATTCTGTTGGTTGTGGATATCATTGAAAAGCCTCACCCTAGGTTTAAGAAACATCCATTCAAATCTGTTCAGGTATAACCCTTAGGTGAATTTTCATATTTTCCGTATGGCGTTCTTCATGTCGAGGATATTAGGGCATACATTCATGCTAGTCTGGATGAACTCAAGGGCTCTCAATTGCTGAACCTATTCATGGATCATGTCAGAGATGAAGGATATAACCTCAAAGCCGAATATAAAGCATTAGAGTTAAAGAATTTCATTCAGTTCATCATGTTTCCAATTTTTAAAGAGAGTGAATAGGTCTGGTATGTTTTGAAACAAATGCATGATGAATTTTTGTGGTTGAGCAATCTGTTTAAGATTACCAAGGATGTAACCAGTGTTGTAACTGGTCTAAGCTCATCTAGTGATTTTCCTACGCTGAAGTCCACGAAGAACCAACTTGTTACTGATACAACCAGATCAAAACTTGACAAAAGGGAAATGAAAATCAATGACATAATTGAGCATGGTGTAAAATTTGCTTCAATGGTGATTGGTTACAAGATCTATCAGTCCAGCCAAGACAAGTCTATATTCGGTGTTGCAATCTATTCAGCCTATGAGATGATCAAGGAATATAAAGAATATGACTTATGTGAGTTGCTACAGAGTGAGCTAATGAAGAATCTAACCAAGATAATGTAGGATAAGAAGAACACTTTCAAGTATGACACTTTGGTATTATGTCTATTCTTCTACTTCATGAATGAGGTTTCAGAAGTAGGAAATATTCAATGGTCAAATGACAAGCTAGTCGCTGCTTAGATCAAAGATTATCTATATAGCATTGACACCAAGGCTCGAAAGACTACTCTTTGGGGATGCGTCAAAACTTTCCAAGGTATGATGCAAGCTAGGGAAAGGATTCCTAAGTCTATTGTTGAAAAATATAAGGATTCTATCTGACTAATGGTAGATATATATTGGTGCTTTATGGAAGTAGTGGAGCCTAGATCAGTTTGGATCATACCTATGGGGTATGAGGTAGATGAGAAAATAACTAAGATGTATGCTCAACATCTCTTGAGAAAACTACTAGATACTTCAATGGAGAGATTTGGCACTTTTATAGAAAAAGATTTACAGTTGCATAACCAGTTCAAGAAATTTGAGATAGTTTGGAAGGTCTAAAAACAAGTTGAGGAGTATGCAGAGAGAGTAGGCATCTCCAAGGAATTTGCAAGGGAAACTAGAAAGAGGTCAAAGGTAGCTAAATAGGACAAACCCACCAAAGAATGATCTACTGTTCCAGGAGGCTCTCCTAGAAGGCCAAGGAAAACTAGAATTTGTGCACCCTCCTCCAAATCTCCTAAGCCAACCAACACTAAGAAATCACAAGTCAAATCATCCGGAAAAGAAGGAAAGAGAAAGAAGGCCAAAAGTTCAAGAGAATATGTAATTGTTGAAGATGATGAGGAAAATAAATCTGATGAAGTTGTAAAGGAAATCAAGACAAAGGACACCAAAGAAACAAGAGTCTCTAAAGCCAAACTATCCTATGACGAGAAGACAAGTAAGAAAATGAAGATAGATAAATTTGGTATGTCTTTTCATGATGTAGAAAAAGCCATCACTGTAGAAGGTAACTTAGCCATTTTTTGAATTTTATGATAAATTTGATGATGCTGAGAAGAGAGCATTGGAAGAAGCCATAGTAAAATACTTGAATACATTCAATAGGGTACTTATAAAAATCGTGTCTAAGATTCTAAAAAGCCTATATAATTTCTTAGAGATGAGGAGAGTTAATGCCAACGCTGAGGAGGAAAGACTTAAAGAGAAAGTGTTGATAAGTCTATGCCCTTTTATATCAATTGAAGAGATGAATCTGATACTTAAGGAATCAAAAAGGGAGTTTACAAGTAAAAGAAGGGTGAATAAGCTTATGATTGGGAAGACAAATGAAGTGGTGAAAGAGACAAAGAAGATATTGAAGACAATTCTTGAAAAGCATAGATTTGATGTTGTCTCAAGAGAAGATCAAAGTGGTGGTGATGATAAATCCATTTTGGATGTTGAACAAGTTGAAGTCAATGTTTCCTCTTTTTTGGAAACAAGAGTTGGAGAAGAGATGAATAAAAGTAATGAAGAAATTGTGTAGGATGTAGTTGAGGATTATAATCCTCCTTTCCAAACAAATGTGGAGATAGTGAAGGTGATAGAGGAAGAAGAAGATAAGGTGACTAAGGAGAAGAAGATTGAAATCAAAGTTGAAGTAAGAGACACTACAAGGGCAGTGAAAAAATTCTTAGAGAAAGATAAGTTGGACTTGGATGATTCAGAATTGAATCAAGGGCCAACCATTTTGGCCACACTCTCTCCAATCCAGAAACTGAAGTTTGCATCTTTTTCACAGGCCAAAGCAAGAAAGGAGATTCTGAAATCTCACATGGAGGAAAGTGATTAATACTAAGGGGGGGGGGGGGGTGAATTAGTATACCAATAAGTACTAAACTCAAACACTTTAACAATCTAGCAGTGAACTGGTATAATAGTTTAACTAACAAACCGGTTAACACAAATGCAAACCAAACAACAAGTAAGGCATTCACCCACAGAAGCACAATCTCCATAACACATGAGATTTTGACATGGAAACCCAAATGGGAAAAACCACGATGAGATGAAACTCACAAGTAACTATCTGCAGAATAGTAACCAAACTGATTAAGGTCAGATCGATTAAGGTCATACAATGTTCTTTACCAGAACAGATCCTGTTAGGAATCTCAATCTCTATTAGGAGATAAGTTTGATTAAAGAATACCTTGTGAGAGGATTTCAGATCCATAGATGTGAATCACCTTGTTAGAGGATTTACAAAGGCTTTTCTAGGCCTACCCGGTTAAGGGTTTCTGACTTGTCAAAGATGTGAGTAATCAAGAAGTGAATGATCTAGCAAATATCACAGTCTGCTTGGTTAGATCCATGATAGCTCATTGCTAATGCATTTCAGTATTACTTCAGTCTTCAGTAAATCCACACTCTGTTACAGCACATAGACTGGATCTTCTCTATTAAGATTGCACATACAAGAACTCATCAACCACCAAAAACCCTAATAGCTACACACACTAAAACCCTAGACATGATGTCCTTAAAAAGGAATCTGATTTCATGTTGGTCCAATAGGATTACATTGCAAGTTCCTAGGTTCAATGTATCTAGACACATTTGGTAACACGACACAAAATCACCGTCAAAGTGTCGGTGGATGGTAACTCATCACAAAAATATACCAATTGGTAACTCATCATGGAGTATTACCGGTTTATACAACTTTACCGATTACCGATTGGTAACTCAGAGCAATACCGGTTTAATTATTAAGCAGATTACCGGTTGACAAAAATGAAGACTGGGAAAAAGATAACTACCTCTTTTAGTTCCTTTGTTCCATTTCGCTTGAGATCCTCAAACCGCTTGAGGTCTTCATGCCACTTGAGATCGGTAAACACTTTCTGCAAAACACCGATAGTCTAAAGACTACAACATAATACTGGTTTGAAACAAATACCGGTTGAGCATAACTCATACATACAAAAAGTGATCTCATAGCAAGCATGTGTCCATCAATGACAATCACAACATAATCATAAAAAATGCCAACAATCTCCCCCTTTGGCATTGTTGGCAATACTTAGGAAAATTTTTGACATCTAAGTGTTTTACAAAAAAAATATGCCATAATAAAAAATACTCCCCCTAAGCATATACACTATCCCTTTGCAGAAAATACAATGTATACTACTTCCTTACAGAGATAAACATGAGAGTATACATAGCATGCATCAAAATTTTAAATACCAGAATACTTCTCCCCCTTCGCCAACAATGAGAAAATATAGTTGAATAACCCCTGTTTCTATTAGCTGAATAAATGTTTATGACAATAAAGAGTGAAACTTGTCAAAAATAGATTTAAAGTCTTGCATAAATTGCTTCATGGATAAGGACCATGACTCAAGAAATGAAGTAGCAACCTCACTCTCCATTTGTATCTGGGATACCTGTTCCTCCATGGCGTCCAAGGTACTCATCTCTTGAGTAACTGTCAAGGCATCCAGATTGAGATAGCATTTCTGAAGTATTTGCAGTCTTGGTAGTAGAACCAGTTGTAGTTCCTGCAAATCCTTGGCCCGGTTGCTGATCTCCAAATCAATTCTTGCAGCCTGAAGTTGAAACCGGTGAACGGTTTGCCCATAAGCAGTAAAGGAATCATATGGCATCTTGAAGGTGCTTATGAATATTTGCAAATCAGTTTGCAGTTTGTCTTTCTGAGCTAGCACATCATCATAGAATAGATGGGGTTGACATATCTTATTGAGCAGTAATTTCCCCTCATCCATTGCATCTCTGATGTCCTTCTGTGCCTTTTGTAGATCGGACCAGAGCTCATGTAACTTTTTTACCATGGCAATGTTCAAAGCCTTTTGATGCTCCTTTTTGGCATTCGCTTTAGTGACCTCTTCCAGGATTTGTACCTAGTCCTCCATAATTGTGCATAAGGGTTTCAGTTGGGCCAGAGAGGAATCGGTACTAGGGACATTGGTACCAGGTATCAAACCAATAAGAGTGTACACCGCAACTTGGATCACGTCTTGCTCCTTCTTCCTCCTTATCACCTCTAGGCGTTCTTGAGAAAGCTTAATGCTTTGCAGCAACTCCGAATCATTTGCAGATTGGCGGTCAATGGGACTAGTAATGCCAGCTGGTTTGGCTTGACTACCAGTTGCCTTTAGGGTCTCCACTTGAATGCTCTGTGCCACTCCCTCCTTCTCTTTAGCCCTTAGCTTGTCCTCTTGTGCCTTCTTTTTCTCCTCTTCCTCTATCTTCCTTTTCTCTTCTTTCTTCTTCTCTTCTTTCTGCTTCTCTTTGTCTTCATCCTTCTTCTTCTTTTCCTCTTCCGGCTTCCTCTTCTCCTCTTCCTTTCTCTTCTCCTCTTCCTTTTTCTCTTCCTCTTCCTTTCTCTTCTCCTCTTTCTTTTTCTTCTCCTCTTCCTTTCTCTTCTCCTCTTCCTTTTTCTTCTCCTCTTCCTTCTTTTCTTCTTCCTTCCGTTTCGCTTCTTCTTTCTTTTCTGCTTCCTTCTTCTTCTTCTCTTCCTCTTGTGTATTATTCTCCTCTTCTTTTGTCTTGTCCTCTTCTTGTTTCCTCTTTTCTTCTTGTTTTCTCTTTTCCTCTTCCTGTTGCTTCTTCTCTTCTTGTGCTTGTTTCTTCTTTTCTTCTTCTTGTTTTTCCTGTCCTGCTGCTTTTGTTGATGTACCTAGAGTAACATCTTCACCGTTCAAGGCACAAACATCAATGGGTTCCATTTGATTAGTGACCGGTACTCCTTCACTATCATATGCCTCATTTGGTTGATTGATTTCCAGTTCTTGCTCAGCTTTCTTGTTGGCTTCTACCACTTGGTGCAACTTTAGAGTGGATTGAGAAAGGGAGTGGATATCTTTTACCACTTTCAGGACTTTTCCTTCTAGCAACAGGAGTCTCCTTCTTGTCATGAAGAAGAGGCCCTTATATCTTTCCACCACTTCATAAAGTTCTGATTTGGGTACATGAGGAAAGTATTGTGCAAATACTTCCTCTCTTATTTCCTGCTCCTTCTCTATGGCAATGCGCCACTTGTTATCTAAAGAATTATATAAAGAATCAGGTGTCTCAGATTTAATTTTTGATGGCCACCAGTCATTAATACATAAATAATTAATGACTTCCTATTCAACTTCTTCCTTTTCATCATCATTAAAATCATCAAAGCACTCTTTCAAATCACCAAGCACTTTTCTTCTAATATTCTTAATAGTTCTTTGACAATGTGTCAAAGGTTTGTAGGAGAAAATATCAATATTTACTAGTGCAGATGTTGTCGATTCATTCTTTGTCTTTTTCATCGTTTGCCTAGTCTTCTTAGGCTGTTCTTCAGACACAGTGTCCTTTGAGTTTGGTGTGTTGTCTTTTGCCTTCCACTTTCTCTCAAAGACTTTGGTGGGTGCAAATTTCGGTTTCTTCTTTGCTGGTGACCGCTTGGTCACTTTGGGACTTGCTGCAGTAACCGGTGCCGATACTAAAGGCACTGTCTTTCCCTTCTTTTCTGAAGGTTCTTCAACCGATGTAATCCTTTCCAAATAGTTGCTGGTTCTCTTTGCCTTTGGATCAAGAGGCGAGGCGAGTAGGGTAGAGGCATACCCATCTAGCATGTCATACATTACCTCATATCACATGGGTTCCACTTCTTCCTGTCTAGGCTCAACCGCCTCCATTATGCACTCATCAAATTTGATGGTGAAGCAGACACCATCTTCATATTTCTTGAGAATATCACCTAATATTCTCACGCTTTGGCTCATTTTGCATTTGAACTCATCAAAGTATTTGTTTAGAACTTATGGATAACCGGTTCCAACCACTTGAAGGCTTTCCTTGATTTGCTTTGTAACCGGTTGGTCGGCAGGCCACTGAATATCTCTAACTCCTGGGAAGTAACCTTGGAAGTAGAAGATCAACCCAACCAATAGTTGTCCAAACTGAAATCTCAAGGCATTGTCTTGTTTAATCGACTTCAGGTTCACCACAAGTTGCCTTTGCATACAGGTGCATAAATCAAATGATACATCTTCCATGATCATCCTGTATACAACATTTACCATTATAGCAGAGATAGAGTTGATCCTGCTAGCATAAAATATCTGGTAACCTATTACCATGTAGGCATATTTGACCAGATCGTCCTTGATGGGATTGATGATCATTCCTTGTTGGTCACTCATAGAACCAGTGAGCTTGGTCATTTCCGTCTTGCTGATCTTCCTTAGGGCTGACACTTCACCGGTGTTACAAAAACTAGTGATGACATGAATTGCTTCTGGTGTGATGTCATGTGTCTGCTCTAAGTACATTTTATCACCATGCACTCTACTCAGAATGACGCAGATGTGATCATCTGAAAACTCTTCAAGGAAATAGACTGCATTGTGAAGCTTCTTCTTTTCCAGGATGCTAAATTCCAGTTTAATCTTCTTGTCCTTCCCACAAAACAAACTCAACTGAGAGTGGATTACAAGAGATCTTAAGTCTTCAATTTTACAGTCAATGTAATCAGAAATGCCTTCCTCCACTATAACACCAGCGGGTATTTGAGATAGGGCATTGTATTTTGCCTTTCGTTGAATGAAGTCTACTGAATCAACAGGTGCACTAGAGCTAGAGTGTGATGCAGAAGCCATGATAAACAGAGAGATTTGAAAAATACCTTCGTAAATCAAAATTTAGGGCTTGCAAATTATACTACGCCACACACTCTCTTGGTTGCTAAAATATCGCTTTGTGGTCTACACTTGACCGATTGATATTAGCTTTTGATTCTTCTTCAAGGTTTTGAAAAATTCTTCGAATTGCAATCCAAATCACTTTTCGTCACTCAGTGCTTTAAAAACTTCTTCGTTGGAGAGTTGATAAGTGAAAAATGACTTGAAAAATCCTTTTAAACAAGTTCTCAACCTACCATAATAAATGCTCCACTATTAGTGTGTAAACCCTAATTTGCCTTTTACCATTTCCGGTCTTTTGCCAGTTGACAGGTATCACATACCGATTAAGGTCTTTTACCAGTTTAAACAAGGGGTTCGAAACATTTCACCGTTTGCTCCCCCTAAGCTTTTCTGATGCTTAGTTTTCTAGTTCAGTGACTTCCACACTAGGTGTAGAAACCGGTTCTTCTTGAGACACTTCTTTTGGCTTCTTCTTCTTCCAGGTTTTCTTCATATCCGCTTGAACAGTTTCAACATCAATCTTTCCTTTCGGAGTGACTGGTATATCATCCGATATATTCTTTCTCATTCTGCAGAATCTTGATGTATGACCCGGTTTGTTGCAATGATAGCAAATCATTCCAGGTGCTCTCCAAGGTCCATTGTTCATGTTTCCATTCTTCCTTCTGCATGTTGCAGTAGTGTGACCACTACCATGACAAAGCAAATAGGTTGCTCTCCATCCGGTTGTCACTTGATAGCCACTGCTTCCTAACTAATGATTATAGGTATTAAATCAGTTTGGGTTCTAGTTCCCAGAGGGTCTAGAAAAAACTTCTTGACTCCTTTGAGGATATCTTCTAGTGTTGTGCATGATAGACCTACATTCAAATGCTCTATGCCCAAACTTGTTGCATGCATAACAATTACCATTAAATCTATTGGGTCTAGGCTTATCATTTAGAAAATAAGGAAAAATATTGTAAGCCTTACTTCTACATACATTAGCAATGTGTCCTTCCTTGAGACAATAAAAGCAAATAGGTTTGAACTTTTGCTTACCTTTATCTTTTGGTACCGGTTGCTTCTTTGATGCTCCATCTTTTGTTCCAGAGGTCTCACCTTCCTCATATTCAGAGAAACCAAGTCCATTAGTATTCTTTACCGGTTTAGCTAATTCAAGATTTTGCTCTGGCTTAACGGAACTCTTATTGAATTTGGCAAGTATTTCCTTTGACTTAGTAAGTTCTTTGGTAATAGTAGCATTAGATTCCTTCAAGGTTGCATTCTTATAAATAGCCATGTTTATTTCACCTTGCATTTCCTCTTTTTCTACTTTGCTCTCTTGGAGATGAGTGGTAAGTGCACTGATCTCTTGCTTCAGCTTGGAGATCTCATGATCTTTGTCTTTTACCAGATCTTTAGCTTTCCTCTGGTTCTGAAGCTCTTGACACATTCTAATAGTCAGTCCTTAAAGTTCCCTTCTTAGGTTGGCATTGGACTCATTCAGTTTTTCAACTTCTTGAACTAGGGCTTTCATGTCCGCTTCATTAGAAGAACTGTTTTCAGTTAGCTCCATCAGTTTTTCAGCATGCTCTCTTCTTTTTGCCTAAGAGGCCTTATATTTGACTTTAAGTTCATCATAGGCTTTCTCAGTCTGAGTGAGCCGATGAGTAAGTTCCCTCATAGTGTATTCCCCCATATCTCTTTCCAAGTGGTTAGACTTATAGAAAGGTTGGCTCTGATACCAATTGATGAATACTAAGAGGGGGGGGTGAATTAGTATACCAAAAATTACTGAACTCAAACACTTTATCAGTCTAGCAGTAAACCGGTATAATAGTTTAACTAACAAACTGGTTAACACAAATGCAAACCAAACAACAAGTAAAGAATTCACCCACAGAAGCACAATCATCATAACACAAGATATTTTGACGTGGAAACCCAAATGGGAAAAACCACGGTGAGATGAAACTCACAAGTAACTATCAGCAGAATAGTAACCAGACCGGTTAAGGTCATACAATGTTCTTTACCAGATCCTGTTAGGAATCTCAATCTTTGTTAGGAGATAAGTCTGATTAAAGACTACCTTGTGAGAGGATTTTAGATCCACAGATGTGAATTACCTTGTTAGAGGATTTACAAAGGCTTTTCTGGGCCTACTCGGTTAAGGGTTTCTGTCTTGTCAAAGATGTGAGTAATCAAAAGTGAATGATCTAGAAAATGGCACAATCTACTTGGTTAGATCCATGGTAGCTCATTGCTAATGCATTTCAACATTACTTTAGTCTTCAGTAAATCCACACTCTATTACAGCACATAGACTTGATCTTCTTTATTAAGATCGCACATACAAGAGCTCATCAACCACCAAAAACCCTAACAGCTACTCATTTACTAAAACCCTAGACATGATGTCCTTAAAAGGAATCTGATTTCATGTTGGTCCAATAGGATTATATTGCAAGTTCCTAGGTTCATTGTATCTAGACACATTTGGTAACATGACACAAAATCACCATCAAAGTGTCGGTGGATGGTAACTCATCACAAGAATATACCGGTTGGTAACTCATCACAGAGTATTACCGATTTATACAACTTTACCGATTACCAGTTGGTAGCTCAGAGTAATACCAGTTTAACTATTAAACAGATTACCGATTTGACAAAAATGAAGACTGGAAAAAATGATAACTACCGCATTTAGTTCCTTTGCTCCATTCCGCTTGAGATCCTCGAACTGCTTGAGGTCCTCATGCCCCTTGAGATCAGTAAACACTTTCTGTAAAACAGTCTAAAAACTACAACATAATATCGGTTTGAAACAAATACCGGTTGAGCATAACTCATACATACAAAAAGTGATCTCATAGCATGTGTGTCTCCATCAATCACAATCACAACATAATCATAAAAAATGCGAAAAATAATCTTCATTTAACCATTGTGGAGAAAATTATAACATTCATATGCAAGCATGTGTGTGATTAAGGTTTTGTCATGTCTATGCCATTTCATACAACATATGTGATTTTATTTAAGAGGCAACACGTCATTATTAGTCATTGCAGATTTGAGGTATACCTTTTCATTATTTATTTTAGTATTTGCAACATTTCATTCAAGGATAATTCCTAATCCAGGGTTTGACTTAGGTAAACCCCTATTCCCTACCTATTTCCCCTCTTTTTTGTGTAGGAAGCAGGTACAGAGCTACAATCTTCAAGATAAGCTTTATTTAAAAAGGTGAATTGATCCCCCATTGGAGTGCAAAAACTTTGGAGGACTAGAGCAACCATCACACCGGTCTTGAAAAATCAGGAGATCCTTCTAGGAATAGGTCCAAATCCTCTTACAATCCTATAATTCAGGTTTGTGGCTCAATCCAGCAACTGTATCTCACTATTTACACATTTTTACATCAATTCCAACATATTTACCCTAATTCAACAAATTTAATAAATCAATTCAACTCAAGGAAAAGAAGAGGCACATTCAACAACCCCTTGGAATTTGGTAAAAATCTAGATTTATTAGGTTTAGATGATCTATCTAATTCCCATCTTTCCCTAATGTAATTTTTCCCAAGTCATAAATTAATGGTTTTCATACATCTAAGATAACTATCTACACATCACCACCATTAACATGCCTTCCAATACACGCCTTCCATCTTTAACAATCTGCATTCAATCTGTCGGATCATCTTTTAGTCAATCACCATAAATGGTTCAATGGTTTGCTTCACCTACTTCAATTTCTATCAAAATATCCTGCATCAATCAGTGCACTCCATGGATTTGATCTGATATGTCCTTCCTTGAGCCGCAACCCCTCTGCAACTCAACCCACAATAGTCATAGTCAACATTAAATGTCAACCAATTCTGGAACAACCTCAACGTCATGGTACTTCACCGACTTCTGCAAACTTGCCACTTCAACTCCACGTGGCATCCTTGTTGATATCCATCTCAGCTTAGACCTCTATGTCGGTTCACACAGGACCACTGACCAAGCACACAATCGGTGTATTCTTCATACTACTGGTCCCTCTTTGCCTACCAGTTAACCTTCTTGCCTTCTCCTTCCTTGTGTCAGTGGATCTTGTCAGCCTGGTCATCAATCATGTTGGTCTTTAGTAGCAGACTTGGAGGACACAACATGTGCATCTTCATTAGACCAAGAGAACTTCACCATTGTCTCTTTGTCCACTTGGTTGTATGCCATGTTAGGATTAATGATAGTCCCAAAGATACGGAGAAAGGGGGGTGAATTAGTATCTAACTGGTTAGCAGAATATTTAACCTTATTAAGAACTTTGCATTCCAAAATAGTGTACCAGTAAATAATAATTAATGCAGTAAACAGGAACAATAAAGATAGCTTAGAAAAGACACTATAACACAAGATGTTTAATGAGGAAACCTGGTGTGGGAAAAACCTCGGTGGGATTTGTGACCCACAATATTCACTCATTGGCCAATGAATAAATATTACTTACAATGAGGGGCCTACACATGCAGGAAGGCCAACTGCCTAGAGCTCACTTCTCAATAAGAGTCACACTGACTACAAAAGTAGATTATGAAATTTGATACAATGTACTGCTTCAAAGTAGCATCAACTATGCCAAGTTCAGTACCGGTTTAAACTCATTCTATAACAAAAACCTTCACTGTCACTTATATCACCTTATACATAATTGAAAACTCTCAAAATGACCTATAAGATCTCATACATATATATGAGTCTTTTACAATATGCCTTGTCGGATTTACAAAAGATAATTACAATTAAATACAATAAAAAAAAGTTTATTCCCTATCGGCTGGGGTGCCGGTATGCATTGTTGCCGATGTCAGTGAAGTGTCTGTCAGTGAGTGTAGATGTCTATGATAGTGTCGGTGCCTACCGGTGGCTTTACTAGATGAATGCCAGAAGGTTGGCAAATGGTTGCCATCAATGACAACACCATTATTCTCATAAGAGTGTATAATGCCAACAATCTCCCCCTTTGGCATTGATGGCAACACTCATGAGAAAAATCCAAAAACTGTTTCCAAAAAGTGAAGTCCAAAAAGTTACCAAAAATATGTGCTCCCCCTGAGCAGATGATCTCCTTTGATTAAACATTTTTCTCTGTCCACTACTCCCCCTTTGACATCAATGACAAAGGCTGTCAAAAATTGTCAAACGAGTGCAAAAATTTTGCCTCAAAGTTTGTAACCGATTGGTTACAATCTGAAATATATCAGCCAAAACCAAATTTAAACTCTGCATGAATTTGTTGTTGTCATTTAAGGTTGCCTCAGTCTATTGGATCGTGCCAGTGAGATGATTCATATGCTCTTTTGGTGATCTTTCTCCTTGAAGTAATGCCTTGGAGATCTCATTCCTCAGAGAGATAAGGTTGTCTAGCTTAGAACCAAGTTTATATTTAAGCTCCCTAGCATTAGCCTTAATCCTTGGCTTCTCTTTCTCAAATTTCTCCAATTTTTCCTCAAAACCTACTATTTCCTTCTCAATAACTGATATAGGTTCAGATGAACCAATTATGTTATCAGCTATGTCATCTATCTCCTTCTGTACTCTACATATTGCCTTTTCTATGTCCTTTGTCAATAGATGCAGTTTGCATGTTTCTCTGTACAACTCCTTATATTGCAAAATTGTAGTATTCAGTGCCGGTAAAAGTGTGTTTATGTGTTCTGTGCACTTCTTTATTCTATCCTCAAAATAATTTATCCTTTTCCTTTTTAACTTTATCTTTGAATGTGTCCTCATTCACCTTATCAACTATTATTACATTGTCGGTAATGAATTTGGACAATGTGTCCAACTTACCTAAATAATCCTTTACATGATCTATATTACATTTCGGTGCAATCAATTTAAGAATTGGTATTGTGCCATCAATTTCTTTGTAAGCCAATGCATTACAATCAATTGTCTTCTTGATAGAGTACAAGAGTACCTTTGTCACATTAGTAGGCCTGAATTCACTTGATGAAGTACCGGATGTCTGACCAACTACCTTAATTACCTCTATGCTTCCAACATTTGTAACCATTTTTCTTGTATTATCTTTTGGTGGATCAGTTTGAGTTTGCATTTCAACTAGTAAAGGTTTGGGTTTCTCAGTGATTACTGGTTTCACTACCTCAATATGTACCTCTACCTCTGTCGGTTTCTTTGTTGGTTTCTCTGTGGGTTTCTCTGTGTTAGCATCTATACTATCAATATTCATTCCAGTATCCAATGGTTGCTCAGTTTGTAATGTTTGCTTAGTTTTCTCTATTTGGATTTCAACCTCAACAATCTCTGCCGGTTGTTTAGCAATGTTTCCACTGTCAGCAATGCTATCCTTAACCTCTGTATTGTCCTTATCCACAACAATGCTCACTTCCTAAGTATCTACATTCATGGTGAATAGAATTTCAGAATCAAGATTGGTGTCATCATGTGTGATACCTTCACTTTCAATAACTGGTGGATCATCAGTATGTACTGATACAGTATCCAAGGGTGGTGGCAAATTGTCAGCTATTTTGATGTTTGGTATTCCACCAACTTTACCTTTCCCTTTGTCCTTATCCTTTTGATAAACTTTGAATGTTTTCTTCAGCCTGTTCAATTCTTCTTGTTTTTCTTTTTCCACAAAAAAGATATCCAATTTATCAACGGTCTCCTTTGCAATCTCATTTATTCTACCTGCCATCAAACTCACTTGCCGGTGACCACTAGCAAAAATGGATCTGTTAGCTTCACAAATTAGGTCATCAATCTCTTCTTTTGAGTTAACTAGATGTACAGCTAGAAGTTTTTCAACTTTAAGTTTCTTATCCAATTCCATTACTACAATCCTCTTTGCATCTAATCTCTTATATAGTTCATTGGAAAAGTCATCCACAACTTCAATTAAAACTTTTTAATATATATCCAGATGTAAGATTATACTGTTTTCAATGCTTTCTTTTTCTGAATCCTTGAATGTGTTATACAATTTTCTCACATTAGCCAAATTACCATCATCAGTTATTTCATTTAGCAAATTATCCAATGGTGGTATAACCGGTTTTTGTTTCTTCTTGGGAGTTAGTTTCTTTGATGGTTGCCTTATTGCCTGTTGTTTCTTCCTTTAACTCCTTGTTCTTTTGGGTGGAGGAGAGGGTATTGGTGAAGGTTTTCTCTTCCTTTCAACTCTTTTGAATTCAGCTGGTATGTCACTGTCAGAGGATGTGCCAACCGATGAAATCTGTGCCTCCGGTTGTAGTCCTTCCATCTCACTAGCTGATATACTAGTAATGTTCATAATATTTTCTTTGATTTCCTTCACCTTCTTAGAAGCATCTCTTATGTATTTCTCTCTTTTCTTCCTTTTCTTCATTGTTTTCACATTACTTTTAATTGTTTCAACACTACCAAAAACTTCTTCTGTTGGTTCTCTAGGTGCATCTAACAAGGCTTTTGCATAAGTCTCAATTATGTTGAGATCTACCTCATAACCCATTTTTGTTACCCATATAGTCCTAGGTAATATAGCTTCCATCCATGTTTCATCCTTCTTGATTACAAAACAAAATTCTTTATCATATTTATCCACTACACTCTGCAGTAGTATTTCTATAGTTTTCATTTTGGTTTGGAAGGCTTTGAAATATTCAGTTATATTGTTGTCCTTAGTAGTACCCATGCCAGTGAAATATTCTTGTAATTGTTTTCCTACCGGTATGTCATATCCAAAGTCTTTCTGTCCTATACCAGGGATTTCCTTTGTGAAATAAAACATTAAGCATACTAAGAGATAACCAAAGCGAAATGTTCCTTTCTTATCACCTTTAATCTTCTTCAAGTTATCTATGAGTTCATCCTTTAGCCATTCACACACATCTATTTTTGCATTGTTTTTCACCATTTCACAAGCACTATTAATGCAAAGACTAGAAACTGAATTAAGTTTGTTTGCATGTGTAGTATTGTAACCTAAAATCATACTTATGAATCTCACATTGATGTCCTTGATGTCATTTACTCTTAGAGATCTACTATCAGATGTTGCTCCGGTTAGGGTCATGACTTTGTTGTTAGGAACCTTCTTTGTTTTGTTTGGTCTACTGCCGGTTGAGGGTAAACCTGTTAGTACCCTTCTGAGTGAATTTGCAGATAGAGTGTAACCAAAGAAATTCTCCATGTGCCCTACTTAGGAAAATTCGCACTACTTCTTCTGAAAATTCAGGGATGTTCAATATTTCAACAAAACCTAAAGTCTCCATAATCTTGTGCTCGGGTTTAATAGTGCCATTTTCATCACAAATTATGGTTCTAAACATTTTTAACAACTCTTGAGAACCTAATTCCTTGATGTTGTAGTGAATATATATCCTAGGGTCTTCAACATAAGCTACACCTTTAGGAATCTTTGAAAATGTGCCTATGGAATCATCTTGCTTAGCTATTACGGGAATAATTTTGAACCTGGGCCTAGGGCATTTTACATTTTCTACGATAGTAGGGTTTGCGATAAATTTGGGAGCAAAAGAACAAGCCATTAGAAAAATACCTTTAGCTGCCTGATAATGGTTGTATGCTTGAAAGAAATCGCTTCACACCTTTGCCTTGAATGCCTTTGCTCAGATTTCACACTCTCTGCTAATTTGAATGCTTGGTGAATAAAAAATGAGGGAAAACTGATGATTTATAATAACTTTTTCTTCAACAACCGCATTAAATGCTCGTCAGTTAAGTGAAAACTTAACACATCTACCGGTAGAGAATAAATCTATCTTGTCACCATCAACTGAGGGTAATTTGCATGATATTCAACTTGCTGCAATACCCCCAAAGGGTTACTTCTCAATTGGATGAAGAGTCTCCTACTAGTGGAGTAATACTATGT
This sequence comes from Cryptomeria japonica, assembly GCF_030272615.1. NCBI lineage: Eukaryota > Viridiplantae > Streptophyta > Pinopsida > Cupressales > Cupressaceae > Cryptomeria > Cryptomeria japonica. The sequence continues at coordinate 739,666,584 of NC_081413.1, forward strand.
TCTACTAGTGAAGAAATAGTCTCATCAACATTCTGATCTGTCTTCCTAATCCATTGTTTTGAAAATTCTTGCTTTACCTCATCTACCTTTTCTTTGCCTTTCAAACTAGGTCCTTTATTATTTTCCAGTGAATTCTTGCTTCTACAAAATTTTGCAATATGTCTAATTTTGTTACAAGTATAACAAGTCACATTATTCTTCTGAATAGCCTTTCCATATCGTATGCTAGTTTGTGTTCTGCATTGATTAGATAAGTACCCAAATCTTCCACAAACATAACATTTGACATTCATTCTGTAGTTTTCTGAATTATGACCAACTTTGTTGCATTTGGAACATTGACCGGTGGGTGCATTGATGTTCTGATTGTTTTTGAATCTACACTGATTTTCTCTATGACCATACTTGTTACAGTTAAAGCATTTCCCATTAAATTTAAAAGCACTAGGTTGTCTTACCGGTTTACTATGATCCTGATTGTTTGCTGTACCAGAACTTTCTCCAACTTCAAATCCAAGTCCATTTGTATCTCCATTAGGTTTCTAACTTTTCAGCATGTTATCAAATTCCTCTGAGATTTTCTTGAATTTATCTTTGTGCTAATTTGCAGTAGCCAACTCATTTTCCAGAATTCCTTTTTGTCTCATAAGTTCAGTTTTTATCATGTTGTATGTGAATCAGATCTGTTTTCAACATATCATTTTCATGATTGATTCTTAGATTTTCATTTCCAGCATCATTGAGTCTCCTAGTCAAGTCATCTTTATTCTTCTTCCTGTCTTCAATGTCTTTACAAAAACTCATAGTCATATCTTGCATTTCATTCCTCATAGTATTGTTTTCTTGTCTCAACTTGTTCACAAGTTCATTAAGAGTTTCCTTTTCATCATTGTCATTCTGCATCTTCTCATGAAGTTCTTTTCTTTTATTTCTAGCTATAGTAAGATTCTCCTAAAGTCCTTGAATGAATTCCTGCGCAGTCCTTAGATCATCTTCAAGTTTGATATTCTTCAACTTTTCTGCATCATAGTCTACAAGAGATCCTTCCAATTATTTTCTTAAGTTCTCCATCTGTACTGGTGTCAGAATCTTCCTCAAGCTATTAGGCTTTTGAAAATAGAGGACCAGGCTCTGATACCAATTGCTAGGATTAATGATAGTCCCAAAGATATTGAGAGGGGGGGGGAGGGGGGGTGAATTAGTATCTAACCAGTTAGTAGAATATTTAACCATATTAAGAACTTTGCATTCCAAAATAGTGTACCGATAAATAAGAATTAATGTAGTAAACAAGAACAATAAAGACAACATACAAAACATGCCATAACACATGATGTTTAATGAGGAAACCCAGTGTGGGAAAAACCTTGGTGGGATTTGTGACCCACAATATTCACTCACTGGCCAATGAATAAATATCTCACTTCTCAATAAGAGTCACACTGACTACAAAAGTGGATTATGAAATCCAATACAATGTACTATTTCAAAGTAGCATCAACTATGCCAAGTTCAGTACTGGTTTAAGCTCATTCTATAACCAAAAACTTCGTTGTCACTTATATCACCTTATACATAATTCACAACTCTCAAAATGACCTATAAGATCTCATACATATATATGAGTCTTTAACAATATGCCTTGTCATCTTTACAAAAGATAATTACAATTAAATACAATAAATAAAATTTTATTCCCTATCAGCTGGGGTGCCGGTATGCATTGTTGCCGCTACTGGTGAAGTTTCTACCGGTGAGTGTAGATGTCTATGTCAGTGCCGGTGCCTTCTAGTGGATTTACCAGATGAATGCCAGAAGGTTTCCAGATGGTTTCCATCAATGACAACACCATTATTCTCATAAGAGTGTAGAATGCCAACATGCCGGTATTCTCCTTGTTTACCAATTTTCATGTTTCTTCCTTCATACCAGTAGTGTGCATTATATCTTCATGCCAACTATCTCCATATGTTATGAATCTATGGAAACACCACTTTCTATCTATATATTGATAACTCCATGTGTGCAACTACAAAGCCTCACTTTCATTTGTCTGGTTCTCTTCTCAATCGGTTTGCCAAGAAGGAAAACTCACCATCTTAACTCTTCCTTCTCTACCCTAGTAGCACATCATGTCTTCACATAGTGATCATGTGTTCATCTCTAATATGAAACTCTATAGGCTTTCTCATCTTCCACTTGGTCATCTGGTCTGTGCATCCAATCACCTGCCTTGTCCTGCTCTGGCAATCTTATCCCAGAGAGTCATGATGTATGCCAAGTAAAACTGGGATAAGCAACGCATTACCACTTACTGGTGGGAAAGGATCTATGTTACCTGATGGTATTATTGTGACATTCCTGAGGAGTAGATGCATCTCCAACTTGACATATGACTTGGTATCTTTCCCATATTCCATCCTTTCTTACTGAAGAGGCACATTCTCTTTCACTCTTCTCTTCATCCGGTGGGTGTCGTGTTGTATAATATCCAACTCTTACTGGTGGACTGCACATGCTTCACCTCCAGTGTTGATATGATTCTTGTAACATTCCGATTGGCATCCACTCAAAGCCAACACATACTTACTGGTCATCATACCATACTGATCTCCAATGCATGTCAATGACACATGCCAACACTGACTTGTGTACCGGTAACCTGCAATACTTGGCTGACATCAATGTCATCAATACACTTCAGTCTCCCACTTTGGTTATGCTATATCAGTTGACATCAATGAGAACACAATTCCAAAAATCTTCCCCTTTGGCATTGATGTCAACACATGTAGTATCTGACATACTACAAATTCTCTCTCCCCCTTTAACAACAATGGCAAAGGGCATTGTCAGCGTTTCACTCCTCCTTGTGTCTATCGGGTACTGACAGATTGGTTTAACCCCTTTTTCTCTATGAGATGCTCCTCCTCCTTCAACCATCATTTGTTACATTTTATCAAGTCACAACACTTAAGATGGAGGGCACAACCACCATCTGACACCAATTGCCCAAAAACCAAGTGTATATGCAGACTAGATACCATATATGTGCATATACAATACTGAAACCAATTAAAGACCCATGTGTCAGTGAATACACCATACCTGCAAGTCAAACTGCATCATCTCCTCTTGATATGCAGAAGCCATTATGACCCCAAAATGATGATACCAAGTGTTGAAGCTAACACTGATACCAATTGTATCTCTTCTGATACCAAATGAATGTTCTCTTGTGCAGGTAACTGACATGTCTCTGTATATTGGTCCACAGTGCAACAACAATGGCACTTGATTTCCTCCTGTGCCAAGTGTATCACACACCAATCACAAGATATGACTATGAACTCCCCCTGAATCACAACCCTTTGGTCTTCATTTTCTGTCAAGTCCTAAAATGGTACCCCAAACTATACATTATATTGGTGGAAGTGAGCATCTATACATGTTGATGGTCTTTCACTTCCATGACATTCATCCATCTTTATGACATAAACATACCTGACCACAATGCCAGGTCACATTGACATATGTCAACACTCACACTAGTTGACATCATAATGTCTTCATATGCATGGGATTGGCCACTGGTCCAATACATTGTCATTTAGGACAACTTATGATATCATCAAAGACATAAACTCATCTAACTAGGCCATCAGAGCCACTACAACACAACCAGAACATATTTACCCACATATTCTTCAATACCGGTAACTATCCCTATCGGTAACATACTCGACCTGTCGATTTACTGTACCAATTTAGTATCTCTGCCAGTATACTTTGTCCACTATGTTGGTGCCCAAAACCACAGATTGGAAAACCAAAAGACTTGCCAAATCCTCAAGTAGTCCAATCAGCCTTGGCCAACAAATAGGGACAGTCAAAGACTAGATCCCTCTGCACTTTAGGCTCCACTAAACCTAGGTGGGTGTGCCTCTTCCTCTCAAGCACAAAAGAGGTTATTTATAGTGGATTTAAACCTTTTAGCAAGTTTACACAATTGGAAAATTATGTTCTGCAACTATGCTTTATTATGTGCTTTAACTGAATGCTTTGAAAAGAAATGAGTGTGAATGTATATTGAAAATGAGATTGCTTTCAGGACTTAAATGAAATCTACATAGATCAGTTCATATAGGATTTGGGAAGAATGTTTCTATCAAGGACCTTGAATGCATACAAATCAAAACCTTAAAAGATCAATAACAAACCAGTGCCTCTATCCGGGGATATATGACACTTTATGGACAAAATATCTTATCAACTCAAGAGACAATTTCTAATCAATTATGAAGGTTCAGTATGTGTTATACAAACAATAAGAACTCAATCTTTCACTTAATGCAACGACGTGTGATTCACATCATAGCAATATTTGAAAAAAGATAACTCATCAAAGATAACCCATCAACACAAAAGTGTACACAATATTTGAAAAAAGAGACAACAAACCTTGTATATTAATCTTCAGGAAATAATTGCATGCATAAGTTGCACTTGTAAATACTTCATTACAGATTGCTTGCACAAAATGATACTTCTTCTTCCTATAGACTTCTCTAATACAAAATGATATTCAATCCTTACAACATTATGTTGTTCTTATGACTCTCCCCACCATATCTACATTTTTTAACCACTTATATATGTAGTTGAATGGGCACCATACTCCTTTTGGAGTGAAAAGTCACCATTTTATATTAAAATTAACAAAACCCTTTAATATTAATATGCAAACTAGTTAGTCAATAACCTTGCTTTAAGCTATCTTTCGGGTCTTTGTTTGGTCGGCTACCTTAAACTTTAGATACGAATCTGAAAGTTTTTGTGGTATTATTAAACATCCACTTCTAAAATGGGTATTCAATAGATTTGATATTTGCATACATTTTCATTCCAAGTCGACATCTTCTTTCATGCAGGTCAAAATAACAGGCTTTTCAGCCTTCTTACGGTCTTCTGTATGGTCTATAGCCAAAAACACATTGTACAGATCTAATATTTTTACTAGAGCTTGGAAACTTGATTTTCTGAAATGGGTATTTCTTATATTTTCATCTTGCATTCATTTTAATTCTCTGTTAATATCATCTTTTCTACAGATCAAAAACACTAGTCTTTCATGGGGTCCATTGGAATTAATTTATTCATAATCTTCATTTACTCTAGTTTTTCAAATCATTAATCATCCATTATGTGACGACCATTTTTAATAGTAGGGTGCTTGAAATTATTTGGAAATTTGAAGCCTCAATAGTGGCTTTGTCTGGGGATGTATGCCCCTTGCGGGCATAGAATGAATCCAGTTTTCTCTAGTAGAGTAGACCATTGTCAATCACCTCCCTTATGTAGATTATGTTAAAACTGCATCTAGTGGCCCCTAGGTCCCAAAAACATGAACACTCAATTTTCCTAGATCAAACACTTGGTTCTCGTCATGCAAAAATATTCTAGTTTGGCACATATCATCAACCAATCAAATTTCATCGTAAAGCTTATCAATTGTCATATTTTCATGTTTACCATATATGTTGTAATATATTTTATTTTTGTCTTGATATTCCATGCTAAAAGAATCACAACAATCTCCTTTTGTTTTCACCACATAGAACATCAAACTTTTATAAATCGTTATATCATTTGATTTATAAAGTTTTATCTTTTGAGACTTTCTAATATTTTTAAATATCACATTATCTCTCCTTACTTCATGGACATGCTCCAAATCATCCCTGACATATTTCTTTTTACCCCTCCTTCTTGAATTTACCATATAGGAAATCAAATTCCTCTTAACCATCATGCTTTTATCCTTATAAGGGTTTTTCCTTTGAAATACTCCTATATTTGGAAATACATCAATATTCATCCCTATTTTATAGGGTTTCTCCATTTCTCCCGAGAGATGTTGGCTTTCAACCTTTATTTCCTTGTTGTGATTAGGTTAAATCATACTAACAATATCAACATCAGAATTGGGAGAATTTTTTTTTCTTTGTTACTCCCCTATGTGATTGATGTAAACCTAAAGTCAAAAATTCATACTTAGGTTTACTTTTCAGTCGTACCTTTTGTTGGAGAGATAGATTATTTGGAAACCCTAAACTTTTCTCATGAAAATTTTCTTTTATTTTTGAAAAATTTATATCACCAATTTTATTTGTCTAGGTGCGCTTTGGAAAATGCAACTTTTCTGATCCATAACAATGCTCCCAATTATCCTTATTGTTATTTATGTCATTGCTCAATAAGATCTCTTGATCATCTGTAGATATTTATTGTTCTTCATATAGTGGATTTGAAAACACATAGAGATCTTTGTTAGACATACTCTAGAAGTATGCCATTTCACCATTTATATCTACATTATTATAAAGAGGATTTGTAAAACATTTAAAATGATCTTGATAGTTATATGACTCTTCAATTTTTTGGTCATCATATGTGCTCTCACTGTCATTAATGTATTTATCAGAGAAATAGGAGGACTCATCACATAAATTTTTTTTTGAATGGCAGTCAACCTCTATCATGTCATCACACAATTGATTTGAAAAATATTTGAACCTATTTCCAGGTGCATGTGCACATTCTATCTGTTGTCCATGACACACTTCTTTTTCCTTTGCTGCATTTCTCTGATTCCAAAAGATCTGAAATTTGTTCACTATTGAGAAGACAATCTTCCTTTTGATATTGCATGTTGTCTATTTCCACACAGGTCTCATCAACAGTGGACTCTTCTTCAATCTGATCGAAACTTCCCTCTTCATTAGGGTTTTGTGTTCCTTTTGTAGATCTCATCCTGCATCCATTATCTTCTGCAACAATTTCATCATGTAGATACCTAAGAAAACTATACAACTGAGAGTCATACCCTAACTTATATATTTTATTTAATAACTCATAAAATGGAGGCTTGACATCTGAAGGTATCTCCTAATAAATATTGAACATCCTCATGAAGAAATTTACTGCAGATTCATATTCTTGTTTTTTATATTTAAAAATTCATCCAAGGGAGACACACAAATTTTTGTTTCCATAGTTTATTCTTGGTCTTCCTCTAGGTCATAGCACATGCTCCCTTCTTCGCCTGCATCATGAGACACATCAAGGAACCATTGCTCCAACTCCCTCCATGATGAGATGCTTTGTGTAGGGAGTGATTCATAGGCTTCTCTTGCATTATCCTTCAATTTCTTGATGAATAACTTCATCACATAATCTTCTGCATAAATCTCATAATCCTTTAGGAATGTATAAAATGAGCCCAAATGATCAAGTGCTAATTCATCATATTCCCAATGGAATTTTGGTACAAGTTGTGAAAGCTTAGGGAACAACTTGTTTGGGATACATTGAAAGCTTCCGAGATCCAATGGCCTGATGCCGTCTAGAATAAATGGTTTTCTTTGAAACATTCTAAACCAAAATTGCTATTTCTTTCAAAAAGGAAAATTTTCATCTCCTTCTAGATCTTCTCCCTTAGTAGAGTTACCAACTGAAATAGATCTTGTTATGTAGAATAGAGTTGCCACCTCTTGTGGAAGAAAATATTACTTATTGATCTCCTGGGTTCTTCCTTCCAGTAGAGCACACCTTAACAAAGATTGTGGAATTTAAATTCTGTAGACAATTCCCCAGTAGAGTCACCAATCTGTTGGTGCTCGAAACCATAGATTGGAAAACCAAAAGACCTGACAAATCCTCAAGTAGTCCAATCAGCCTTGGCCAATGAATAGGGAGAGTCAAGGACTATATCCCTCTACACTTTAGGCTCCACTAAACCTAGGTGGGTGTGCCTCTTCCTCTCAAGCACAAAAGAGGTTATTTATAGTGAGTTTAAACCTTTTAGCAAGTTTACACAACTGGCAAATTATTGTTTTGCAACTATGCTTTGTTATGTGCTTTAACTGGATGCTTTGAAAAGAAATGATTGTGAATGTATATTGAAAATGAGATTACTTTCAGGACTTAAATGAAATCTGCATAGATCAGTTCATATAGGATTTGGGAAGAATGTTTCTATCAAGGACCTTGAATGCATATAGATCAAAACCTTAAAAGATCAATAACAGACCAGTGCCTCTATCCGGGGATATATATGACACTTTAGGACAAAATATCTTATCAACTCAAGAGACAATTTCTCATCAACTATGAAGGTTCAGTATGCGTTATACAAACAATAAGAACTCAATCTTTCACTTAATGCAATGACGTGTGATTCACATCATAGCAAATCTATAAATAGATTTATCAAGAGGACAAAGATAACTCATCAACACAAAAGTGTACACAATATTTGAAAAAAGAGATAGAGAACCTTGTATATTAATCTTTAGGAAATAGTTGCATACATAAGCTACACTTGTAAATACTTCATTACAGATTGCTTGCACAAAATGATACTTCTTCTTCCTATAGACTTCTCTAATACAAAATGATGTTCAATCCTTACAACATTATGTTATTCTTATGACTCTCCCCACCATATCTACATTTTTTAACCACTTATATATGTGGGTAAATGGGCACCATACCTCTTTTGGGGTGAAAATTCACCATTTTACATTAAAATTAATAAAACCCTTTGAAATTAATATGCAAACTAGTTGGTCAATAACCTTGCTTTAAGCTATCTTTTAGTTTTGTGTTTGGTCGGCTGCCTTAAACTTTAGATAAGAATCTAAAACTTTTTGTGATGGTAGCAAACATCCACTTCTAAAATGGGTCTTCATTAGATCTGATAGTTGCATACATTATCATTCCAAGTCGACATCTTCTTTCATGGAGGTCGAAATAACAGGCTTTTCAGCCTTCTTACGGTCTTCTATATGGTCTATAGCCAAAAACACATTGTACAGATATAATATTTTTACTGGAGCTTGGAAACTTGATTTTCTAAAATGGGCATTTCTTATATTTTCATTTTTCATTCATTTTAATTATATGTTCATATCATCTTTCCTACAGATCAAAAACACTAGTCTTTCATGGGGTCCATTGGAATTAATTTATTCATAATCCTCCTTTACTCTAGTTGTTCAAATCATTAATCATCCATTATGTGTCATTTCCATGAAGTGATCACCATTTTTAATAGTAGGGTGCTTGAAATTATTTGGAAATTTGAAGCCCCAACACACTGTCTCTTCTTCCGGTGTCACATCCCACTTTGACACTTCTAGCAATTATCCATCTTGCCCATGTGAATGTGTAGGCAAGATACCAATTGCACACATTCTTTTATCTCACCTTTTCATCATGCCAGTGACTTCCCATCCTTTCCTTTGTCCTTCTCAACATATGGGGCTGAATGATCTGATCAACATATAGCTCCCCCTAAGAATCCGCATCTCCTTTAAACTTTAGGAGATATCACCTGTGCATTGAGTGCACAGTGCCGGTCCACGGTCATGTTCTCTTCCTTCTTCCTCCATACCTGGTTGGAATCCCCCCTCTTCTCATTTGTAGCCTTTGGATTAGGTCTCATCTTCTTCTGCTTACAGGTCTTTGCTTTACCGGGTTCTATAGTATGTCTGGATATATTGCCATAGAACCATATTGCATTCATCCCAACTGGATGATTGGAAGATCTTCTATCAAACCAGTTTGATCTTCTTCTCAGGGTCATGCCATTGTAGCCCGCTACCAGTTTCAACTAACTTCTTGATCTTGTAGGAGAATCTCTCCTTTGGGAATAGTTGTTATGTCGACTACCATGTGCATGAAACATATTATTCCTACACACATTACTTATATGGCTAGATCCATTACAGTTATAACATATATATTTATATTTCTTGAGGCATCAAATGGAGTCTAGTTAGCATAACCGGGAGTGGGCTTATGCAGGTTTCTACATTCTGATGTTCTATGCTAAAATGCATTACATCTACAAACTAAATTGTTATTCCTAAGAACACTTTTTCTATTCCTAGGAATCTTTTTGCATTCCTTTGCCCTATGGCCATATCCTTTACAAGCAAAATAGTAACTAGAGAATGAAGACACATTACTTACAAATTCATTTTGCCAAACATGAGGCAATCTCACTAGTTTGGCTTCTCCACTTCTACTTCTATAGGGTGTTGCATCTCTTTGTCTTCCACCGGTGGGGAATCTCTTAGGATGCTTTCTTTCATTCTTGTTTCCAGTGAGCCTATCTTCTCTTAGCTTTCCCTTTCCTTTAGGAGCTGCATTGTTTCTTCTTGCTGCATCAATCTTCATTTTTAACCTCGAGTCCTCACCGATTGTATCTAGGTCAACCTTCTTTCTTGGTGCACTTCGTACTATGAAGGTCTGACCCTTGTTATCTCCATTAGAAGGGACAAACTGAATGTCCTTGTGAGAGACATCCTCACTTGTGGAGAATTTACTAACAACATATCCTAATCCTCTAGTATCCTTAGAGTGTTTTTGTTTACTCAACATTTTTTCCAAAGCCTCAGTGCTGCCATCATACTGGATCCTTACCTTGAGCTCATTTTGACACTTCTCAAGGTCTTTCCTAATGCTCTCCATTTCTCCTTTCAGGTCCTGATATTCTTTGTCCTTTGTCTCCACTTCTAGCTGGAGATCCTTACATCTTCTCTCCTTAGCATCAAAGACTGATTTTAACTCACCAATCAAGCCTTTTGCCTCTTCTTGTTGAGATGTCAATATGCAGATATTGTTATTTGATTCTTCAAGGCATATTATCAAATAACTACATTCTCCATAAACTAAATCTTTGTACCTTTTAAATTACTTTCTAACATTTTGCAGCTCTTCTAGTAAACTTTCTAGTTCACATTCAAGATCTACTTCGACTTCATCTTCATCATCACTCCCAAACACATCTTGGTGGTAAGAGTGATCTGCATGATTACTCTCTGATGTGTGCCTCTCATCTTCTAATTATTGAGCCATAAAGAGGTGATTTTCCTCTTCATCATTTATATTGCTGCTAACAAAGTTACCTTCATCATCTGTAGACACACATACTTCATTCCTTTTCTTGTTTCCACAAACCAGTTCTGCAGTGCAAGGTTCATTGCCATACAATTTCTTCAATCTGTTCCATAGGATTTTTGTAGATCTACACTTATCTACCATTCAAGAAACATCACCAGACAATCCACTGAATATATCCTTCATGGCTTCTTCATTGCACCTAGATCTTCTTTCTACATCTGAATCTGTGGAAGGACTGACTTTACTAGGGAAGCCATTTACAATAGCCATCCATACATCAAACCCTAGAGAGGATAGGTAGACTTCCATTCTACAACTCCAAATGGAATAGTTTAAACCATCAAAAATTGGACCAAGGATTGGCACTAAACTGGAGAAAGAATCTATCCAAGCTGGAGAAAGCTCATCTGATTAGGAACTTAGGCTTTGATACCAATTATTAGACACAATGCACCTCTGAGAGGGGGGTGAATAAGTGGTTCTCAATATTTTCCCTTTAACTATCCTATGTGTGTATACCAGTTATCAAATCTAACTCAATGTAGACTTACCGATTAGTGGGGAAACTAATCACAAATGCATTCACACATAAAGGCACATCACATAATACTAGCATATACGAGGAAAACCCAAGATGGGAAAAATATCAGTGAGAAATGTTGCTGGAGAACACTACTCCAATCCAACCCCACAATGAATATCCGATTAAATTTTTTAGGGCACCAACCCAAGGAGCACCAACCCAAGGAGCTACAACCCCTGCACCAAGCTATAACTCAATGAATACAAAACATAATCATTTAAAAATTAATAACCTTGTTACAAAAGGATTTTGTAACACTTCTGTAAATCTCTCTGCTGGATCTCTTGTCCAATTCACTGCCGGTTCTCTCTCTGATGGTTTTCTCTGTTGGTTGCCTCTTCTCTCAATTGCTTTGCTAATATCCACCACCAGTCTTAATAACTCAGTTAGATATCTACCATCTAATTCATGTCGGTCCTCTTCTTCCCTTCTCTGCAATTTGCTATGGCTCTTGTCTGTCGGTTTAGTCACTACCGGTATACTTCTCACACAGACTCACTTGCAGACTACCGATTCCTCACTTTTCTTGATTGATCCTTTCAACCCGATTCTCTCTCATACTTAGTCTCTCTTCTGATACTCATTAAGTACTTGACTGATCTCTCCTCAAATGCAGCAACACTCTCTCATTCAACAACTTGCCAGTTTCTTTAACGTCACCGGTTAAACCTTCACCACTACCTATTACAGGTTGTCTCTCTGCTGCTCGATCTCTATGATCCTCTATAGATATCACACTTTATCTAATTCTCTATTCAGCCTTGTGCATCACTTGGCAACATCTCTTTCAGAGGCATCATCAAATCTATCTTTTGCTCGCATATTTGTATTCAGACATTCCTGCCAAAAGCAACATTCAAACTTGGCACCTTAGGGTTTCTGCCACTGATCACAAGGCATGTCAAATCTAATCATATCTCATTCAATCTAAGCTCCAAGATAATTATATTCACATCATCACTATTAACATGCCTTCCATCTTTAGCAATTTGCATTCAATTTGTCGACTCATCTTTTGGTCAATCACCATAAATGGTTCGATGGTTTGCTTCACCTACTTTGATCTATATCCAGACATCCTGCATCGATCAATGCACTCAATGGAACCAATCTGATACATCCTCCCTCAAGCCGCAACCCCTTTGCAACTCAACCCACAACAGTCATAGTCAATATTAAATATTGACAAACTCTGCAACAACCTCACCATCACAACACTTCATTGACTTCTGCAAGCTTGCCACTTCAACTCCATGTGGCATCCCTGCCAATATCCATATGACCTTAGACCTCTATGTCAGTTCGTATAGGACCACCAACCAAACATATAACTGGTGTATGCTTCATACTACTGGTCCCTCTTTTCCTACCAGTTAACCTTCTTGCCTTATCATTCCTTGTGCTAGTGGATCTTGTCAGCCCGGTCATCAACCATGTCTGTCTTCAGCAACACACTTGGAGGACACAACATGTGCATCTTCATCAGATCGAGAGAACTTCACCTTTGTCTCTCTGTCCACTTGGCTATATGCCAGTATTCTCATTGTTTACCAATTTTCATGTTTCTGCCTTCATACCGGTAGTGTGCTTTGTTGAAATGTGGCGACTGATCAGCAAAGTACTATACACTAAGCATGTATCCTTGCCATTTTTTTTGTTGTTGATGAAAACTGACATTGTAATAAAACCCTAAAAAGGTCGACTTTGTTTGTTGACCTAAAAATGCATGTTATAAGCGGCTGGGATGCTTAAGGCATTGTAATGTTGATGTACTATTTTTGTTGGATGATAAGAAAGATTGGACGGTTGTGTATGGTGGACGTAACCCATTCTAGGTGAACCACGTTAAATCTCTATGTTATCTATGTCTTATTTTATTCCTTTGTATTTTATATTTAAATCTGCAGATAATTGTTAGTTCATATTTGCTTCGGATCTGCTTGAAACTCTAACAATTGGTATCAGAGCGAGGTTTTCTGTAAATTGGAAGGACTTTTAGATTTGAGTGGGAGCAATGAAGGATTCCAAATTCAAGGTCGAAAAGTTTAACGGCTAGAATTATCAGTTATGGAAAATGTAGATGGAGGATTACTTGTATCAAAAGGATTTGTGGTGGCCATTAGAAGGAAAGACAAAGAAAGTGACCACAATGTCAGATGAAGAGTGGGACATTTTAGATAGAAAGGCACTGGGATCCATTCAATTGTGCCTTGCACCGTCTGTAGCTTTCAATATAACAGAAGCAAAAATGGCTGTAGATTTGATGGCGACATTGGCTAAGCTATATGAGAAACCCTCGACTTCGAATAAGGTATTTCTTATGAAACATTTGTTTAATTTGAAAATGAGTGAGGGAGGATCTGTAGTGGAGCACTTAAGTGAATTTAATACAATTACTAGTCAATTGTCTTCAATAAAAATTACTTTTGCAGAAGAGGTTAGGGCTCTCTTGATTTTATGTTCTTTGCTAGAAAGATGGAATAACTTGGCTATTGCTGTAAGTAACTCTATCTCTGGAAAAAATACTTTGGTATTTGATGATATTGTTGGTGTTATCCTAAGTGAGGAAATGCAAAGGAAAAGCACAGGTGAGACTCCAACATCATCAAGTAGTGTTTTGAATATGGAGAATAGGGGAAGATCAAAGGAAAGAGGAAAAGGCCCTTGGAATGAGAAGTCACAAGGGAAGTCAAAGAAAGGACACTCTCAATCTAGAGGAAAGAAAGATTTCTAGTACTACGAAAAGCTTGGTCATCTAAAGAAAGACTGTTGGTCTCGAAAAAACAAAGAAGGAGACAAAAATGAAAATGACTGTAAGGAAGCTAATATTGCAAGTAATACTTTACAAGATGCTTTAATCTTATGTTTGGATAATGTTAATGGTTCCTGGGTAATAGATTCTGGGGCTTCATTTCATGCTACACCCCATAGAAAATATTTTCTAGATTATGTTCAAGGTGATTTTGGACAGGTATATTTGGGTGATGATGAGCCCTGTCAAATTGTTGGAAAAGGAAAGATAAAGATCAAGTTGCAGAATGGAAATGACTGGTTTCTGTAGGAGGTAAGACATGTTCCTAACTTAAGAAGAAATTTAATTTATGCAGGGCAACTAGGTAGTGAAGGTTGCATAGTTACCTTCTCAGATAGTATCTGGAAGGTCACTAAAGGATCATTAGTAGTAGCTAAAGGTGCGAAGGTAGGCACATTATATCTGTGTACTGGTAACACTTACTCTACCTTAGCTGCTACAGATAAAGTTACTGCAGGGACAACAACAATAGATGTTGCAAGAACAGATTTGATAATGTGGCACCATAGGCTTGGACACATGAGTGAGAAAGGGATGAAAATACTTCACTCCAAAAATCCATTGCCAAGACTAAAAAAGATTGATTTAGAGTTCTGTGAAAACTATGTTTATGGTAAACAAAAAAGAGTTAGATTTCTCAAGGTTGGGAAAGAGAAGAAGAGTGAGAAGTTAGAGCTTGTGCATTCAGATGTATGGGGACCGGCTTAGGTATCATCTCTTGGTGGCTCTTGTTATTATGTTATTTTTATTGATGACTCAACCAGAAAAACATGGGTATATTTCCTAAAACAAAAATTGGATGTTTTTGAAACTTTTAAGAAATGGAAAGCAGTATGTTAAGAATGAGACAGGAAAAAAGTTGAAGTGTCTTAGAACGGATAATGGAGGTGAGTATTGTAGAAAAGCATTTGAAGATTACTGCTCCTTAAATGGGATTCGAAAGCAGAAGATAGTTCCAAGAACTCCATAGGAAAATGGTGTGTCAGAGAGAATGAATAGGACTATCATGGAACGCGCGAGGAGCATGAGATTTCATGCTAGATTGCCCTTACATTTTTGGGCAGATGATGTACATACTGCTATCTATTTGATAAGCAAAGGACCTTCAATCCCTTTGGATGGTGGTATTCCAGAGGAGGCATGGACTCGTAAAAAGGTAAATTATTCTTTTCTGAAAACCTTTGGTTGTGAAGCTTTTGTCCATGTTGATAAAGAAAACAGAATCA
The DNA here is from genome assembly GCF_030272615.1 of Cryptomeria japonica. Lineage (NCBI taxonomy): Eukaryota > Viridiplantae > Streptophyta > Pinopsida > Cupressales > Cupressaceae > Cryptomeria > Cryptomeria japonica. Next base: position 739,682,176 of record NC_081413.1, read on the forward strand.
AGCTTGATGCTAAATCTCATAAATGTACCTTCATTAGATATGGGATAGATGAATATGGCTATCGGTTATGGGATTTTGAAAATAAGAAAATAACTAGAAGTAGATATGTTATATTCAATGAGAAGGTTATTTATAAAGAACAGATGTAGGAAAAGAAGCATGAATAGGACAAGCAAGAATATGTAGTGTTGGATGAGATTCCTAAAAATGAAATGCCACAGGTTCCTGATGCTCAGCAACAACAAAATGTCCCACAAACTCCTGCAAGTGTTAGACGTTCTACGAGGTCAAGTAGACCCCCTGAAATATTTTCTCCATCTTTATATTCTATATTATTAACTGATTCTGGTGAACCAGAAGAATATGAAGAAGCAATGCAGGTGGATGCCAAACAATAGTGGGAGCTAGGCATGAAAGAGGAGATGGACTCCTTGATGAAAAATAAGACTTGGGACTTAGTCCCTTTACCTACAGAAAAAAGAGCCTTGCCTAACAAATGGGTTTATCGGCTAAAGGAGGAGGAAGGAGGTCAGAAAAGATATAAGGCCAGACTTGTGGTAAAAGGTTTTGCACAGAAAAAGGGTATAGATTATGATGAAATATTTTCTCCAGTTTTAAAAATGACCTCAATTAGAACTGTACTTAGTCTTGTGGCTATAGATGATTTACATCTTGAACAATTAGATGTGAAAACAACTTTTTCTCCATGGAGATTTGGAGGAGGAAATTTACATGTTGCAACCACAGGGATATGAGGTCAAAGGTAAGGAGAACTTGGTGTGTAGGTTGAAGAAAAGTTTGTATGGCCTAAAGCAAGCACCCCGACAATGGTATTTAAAATTTGATAGTTTCATGGCTAAACACGGTTATCATAAATGTCATTCTGATCATTGTGTATATTTTAAGAGATTGGATAATGGCAGTTATATTATCTTGTTGCTTTATGTTGATGACATGCTTGTTGCTGGGTCTAACATGGAACACATAAATGATCTTAAACATAAATTAGCTAGGTCATTTGCTATGAAGGATTTGGGTGCAGCTAAGCAAATTCTGGGTATGAGGATTACACGGGACAAAAAAAATAGAACCTTGAATTTGTCCCAAAGTGAGTATATAAAGAATATGTTGGAAAGATTTAACATGAAGGATGCAAAAGTAGTTAGTACACCTTTGTCTAGTCATTTCAAATTGACTAAGGAGATGTGCCCAAAAGCATAGGAAGAGGTAAATAAAATGTCTAACATCCCGTATTCATTAGCTGTTGGCAGTCTGATGTATGAAATGGTATGCACAAGGCCATATATTGCACATGCAGTGGGAGTTGTGAGCAAGTTTATAAGTAATCCAGGTATGAAACATTGGAATGCTATGAAATGGATCCTTCGATATTTTAAAGGAACCACTACGAAGGCATTATGTTTCAAAGGATCTAATGCTGCTCTGAGTGGATTTTTTGACTTTGATCTGGTAGGGGATATTGATTCACAAAGGAGCACTATAGGGGGAACTGCAGTTAGTTGGATTTCTAGGTTGCAAAAGGTTGTTGCACTTTCAACCACTGAAGCTGAGTATGTTGCTGCTATAGAAGCCAACAAGGAGATGATTTGGTTACAATTTTTTCTAGAGGAATTGGGTTAGACACAAGAGGATCTCCCATTGTATACTGATAGCCAGAGTGCCATTCATCTTGCGAAGAACTCTACTTTTCATTCAAGGACAAAGCACATTCAACTCAGGTACCACTTCATCCGGACTATTTTGGAGGAGGGCCAGTTACAGCTTGAGAAGATTCACACAAGTGAGAATCCTGTCGATATGTTCACGAAGGCAGTTCCATAGGAGAAGCTGATTTCTTCAGTTTCTGTTGGTCTTCTTGATTGATAATTGTGGAATGTATACTAGTTGAGTCCTAGTGTTTTTTTCCAGCGGATGTTGCATGTATAGTGGTGTCATGTAGTTTCAGTCTCCAAGTGGGAGATTGTTCGGTGTGGAGCCTGATCAGTCTCCAAGTGGGAGATTGTTCGGTGTGGAGCCTGATCAGTCTCCAAGTGGGAGATTGTTGAAATGTGGCGACTGATCAGCAAAGTACTGTACACTCAGTACGTATCCTTGCCGGGTTTTTTTTGTTGTTGATGAAAACCAACATTGTAATAAAACCCTAAAAAGGCCGACTTTGTTTGTTGCCCTAAAAATGCATGTTATAAGCGGCTGGGATGCTTAAGGCATTGTAATGTTGATGTACTATTTTTGTTGGATAATAAGAAAGATTGGATGGCTGTGTATGGTGGATGTAACCCATTCTGGGTGAACCACGTTAAATCTTTGTGTTATCTGTGTCCTATTTTATTCCTTTATATTTTGTATTTAAATCTGCATATAATTGTTAGTTCATATTTGCTTCGGATATGCTTGAAACCCTAACATGCATGATATCTTCATTCTAACTATTTCCATCCATTATGCATCTATGGTAACACCACTTTCCATCTGTATACTGATAACTTTATGTGTGAAACTATAGAGCCTCACTTTCATTTTACTGGTTCTCTTCTCAACCGGTTTTCCAGGAAGACAAACTCACCATCTTAACTCTTCCTTCTCTACCCCGGTAGCACATAGTGTCTTCACACACTAATCCAGTGTTCATCTATGATCTGACACTCAGGAGGCTTTCTCATCTTCCACTTGGTCATCCGGTCTGTGCATCCAATCACCTGCCTTGGCCTGTTTTGGCAGTCTTATCCTCAAGAGTCATGATGTATGCTAAGTAAAACTGGGATAAGCAAGGAATTACCACTTACTGGTGGGAAAGGATCTATGTCACTTGCTACTATTAAAGTGATATTCCTGAGGAGTAGATGCATCTCCAACTTGACATATGACCTAGTATCTTTCCCATATGCCATCCTTACTTACTGAAGCAACATATTCTCTATCACTATTCTCTTCATCCATTGGGAGGCCTGTTGTATAACATCCAACTCTTACCGTTGGACTGCACATGCTTCACCTCCGATTTTGATGTGATTCTTGTAACATTCTAGTTGGAAACCATTCAAAGCCATCACATACTTACCGATCATCATACCATACCGATCTCCAATGCATGCGAACGACACATGCCAACACTGACTTATGTATTGGTAACCTGCAATACTTGGTTGACATCAATGTCATCAATACACTTCAGTCTCCCACACTAGTTGTGCTATATTGGTTGACATCAATGAAAACACAATGCCAACAGCTATACTTTGGCATTTGTAGATGTTGTTCATCAGTTTAAATGATTTGGAATCTTTTTATTTGAGTTGTAGGCAGTAAGCCTCTCTTTTGAACATTGAGCTCTAGGCAGTATGCCTGAATGCATGTGCATTCCCCATTGTAATATTTCTATACTTTTGCAGAGTATAACTATATTGTGGGCTCATCCTTACCATTGTTTTTCCCTTAACTAGGTTTCCACATACAAAAATCTTGGTGTTATGGTGTTGTGGTTATTTTCTTTATGTTCTTTCATATTTCTTTTGTTCATATGAATTAAGTGGTTACAAGAATAGTTTAATAAATTTAAATATTGTGGAACATTGATTCATCCCCCTCTCAGTGCTCCTTGATTCCAAAAATCCTTCACCAAGAATCTATTTCATCTAGCAATAGAGGGGAGGTATGCATTCTTGTTCTCATTTCCTTCCTTTGGTATAAGATACTATGTTTGTTCAAGAACTCCTCTTGGAGGTAGATATCTTTTGAGAAAATATCTCTTCTCCACACTTTTTGCAAGATATCTCTTTTTCAACTATTTTATCTTTGCTTGAAGAGTTTTCCCTCTTTAGCTTGGATTTATGACATTTTTGCCTAAAATGATATCTCCATGGTGTCAAGGGTTTGGTATCCTTGTTCTTATCTTCCTACTCTCCTCCCCAACATGGATCCACCTAGAAATATACATCTGGAGTGAGTATCCATGTCCTCTTTCATTCTTCTCATGGATCACATAGAAAAACACATCTAGTGTGTGTCTGTGATCTCTCTCTCTCTCTCTCTCTCTCTCTCTCTCTCTCTCTCTCTCTCTCTCTCTCTCTCTATCTCTCTCTCTTCTCATGAGCTCATAGCTTTGCTATTAATGGTTCATGGATGATGCATGCTTTTCTCTTTTATGTGATCACTTATGTTCTTGAAATGACATTTTTCAAGAAGGATATTAGCTATTGAGATATTTTGATATTAAGGTCTCTTCGGCTAGTTGAATTGAGGTCTTGTTGTTGGTCTTTAGCTTTTGTGTAGTAGTCTTTTGCCTTTTTTCTTTGTTTGTCATTGTTTTGCTTTTTAGTTTTTGTCTTATTTTTGTGTGCTCTTGCATGCGTTTGAGTGAGTTAAGATCCTAATATTGGGGGATTAGTTCCTCAAAATTAGTGATGTCTTATACTCCTTGTGATTGTGCTCCTTTTCTCCTCTCTTTCATCTCTCTTTTGTCTATTTTACTATGAGTATTTGCATAGGCTTATACTCTCGATAGAGTGGGGGCTAAATGTAGTATCATAAATTATCACTAGGGAAAGTTTCACCTCATGTTTGTGCCCCTACTTTAGCATGTCTCCCCCCTCATCTCTTATCCGGGTCCATTCAATATCTTAATTCCAACTTTTATGCCTCATGAACCTACCAAATGATCCCTTGAGACTATGTTCTCCTCCTTGGACCTTAATTTTGGTCTCTAGTGGTGCCCTAGTCCCCCTCAATTGGGCCTAATTTTCAAGGGAGGTATGAGACCCATCTCTTCAACATGAAATGAATTTGGTGGCTCTATGTGACCATTGGAGTTCTTCCTAATTGGTAAATCGACCTAGATTCTCATATATAAAAGAATTAGTGAATTTATTTCAATCCTAATTCTCCACATTCAAGTAATCAAGCATTGAACTATTCATCATCAAGCATTTCCAGAGGTCTTCAAGGCTACATATTCTTCATTCAACCATTGTGGAGAAAATTACAACTGTCATATGCAAGCATGTGTATGTGATTATGGTTTTGTCATGTCCATGCCATTTGTTGGATTTTGCCAAGATCAAGGGCACAATGAAAAGCATAAAAGAGACAATAGAATGACAAGAACAAACTGTATTCTCATCGATATAAAAATGATCAACTGGATTAACCAATACAATGAATAGAGGCCTGCTTATATAGGCAAGGCCATATGGATGTATGAGCACACAAATATGACAAGTGGCTCAATGAGAAACAAGGGTAGGTAGGAAATAGGTGTGGGTAGGTAGGAGAAATAATATAATATTCCACATGAGGTGGATCACCCACCGAAGGTGGAATTATCACTCCACAATAAGTGGATATGATAGTGTAATAACAAGATCAACACCATAAAAGGTGGAATTTCTCCTACACACACTATCCCAATGTGACACAAACACCCAAGTGTCTCATATCCAAACTACTATGAAATGCATTATCCTAAGTTAACTTAAGTAAGTGTAATAATATCCATAATGAATATTTATTTACACCAACACCCCCCCTTAAGTGCAACTTAGGGGAATGAAGACTCAAGTCAACAATGCAAGATGGGTCCCGGCTACAAGGCCATGATAGGTACCCATGTACAACATGCAAATGCAAGCAAAACAATGCAATGCAATCTCTCATAAACGGAGAAAGGGAGAAAACCCAGTGGGAAAAAACTCCCCCCCAAAAGAGAGATGAATGTACAAAAGAATCTCAAGGAAGAAGGACAAAACCTCAAGGAGGAAAAAGTCCCCCCACCATAAGAGAGGAAGGAGAAGTCAGCTGACCCCCCCTAATGACACATCCTGCACCCCTAAGAGAGCTCGCAACTGCTGGAACTTACTCTCGGTGAAAGGTTTGGTGAATATGTCAGCAACCTGCTCTGTTGTAGGACAATACTGCAAATCAATGACTTGCTCCTGGATGAGCTCTCGGATATAGTGCATATGAATCTCGATGTGTTTGGTCCGCTGGTGCTGGACCGGGTTCTTCGAGATGGCAATGGCACTCTGATTGTCACAATGTAGGACTGTCGGTCGTGGAGTAGTGAATCCAAACTCTGTGAGAATCTACTGGAGCCGAATGGTCTCAGTCGCTGCGTTAACAACGCCTCGATACTCAGCCTCAGTCGAAGAGAGAGCAATAGCATGTTGCTTCTTGCTCTGCCAACAAATGGGGCCCAAACCAAGGTGAAAACTGTAACCAGAAGTAGACTTACGATCAGCGAGATCGCCAGCCCAATCGGAGTCTGTGTAACCAACCAAGCGAAGTCCTGTGCCTGCTGCATAGTGAATCCCATAGTGATGTGTACCCTGGATGTAATGTAGAATGCGTTTGGCGGCTTTCCAATGAAGCTCATGTGGTTCCTGCATGAAACGGGAAACCATGCCAACTGCAAATGAAATATCAGGGCGTGTATGAGTCAAGTAGATGAGACTACCCACAAGCTGACGATGCAAAGTGGCATCAACTAGTGGAGAAGAACACTGAGCCTCAAGCTTGACTCCTGAAAGAAAGGGAGTCAGGGAAGGCTTACAATCAGCCATATGAAAGCATGCAAGTAGATCAAGAGCATACTTGGGCTGCGATAGAGTAATCCCGGAAGGTGACTGTGAAATCTCTATCCCGAGAAAGTAGTACAAAAGACCCAAGTCAGTCATAGAAAATCTGTCATGCAAAGCAGATTGGACCCTGCTAATGATGGATGAAGTACTCCCTGTAATGATCAAGTCATCAACATAGAGCACAAGTATCAAGTGAGAGTCATCCTGTCGCAAAATGTAGACATTCGGATCGGAATGACACCTGGTGAAACCTACGGAGAGAAGAAAGGAATCCATCTTGGCATACCAAGCCCTGGGGGCCTGCTTAAGGCCATAAAGAGATTTCCTTAGTCTGCAAACCAAGGAAGTATCCTGGATGAAACCCTGTGGCTGCTCCATATAAATCTCCTCATCAAGATCACCATGAAGAAAGGCACTCTTCACATCCATTTGATGTACAACCCAACCATGAGCTGCAGCAATAGCAAGTGTCAAACGAATGGAGTTCATCTTAGCTACGGGTGCAAAGGTCTCAGTATAGTCAACACCTGCAACCTGCGAGAAACCTTTTGCAACAAGCCAAGCCTTAAACTTATCCACACTACCATCCGATCCAAACTTGGTCTGATAGATCTACTTACATTGAACCATCTTTCTCCCCTTAGGGAGATGGACGAGATCCCATGTGTTGTTCCTCATCAAGGAACTATACTCTTCCTCCATAGCTTGGTCCCACTCAAGAACCCCTGATGCTTCCCTAAATGTCTGTGGAAGATCCTGATGTTGTGATCGAGTTCTCCGTGTATCTGAAGGATCCCCAACAAGAGAACCCGCAGACTCAAGTGTCTGTCAAGCCCAACGAGGTCTAGGTGGAGGTGGAGAATGAGGCACCTCAACTGCAAGTGGACCCTGCGGAGGTGCAACCCTGCGAGTCGGAGTTGAGGGAGTCTCATCATCTGAATCACTAACATCACTATCCACAATGGAGGAAGGTGGAGGAGGTAGAGAGGCTAAGCTAGGAGAGCTTTCCTCAAAGTGAACACTCCTCTCAATGAATACCTCATGTGTCTCTGGATCCATCAATCTGTATGCCTTAACACCCTCAGGATATCCAACAAATATGCAAGGCCGACTCTGTGGTTCCAATGCCTTACATTTCTGTGGAGGTATGTGAGCCCATGCTGGACACCCAAAGACTCTAAAATGTCTCACAATCAGTTTCCTACCAGCCCAAGCTTCAAAAGGAGTAATACCTTGTAAAGCTTTGTGAGGAACCCGATTCTGGATGTGTGTGGCACAACTAATAGCCTCTGCCCAAAAGGCGGGATCAAGAGAACGTGCATGAATCATATAGCTAGCCATTTCTTTGAGAGTTCGATTCTTGCATTCTGCAACCCCGTTCTGCTGTGGAGTGTATGCAATAGAATGCTGAAGATCAATCCCCTCAAATGTATAAAAATCCTCAAGTCTCTTGTTCACATATTCCCTGCCATTATCTGTACGAAGAATCTTGACCACTTTCCCTGATTGCTTCTCCACACGAGTCTTGAAGTCCTGAAATCTATCAAATACTTCACTCTTATGAATGAGAAAGTAGACCCAAGTGAAGCGGGAGTAGTCATCAATGAAGGTAAGAACATAGCGGGCCTTACTAAATGAAGGTACTGGAAATGGACCTGCTACATCACTGTGAACAAGTTGAAGAACTTCCAAAGCTCTCCAAGTTTTCTCTTTATCAAATTTCTCTTCGGGATGCTTGCCCATGGAACATCCTGAACATACACCCTCTGAAAAGCTGATTTGAGGAAGACCTGTGACCATGTCTTTAGTGCTGAGCTGCTGAAGATAGCGGTAGTTGAGGTGACCAAACCGCTCATGCCATAGCTTACTTTCTGAATTTGAATGAGTAAGCAAGGCCCTAGAAGGTGAACTTGGTACAAAGTGGGAAAATGAATAAAGCCTTGAGTTGTCATTGACTTGTCCCACTGCTACCAAGGCATCATCATCAAGTTCCTTTACCACAACTGAATCTGGTGTAAACTCAACCTTTTTCCCATTCCCATAGTGAGTGATTTGGTAGATGGAGAGAAGGTTGGTAGACAAGTTAGGAACATAGAGAACATTCTCAAATGTTCCATCATCCATGTCAACTGAACCTTTCCCTTCAACCTCTACTTGTGTATCATCACCTATGTAAATGTGAGGTACCTTAGATGGCTCTAATGAAGAAAACTGCTCCTTTGTAGAACCCATGTGATATGAGGCACCCAAGTCAAGTATCCATTGCTGTGAAGAACCTGTTGTAGCCACAAATGCTTGCCCTTTTCCCTTAGACTGTGAGGAAGAAGAAGAAGATGAATCCTTCTTTGTGTAGGTGGATGGCAAGTTGATGTTGTTTTTCTTGAGAAGATTGGTTAACTCATCAACTTTCTTTGCGTGGCATCGATGCTCATCATGACCATACTTTTTGCAATATGCACAAGTTGGTTTATCCTTCTTAGGTGGTGTCCCCTTCTTGGAAGAGGATTGAAGATTGCCTTGTGGTGGAGAGGATGATTGTCCCTTTTCCTGGTGTGGTTGAGACTTAGATTGCTTCTTCTTCTTGTTGGAATTTTTGCCTTGACTTCCTTGATTTCCTTGATTTGCTACCAAAGCCTTGGACTTTGAAGACTTGAGAAACCCCATGTTCAACAACTTAGATTGTTCCAATATCAACATTTCTGTGAAAGCATCAAAAGAAGGCATAACATAAGAACTCCCCACTGTCAAACGATGAGTTTGGAAGCTAGATACAAATGTTGCATATTCTGGTGCAAGCTTGTCCAACAAGTTGAATATCAATTGAGCATCCTTTTTGTCAATTCCACAATCCTTTAGCTTTGCTCTTAGCTCATTTGCTTTGGTTACATAATCTTGGATTGTATCAAATTTCTTGGGATCTAAGTTGGTGAGCTCATTATCAATCTGATAGCCTCTAATTTCATCAACTTGTCCATACAATTTCTGAAACATATCCCAAGCCTCTTTAATTGTTTTACACTTCTCAATGTGGAAAATGAGGTCATCTGATACATACTTGCGTAAGGTTCCAAGAGCCATGCAATTCTTTGTGAGCCATTCTAATTGAGCATTTGGATCAGCCTTAGGATCAGGTGGTGCTGTTATTGTTCCATCGATGTAGTGTGTGAGACCCTTTTCCATTAGTTTACTCCATACTTTAATTTTCCATGATGCATATGTGGAGTTAATGGTGGAAACTTATTAGGACTCATTGCAACAAGAATGGAAAGAGCACAAAGAGAGGCACAATCACACAAGACACCCCCCCAAATTCACTCAATCAAAGAACCCCCCCCAAATGTGATGATTTTGGCACTTTATAAGTAGTGCGTATACAATGGGCCACTTGCAAAAAATGGCAAAGTGGACTTCTGATTTACAATTTTACAACTGCCTCAAGAAGGCCAAAAGAGACTCAAACTGATAATGCAAGAGATCTAACTAAGATCCAAGCAATTTACAAGTACCTAATAGGCCAAATAAGACCAATATCTGAAAGTACAATTTTCACTCAAAATCTCTAAAATCTGATCATAGATTCTGAAAGTAGACGAAAAAATAAGCACTTTAAAAAAAAAATGGCACCTGAAAAGGAGGTCGTATGAGCTCAAACGAGGCCTTTGAAGTTGCAGAATTGAGGATTGGACAGGTACAGCTGAGAGAATCTGACAATTCCAAAAAACCTATGTATCAAAATCAGAAAATAACCACACCACTGCGAAGATCACGAAATTTTAGCCCATTTCAAAAAAAAATTGCACCAAAAAAGGAGCAAAAATGAACAAGATATGGCCTTCCAAAGTTGGACTGCAAAACTGAAAAGCCCAATGGAGAGGGGTTAAAATTTTTCAAAAAAATGCTGATGTGGCACTGACGTCAGCAAAACACTGTGTTAAATTTGATGGCCGTATGACCGTCACAAAAACTTCGCCCTCTGCTGACTGAGCGTCTATACCGTATGGACAGGTCGTGTGGCAAGCTGACTGTATATTCCGTACTGTATGAAATATTGCTGACTGGGTAGGCTGATGTGGCGTACGGCTTCCTGCGTGGCACTGTACGGAAGAGTTGACTATATCAGGGTTTTACCTGCGGGCCAGTGGCCGCCTGCCACGTGGCGGGCGCGGTCCTCCGTTCTAGTTGCTGCGTGGCGGGGGAGCTGGCCGAGTCGGGAGTGGAAGCCGGTGCCGGAGAGGAGATCCGGGCGGAGGCGAGGGCCGACGCTGAGTGAGGGTTTCGGCGCAGAGAGGCGGAGGATGCCGGAGCTGCGGGAGGCGGAGAACCGGGAGCCAAGGCCGCGCGGAGACCGGCAGTCGCAGAAGCTGAGCGGAGCCGGGAGGAGACCTGCCGGCGTCGGTGCACGGTGGTGGCGGGTTGGTGCGGCTGGGAAGCGGTCTGCGGGTACAGTCGGCCGGGGTCAACACGGACGACGAGGCTTCGGCTGACAGACGGTGCATGGCACGGTACGCTGACAGGTACAGTCTGCAACCTGCGGTACAGCGGGTCACGGGGGTACGGGGGTCTGCGGACCCCCAAACAATTGTTTTTTTTTGTTTTTTTTTTTTTTTATTTTTCTCCCCTTTTTTCCGATTTCGGATTTTTTCGAAATTTTTTTTTTGATTTTTCTAATTTTTGAAAAATATTTTCCAGCAAAAAAAAGAAATTTCTTTTTTTTGAAAAAATAAATAATAAATCCGAAAATCCATACTATGTAGCAAAATTGGGGAAAAAATTTTCCTCACCAAAATAGGTCGACTTTATAGTCGAAATTTATGGAAATGGCCTCCCGGATTCAACGGTGATGTCCAAATCGCTGTATGATGCCTCCAAAAAATGAAGATCCCCAAATCCAAAAATAGAAGCCTTCCACGATGTCTCCAAAAACTGATCAACGAAGCCCCAATAGCTCTGATACCATGTTGGATTTTGCCAAGATCAAGGGCACAATGAAAAGCATAAAAGAGACAATAGAATGACAAGAACAAACTGTATTCTCATCAATATAAAAATGATCAACTGGATTAACCAATACAATGAATAGAGGCCTGCTTATATAGGCAAGGCCATATGGATGTATGAGCACACAAATATGACAAGTGGCTCAATGAGAAACAAGGGTAGGTAGGAAATAGGTGTGGGTAGGTAGGAGAAATAATATAATATTCCACATGAGGTGGATCACCCACCGAAGGTGGAATTATCACTCCACAATAAGTGGATATGATAGTATAATAACAAGATCAACACCATAAAAGGTGGAATTTCTCCTACACACACTATCCCAATGTGACACAAACACCTAAGTGTCTCATATCCAAACTACTATGAAATGCATTATCCTAAGTTAACTTAAGTAAGTGTAATAATATCCATAATGAATATTTATTTACACCAACACCATTTCATTCAACATATGTGATTACATTCAAGAGGCAAAGAATCATTATCAGTCATTACAGATCTGAGGTATACATTTCCATTATTTATTTTAATAATTGCAACATTTCATTCAAGGTTAATTCCTAAACTGAGGTTTGATTTAGGCAAATCCCTATTCCCAAACTATTTCCCTTCTCTTCTATGTGTATTTAGTGGGTACGGAGCTGTGATCTTCAGGATACACTTAATTTATAGAGATGAATTGATCCCCCATTAGAGTACGAAAATTTGGGAGGACCAGAGTGACTGTCACACCAGTCTTGACAAATCACGAGCTCCTTCTGGGAACATGTCTAAATCCTCATAAAATCCTTAGATCCAGGTTCATGGCTCAATCTAGTGACTGTAGCTCACTATTTATGCATTTTTACATCAATTCCATCACATTTACCCTAATTACAACAAATTCAATAAATTAATTCAACTCAAGGGAAAGAAGAGGCACATTCAACAACCCCTTGTCTAGAATTAGATTAGAATGCAGATCTATTATGTTTAGATCTATTTAATTCCTTTCTTTCCCTAATGCAATGGTTCCCAAGTCATGAATTAATAGTTTTCATACATCTAATGGTGGAAACCTTAATTTTACACCATTACACTTCCATAGGACTATCCAATATTTCTTCTATCTTTTCCTTAGGAATCGAAGTCAGGATTCTCCATATTTATTTGTGGGTTCCCCTTTAATACCTCCTTCATGATACTATCAAATTGGCAATGTTAAAAATAGGTGATATGTTTATTCCACTTGTTAACTCCAACTCATATGTGGTAAAGTAAATATAATATCACCTAATTAACTATTTAAGTATGTCATTATTACATTATTTCACTTAATATTGTAGCATCCTAAATTGTACTCACCTACAATTTTGTCCTCACTTAGGCCTAACTTTGTCGTTCATCCTATAAGGCCTGACTGAAGCTCTGATTATGATCACACTAGCTACCAAACTTAATTTTTCATTGTTTGTACTTTCTCCCCATTAATCATGGAGTCTTGATGTCTAGGAGGCACCATGGTCCTCTCGAAAAGGGCTCATTTTGGGGCCTCATAATGGTCACCCAGTTTGGGCAGGGACCTAGATCTCGTCTTGACTTGTGTCAAAAATTCAATTTTCTTTTTGACCAATAGGTATAAAAGGATGTCTACCCCTCTCATTTTAAAACCTAACAAATTTTGGAATCAATATCTACACTCTAGCAAATTCAAGTGAGCAAGAAATCAATCTTCTATCAAGCATTGGAATAGAAGTGAAGTCAAGATTCAAGCATTGGAGATGATACTCATGTTCTATGTTTTATGAAGACTATCTACATGAAACTCTAATTCCTTGTGAAGACAAACAAAACTTCATTAAAGGTATATCATTAGTGTTTCAATAATTTTTAGCATTTCCTCAAAAGGAAAACACTTTACTGTAGTACTTCATTTACATTTCAATTCTACCTTTTTCACTATGTGTAGGAATAGGTACAAAGCCGTGTTTCAGAGGATTGACAAGATTCATAGAGATGAACATGTTCCCCTTTTGATGGGAAAAAGTTCAAAGGACCAAGGTGACCAACACCATGGTCCTGACAAATTAGGACAAATTTTTGGGCACAGATCCAAACCTTCATCTTCTACTCAAATCTAGGTTGGTGGCTCCACATAATGATTGTAGCTCACTGTTTGTGCATATCTCTCCAATAATGCACTATTTTGCCCTAATCTTTAAGTAATTTAAATTCAATTCAATTTTAGGGAAGGAAGAGCCCCATTTAGGAGACCTAGAATTTGGTTATAATCTTGGTCTATTAGGCTTAGATCTATCAAAATCCCACCTCTCCCTAATGTGATGGTAATTAAGAAAAAATAGTATTTTTATTACATTTAATGGTGAAACCTTAATTTTTTACCCAACACATTTTGGTGAACCCAACATCTTACACCTTAATTTCTAATTTATGTTCCCAGATTTGATTGTTGATGCATTTTAAAATTGAAATTTACACTTACAAGGTTTATTTTCAATTGAATTACATAAATTTAGAGGTTAAATTCACACAAAACCTAATTTATAGTTCTAAATTTGAACTTGTGGGTTGCCTAATTTGGATTCATTATTTTAGATTTGATTTTTTATGCATTTTAAAATACAAATTTGCACTCATAGATCTCATTTTCAATTGAATTACATAAATTTATAGGTTGATTTCATAAAACTCTAATTTATAATTCTAAAATTTACTTGTGGGTTGCATAATTTTTCAAATTCATTTTTAGATCTGATCTTTATGATATGTTATGAGATTATTTAGAGGCATTTATCTTTCAAATTCACAAATCACATTGCTTAAAATGAATTAGTTAATCAATCACTTTTACAAAATTTTGCATTGTTTAATAACAATTTTTAATTTACACATTCAAATTTCCCTCCTTTGTGCATGCATTTTGTTACCATTAGTCCTACTTACAATATTATCATGAGAAGTTGTCGAATTAAGGCTTCTGAAGGTTTGATATGGAGCCTAATTTTGACAACTTATTCCATGAGAATGTTGGTGATTCCTCCAGCCCAACAAATGATGTCATTTGTCCCCATTCTTTTCATAATTCTGATGATGAGGATGAATCACTAAATAGGGTTACCATTGACCAATTGGAGAAGATTGACAATGAATTTGAAAATATTCAATAATGGATAAGTCAACAATACCTGGAAAGTGAGGCAATCCCATTGATTGAAAGATTAAAAAGAATGGTGCAAAGTGATAAATTAGTGTTGATTTGTTGTATGTCCTTGTTCATATTGTTGATACTGATATTATGCCTATCAAAAGTTGTGCCAAAGTCCTTGGTTACACTCATACCACTAGTCAAGTCAATCATTCCATTCATATTCCTACATCCTTTCTTAGTGTACCTACATTTACATATTCTATCATGACTACTTCCACACAAAATGTTAATCCTACACATGTTAGTCAAGGGGGCAACCTTAGTAAAAACTATTATATTCCTCCTCACATGAGTCTTCCATTTTTATCCCAAAAATATCCCATACCCACATATCATAGTGTTCCACCTCCTTACTCTCAACATCCACCTACATACAACAATGCTACTCCATCACAATCCAATATGTCCAATTTCAATCCATCCACCGAAGCAACCATCAATAACTTAGCTTAAACAGTTTCATCCCTACAACAACAATTAGATTCCATTACCTAATCAAAGTTTAATGTGCCCACATTTGATGTAGCAAGCACATTATCCGATGAAATTGTCCATGCTATCCCTCCTAAACATATGAAAGTCCCTCAATTGGAGCTTTATAATGGAAAAAGTGATCCCTTGACTCATGTGAAAACATTACAACCTTTATATAGTGACTTTTCTCATGATCAAAGACTTATGGCTAAATTGTTTACTTGAATATTTAGGGATAAAGGTTTGCAATGGTATTGTTCTTTGCATCCTTATTCTATTACATCATTCCAACAATCAGCTAATGCTTTCATTCAAAAATTTTACAATACTATTGGTCCTAAGATTACTTTGACTAATTGGATTCATTGTAAACAAGGAGTTGAAGAAAAAGTGACTGATTTTATTGGTAGATATAAACATTTGTATTCTCAAATTGCTTATCATATGCTTGATCAAGATGTTGAAAGAATTTTTATTGCTAATATACAAAAAGACATTAGGGATAAGCTTCTCTTTTCAAAGTTTACTTTCATTACCTAGTTGTGTGCAATGCTTCATAATTATTAGCTTCAAGTGAGTCAATTTGATTCATATCCTTCAATGGCTCTGGTTGATAAGAATGAGAGTGGTCAAAAATATTTTGTGAATTTTAAACCAAACAAGGGATACATTAAGATAAATGATAACATCAATACTCAAGTGGAATCCATGACATTAGGTGTGGCCCCTTTATCCAAATACTTTAGAAAAAAATTTAATCATCTTTTTGAGTCTTTTCATCACATAATGTTAAGATTTATAAATAATAATGTGTTGAAACTTCCTCCCATCAGAGCAATTAATACCTCCATAACTTTGCCATCTTATCATGATCTGAAATCCTTTTGCCAATATCACCGTCAATCCGGTCATGATACTGAAAATGTTATACCTTAAGGAGTAAGATTCAAGACTTCATTGATAAAAATACCATATCCATAGCTAGTGTGAATGACAAAGAAAACATATCCATAGCTTCTCCTAATAAAAACATCCAAATCTTTACTAATCCTTTACCTTCCCATTCTACTAATATGGTTGTGTCTGAGCCGCTTGCATATTCTCCCGATGATGTTGGTGTTGAGTCTAATAATGTGAATCTTGTTGACGAACCTACACCTCCTAAGGACCTATGCATTACTTTTTATCCTAGTGAGCTTATTAATGCACCTGATGGTCCATTATATATCACTATGAAGATCAAAGAGAAACTCTCATGAGGCTTTCTCATTGATCCAATACACATGGTGAATGTGATCATTGAAGAATATCTTTATAGATTATAATTGCATCAAGTAACAAATGATAAATTTAATATAATGGTCAAGGTGTATGATGGTTTCTCTTGCCCTACTATTGGTTCTCTTACTCTTCCCATTAAGGTTGGTACTAAGAACTTAGATGTGACTTTTTTTATATCTGATCAATTTCATGTGAAGTTGGGACATCCTTGGCTCTCTTCCATAAAGTGATCCCTTCTACTATTAATAAAAGTCTAAAATTTCCTCATAATCATTATCATAACAATTAATCATAGCATGTACCAATCCATGGCGAGGTGTGGCAATGTCACCCTTGATTACTTTTTGCCTAAAACATTTGATCCTCTTAAGCCTCATAGTGATGCTCTCTTTCTATCTTATCAAAAGTAAAAAAATGAGATGATATTTTCTTTGAGTAAGCCTAGAGACCCTAGATCTATTCCTCCTCCTCTTCATGATTGACTTGGTATCCTTCCTACACCTTTTATTCCTCCTATATATGCCACAGTTCCACCTCCTACGTCTTACAAAGGAAAGCTATTGACATTTTTTATTTCTCAACCTAGTAGACCTTCTCCCATTCCTCCTCCTTTGAAGGAAGAAAATAAGCCTATGTCCATTGATCAACAACCTTCACAACCCTTGGCTAAAACTAAAAGAAACCATTGTGCGAGAGAACATTGATGGAGACATCATGCTAAGGCTCATGAACTTTCTTCTCAAACCATTTACTCCCCAAAAACACCAAATGTTGACTTAGTCCCATTTGTCCAACCTTCGGCTAACCCTAGGGAGGACATTCAACCTAAATCAACAAGATTTAAAATTCTTAAGAAAAATGATGGTTCATGCTCTTTTTCGTGTGAGAGATCCTATTTTCATTAATATTGATGAAGAAATGGATGACGATGTTGTTCATGCTAGCAATGCTGATTCTAATGATTTAGATGATATGCATGAGCTTGTTTATGTTGACAATGATTTATCTAAACAATTTTCAAAAGCATTAATCCTAGGTCCTAGTGACAGATAAAGTGACTCATCATTAGAGAATGGTCCTTATTTTGAACTTGTAGTAGCTATTAGCAACAATCAAGAAGGAAGACTAAGAGGGGGGGGGGTGGTGAATCAGTATTCATCGGAATAACAAACTTAACCACCAAAAACATATCTGATAAACTGCAACAATAAGACAAAAAATAAAATTGAAAGCACAACACACAACACCAAGGTTTTGATGTAGAAAACCTGGTTAAGGGAAAAACCACGGTGGGAGCCTACCCACAATAAGATGATACTCTGCAGTAGTATGTGAAAATATTACAATGGGGAATGCACATGCATTCAGGCACACTTCCTAGAGCTCACTTCTCAAATATAAATGCCCGGAATGATACAAACCTCAAGGAAGTCTCACTGACTTACAATATGATTCAGACTACAATCCAGAAGAAGTGAACTCAAAGAATAACATCTCCAAATTCCTTATTATAGTTTCGGTTAAGCATAGAGGTCTTCTCTGCAACACCAATCTCACATCAACACCAAAGGATAAATCACTTGTTTGCACAAACACCTCTCTCTGATAATGCAGACACAACATTGACACCCAAACTATATGAATATATCACTTATATATACAAATCATCAACCTTGATAACAAGGTCGACTAAACCCTAACCCTTAATTACAAAATTACATCACACAATACAAAGATCGACCACCAGATCAATATAATGGTTTACATAGTGTAGCATGGACCTAAATCAAATTCCCAAATGCACAAATCCACCAGAAATCATGTCAAGATCAACCGCAACATGCTACACCACCAAAAATACCGCATAACACAAAATTCAATACCGGTTGATGAAAACCACCAAAAAATCACACAACGATCAATGCAAATCATCAAAACAAATAGAAAATAACTAGGAAATACCAACAAGCATGTTAGAATCATTAGGAACAACCACACCAACACCACTCATCAAATCTTCATCGATCAACATCTGAAAGCTCAAGAACACAACCAATCAACAACTCTCATGAAGAAAGATAACTTGTAGAGTACCAAATAATGAACCATATGAAGTGAAGATACACAAGACTATCCCAAACAATATACCTAAATCTCAGCACAAGATCTGATCACACCATAATATACCGGAGGATATATCAGACTGCAAAATAGTGATCAACACACCAACATTGTAAACCAGATCATAAGATCTTCCCAATCAAAAATCACCAGAGAAATACACATGAATATGTTGATATCAATAACAACTAGAAGAAACAATGCATGATAATATCCAACAATCTCCCCCTTTGGCATTGATGGTGACATATGAATGTGAAAAAATAGTCAATCCAAAGAAAGAAGATATCTCCAACAAACTCCCCCTAAGATCAATATATATAAAAAGTAGTTTTTCACATGATCTCTCTCCCCCTTTGACAACAATGCCAAAGATCTCAAAGTAGATAACCAAATTATCTCCCCAAAATAGAAACATGAGTTTCTCTCCCCAAAACACAGACTACTCTAGTAGAGGAGCAACACCAACACACCAATCTAGCTAAAGAGATAAAGCTCTACAGTCCACTAGATTGATGCAACTTAATGCATCTAGTTCTCATAAGGAGTGGTGGATACCCCTAACTTGTCTCTTAAGTAGACAAATGTATCTATAGGAAAAGGCTTAGCGAAAATATCAGAAATTTATTCCTTTGTAGATACATACTCCAACTTCAACTTCTCTTCATTAACTTGCTCTCTCAAGTAATGATATTTGATTGACACATGTTTAGTCTTTGAGTGTTGCACAAGATTATTTGACATGTTAATAGAATTGGAATTATCATAGTAAATAATAGTAGGCTTATCATATATAATTCTAATATCTTTCAACATTTGCTTCATCCAAATTACCCAAGTGCAATTACTAGCAGCACCAATGTACTCAGCTTCAACAGTAGATAAGGACACTAAATCTTGTTTCTTACTATCCCATGAAACCAATTTCTTACCAAAAAAGAATGCTCCATCGGTAGTGATATTCTAGTCATCAACATCACCAGCCCAATCAGCATCAGTGTAAGCACACAACACGAAATCATCATTCCTTGGATACTACAATCCATAGTCCACAGTTCCCTTCAAGTATCTAAATATCCTCTTCACAATAGTGACATGACTCTCTTTGGGATCAGCTTGATATCTAGTAGCCATACACACAGTATGCATAATGTTTGGTCTAGTCTAAGTAAGATATAATAGTCCACCAACCATAGATCTATACAAACTCTGATTAGCTTTCAGAGATTCATCATTTTTGGACCATAGGAGTTCCAACCGGTTTGGAGTCATCTAGTCCAAACTTCTTCAACAATTCCTTCACATAGTTTGAGATATGAATATACCTTTTCTAGTTTGTGCAATTGGAGAACCTAAGAAAAATTTCATCTCACCAATCATAGACATCTCAAATTATTTTTGCATATGACCGACAAACTTCATGCTCAAGTTATCATCATCACCAAAGATAATATCATCAACAAAGACTTCAACAATCAGGATTTTATCATTCTCAATCTTGAAGTATAGATTACTATCAGCAAAACCTTTACTAAATCCTAATTTCAACAAATATTTATCTAATATAACATACTAGGCTCTCAGAGCTTGTTTCAATCCATAAAATATTTTCTTCAATTTACATACAATATCTTCATCATTCGACAATGAAAATCCATTAGGTTGCTCAATGTAAACTTCTTCTTCAAGATCACCATTCAAAAAGGCAGATTTGACATCCATCTAATATACCTTGAAATATTTATAAGCAACATAAGCAAGCATCAGTCTAACAACTTCAAGTTAGGAAACCTGGGCAAAAGTCTCCTCATAATCAATTCCTTCTTGCTATGAATATCCTTTGCAAACCAATCTTGCTTTATTTCTGACAACTTCACTAGCTTCATTCAATTTATTCCTAAATACCCATTTAATACCAATAACATTCTTATCTTTAGGTTGAGGCACAAGTTCCCAAGTATTATTCTTTTCAATCTGATCTAGTTCTTCTTCCATAGCTCTCATCCAACTTTCATCTTTACAAGCTTCAACAAAATCTTTAGGTTCAACTTTAGAAATCAAACATACTTCTTCAACAACTAACTTTCTTCTAGTCATCACACCCTTGTTCTTATCACCAATAATCTCATTTTTTAGAATGATTCAATCTTACATACCTCAAAGTCTTTTGATTTTTGTGATTCTCAAGTTAATGTACTCCTTCACTAGCAACATCCGGATTAACAATTTCTACTAGATCATTCTTCTTAGGCTCTTTAGTCTGAATAGGGGATGGAACAACATGTTGACCATCATCATAACCACATATTCTGATCACTTTTCCAAGGTTCTCATCCACCTTCACATTTTCACTCTCCACAATATTTATTTGTCTCTTATTGTAGCATTGGTAGGCTTTTCTCTTTGTAGATTATCCCAATAAAATTCCTTCATCATTTCTAGAATCAAACTTTCCTATATCCTCATCTCTCTTGATATAACATTTGCTACCAAATACTCTGAAATATCTCATAGTAGGAACATGACCAAACCAAAGCTCATAAGGGGTCTTACCAGTATCACCTTTGATGTGAACTCTCTTGAATGTGTAAACAACATTACTATGATAACTCAATGATGAACCACTAGTACCAAACCGGTACTAAGAGGGGGGGGTGAATTAGTACAAACACAAATATAGTCCAAAACCGGTTTGACAGCAAATACTCCAAATGACTGACAAACAGGGATACCAGTAAAACAGAGTGCAACCGGTAACATCTAGTACAGCTCAACCAGTCATGAACCGGTCACTCAATAAGCTTTCCTCTTAGCTCAATACTACAGTATCATTATATTCTCATGCATAAATAGGTAAACTTAATCGTTAGATCTTCACAACAGTGAGTTCAATATGTTTTATAGACAGGCATAAAACATAGAACCTTCATGTGCTTAACAGGTAAAACAAAGCATCACAAGACAAAATTATTTCACATGACACACATATTTTTCAAGTGGAAACCCAACTGGGAAAAACAATGATGGGGATGAATACCCACAAGCTACTTTTTAAACTCTTTAGAAGTCCGCTCTATTAGGAGCCTTGTCCGGTTAAGGACATTACAATAGGTTCTGGTAGGAACCGATCCTGTTAGGGATCACCCGGTTAAGGGTTAAACCCGGTAGGGTCACCTTGTTAGAGGATTTCAAGAACTCAATAGCTGAAAGGATCTCCTAAGGTCTATAGCTTCTCAGAACTCATTAGCCTCGAGTTACCCGATTAAGGGATTTGAATCAAGCCGGTTAAGACCACCCGATTTAAGGGATTTTGAATCAAGCCAGTTAAGGCTACACTGTTAGGGGATTTTACAACTGTTGAAGTGGTTAGAGATCAACAGGTATTACAATGACCTATTAACAACACTCAATGTTAATGCAGATCTATTTAGGCTCCTCTTTTCCTTCTACACATTCACTTTGCAGGTATCTCTTCTCTCCTTTGGTCTGGCAAGAATTACGTATCACTTCCCTTGGATACACACTCACAACTTTTGCCAACAACCTCAGATAGAAACACAACATCGACCTTATAGGAAACATATAGGTCAGTAGCAAAAACCCTAAACCCTAAACCCTAAACCTATTAGGTTAAGCAATTCAAATGGTTCGATCCTGACCGTTGAATCATACTGCATTAAATGCAACAATCTTGAATCGATCTCAAGACATTCTCCATCATCCATTATCCACCAATTTCATGGCAGCTGATAACCCATCACGCGTTATCACCATTTGACAGACTTCGCTCATTCCCAAGGTAGATAGGAATAGTCTTCTTCATGCAAGATCCTTCACGTGCATAGAGCTTATGTGGCAACACGATCTATCCTCCATCATACTGCTACCTCATCACACAACGATCACCAATTGAGTCACATAGACTTGAGGTACTCCAAATGGAAATCCTGAAGTGGAAGCTACCTACCAACTAGTAGTCATACAATGCTTCCATGTGCCGATTCCCATAACTACATGCCAGTTCACCTTGAACAAATATGCCGCTTCACTTTGGCATATAAACTGGTTCATACAAATGTTGGTTCCTCTCTCTCTTCACTTATCACATGTTTCGGTTCACACCATGTCTCATATTGACATCAATGACAACATACAATATCATTATGTCTTCATGCCGGTTCATATAATGCCAACATACTAATGGCTTCTCTCAAGTATATCTTCAGAATATTTCCTTCAATCAGCATAGTCCTTGTAGCATGCAAAACAATTATGTTCTTTCTCTCAACAACTCCATTCCACTGAGGGGTTCTAGGAGCAGATAACTGTCTTCTAATTCCATTCATCTCATAGAATGAATTGAACTAACTAGAACAAAATTCTCCACCTCTATCAGATCTCAGATATTTTACCTTGAATATAGACTCAACCTCCACCTTATCTTTGAATATCTTGAATTTGTCAAATGCTTCTGATCTCTCCTTCAAAAAGACAACCCACATCATCCTAGAATAGTCATCAATTAGCAGCATAAAATATCTATCACCCTGCACACTTATAACATTTGTAGGTCCACATAGGTCAGTATGCACAAGATCTAGTAGGCCATCAAATGTATACTATTCGCTCTTGAAATAAATTCTTGTTTTCTTACCCAACTGACATTCCTTACTATAGACACCTAAAAATGGTCAACGCTTGCGGAATCATACTTTAACATTTGCACATTGCCTTATTTTAGGGTTTTTGCATCGCATTAACATTTCTCCTATGTCACACACTTGGTCTTTATCATTTGCGAGCATCGAGTCTTTCTTCTGCATTTCTTCAGTTGTCTTGCTTTCGAAATTGGTCTTGTCGACAACAATCTTCAATCATGATTTTGGTCAATCTTATCCTGTCGCATTAATGTGCATGCTAATTTGTCATCATTTTGGACATTGTCAATCCTAATTAGGGTTTTGTCCTCTTGTGAATCTTGTTGTTTTGCGATCGATTTGTTATCGATCATTGTCCTCTTATCAATCTTTCTTGTCATTTTGTGATCGATTTGTCATCGATCGTTATCATTTTCAATCTTGTCGTTTTGCGTTATCATTTTCAATCTTGTCATTTTGTGATCAATTTGTCATCGATCGTCGTCCTTCTCAATTGTGTTAATTTGGATCAATTTGTCATTATTCCTCATAAATTGGTGCATTTATCAATCAAAATTGTTTGTCAGCATTGGTCATTTATCAATTTAAAATCATGATCGAATCAACATCAAATCAATTTTATATCAAGACCTAATTGTCATCCTTGCATTTCTAATTTATCTTCTAGGGTTTTATGATTTATTCATTTAACCTTGTTTGTCATTTTCTCTCCATTTTCCTCCCTCTAGGTTAAATAATTTATTTATTTATCCTAGGTCTTTGTGTCACAATTAAATGTTTAATTTAATTGGCTAACTAATTATTCCTCTTTTTGTGAATTAATTAATAAATGACAATTTATTAATTGATTTACCTAATTTCCTAATATTTCATTAATTTCTAAATTCCCTCTTTGTGAATTAATTAATAAATGAGAAATTATTAATTAATTCACTAAATTCTTAATTTCTTCATTTCTAATTTTCTAATTTTCTAAATTTCCTAATTCCTAATTTCCACCTATTTTCTAATTTGTCAAAATTCAATTTCCACCTAATCAAATGTTTCTCTAGTTCTCCCTATTTTTGTGCTTCGGTGGAAGCATGAATTTCTCATGCGTCATACTTTTGGCATAGCAAGATGTCATAAGCCTCTAGTCTTCTAACCTTTGCATTGGCAATATGTCATAATTCATGACATAGAAGGTGTCATAACCTTCTTCTTTCCACTCAATTTTCCCATTTTGAAATCAATTGCCTCTAATATCAATTTCATGCTAATCTTGTCTTTTCTCCAATTTATCTATAAATTGGATGAATTTCTTCAATCAAGGAGAATCACTTTGTCGAATCAATCACACTTCGAGTATTCTTGCGCTACTATCTTGTCTACTTGCTTTCATCTCATGTGTATGCACTTGTAGGTGAGATCCACAACAAAGCTATTTGAAGGAGAAAGAAGGACAATGGAGCTACATGAAGGAGACATTCAAATCTGCATTTGGTTTGCTTAATTTTCAAATCTTGAATGTTTTGTTTTCATGTCTTTATTGAGTGTGTTAGGATTGATCATTGCATTTGAGATTTTGTGAATGAGCTAGATTAGTATATTAAATTCAAGCTCATCTAGCTCTCTCTCTCTCTCTCTCTCTCTCTCTCTCATTTTTGGATATTCTACATTCATCATGATCATACTTCTTCTTACCAGATACAAATGCAAATATCATTAAGAGGGGGGGGGGTGAATTAGTGGTTTCCAAAATTTTCCCTTTTCTATCCTATGTGTATATATCGGTTAACAGATCTAACATAAAGTAGACATACCGGTTAGATGAGAGTATAATACAAATGAAACCACACATAAAAGGGACATCTCATAACACTAGATGTACAAGGAAAAACCAAAAAGGGAAAAACCTTGGTGATAAATGTTGTAGGAGACTACTGCTCCAATCTAGCCTCACAATGAAATATTTAGTTACAATATTTTGGGAACCAACCCAAGGAGTACTACTACCACTTTAGGGAACCAACCCAAGGAGCACAAACCCCTACACCAAGCTCCAACTCAGTGATTACAAGATCATAAATGAAAAAGTAATCTCATTGTTACAAAAGAACTTTGTAACTCTTATCCAAGTCTCTCCACCGGTTCTCCTCTCTCCAATTCTCTATCATTTCTCTTCTCACCCTCTCACTGCTGCAACCTTATCTCCTATTTCAACTCACTCTTTGCTGCAACCTTACCGGTTTAGCCTCTTCTTCTTCTTTGCCGGTATACTACTCTCTGTCAGTTCACTGCTGCTAGCCACCATGGTCTTCTTCACTCAGTCAGATGTCTACTACCTGATTACTACCAGTTCTCAGCTTACTAGTTCTTCACTGTAATCTTCTATGCAATCTTCTATGGCTCTTCTCTACTGATGTAATCCTCTATCAAACTCAATGGTAGGTTACCGGTTGTCTCACTCGACTCACCGGTTAAATTCTTCAAACCAGTTTTTTCTCTCACACACTCAGTCTCTTCTCTAATTGATGTTGATCACTTGACTGATTGGCTATCTTCACTAGCCTCACTCTCTCATGCAGCAACAATATCTACTTCTCTAGCTCGCACTCTTATAGCTATATTTTCCCACCCAAATGTGAGTTTGAATATTGACACACTAGGATTTCCGCCATGCACTAAATCTTTATCCAATCTAATCTTTGATCATCATGGCACATCATATTTGATTAGATCAAATGTCCTTGATCGATGACCAACACTCCATCAATGAGCATCGCCATAATGTTTACCTTGCGATTCATGTCTTCCATATTTAACTATCTGTAGCATGATTTTCGGATTGTGTCTAGTCAATCACGTGCATGAAGTGGTTTCCTTTACCCACTTTGTTCTACTAGATTAGTTTTTCTTGGATCTCTATTATTTCCTTGATCTCGAGCCGCAATCCTCTACCATCCTTCCTCAAGCTTCATAGTCACCATTTAATGTTGGACCAACTGCCAACGACCTTACCGACACACCACACTAACCTGTGCATGAATGCCACTTCACCTTCACCTTTCACCTTTGTCGACATCCACCTTGGTTCACTATGTCAGTCCAAATTGGTCACCAACCAGTAGCATACAACCGGGTTCATCTACCAGTTCACACACCCTGCTGGTTTTTACCCTAACCGGTCTGTCTTCACCCTGGCACTTTTCTTCCCTTTCGTTGGAACACCTAAATCAGTCAGCACTCTTTCCAACCTACCTCATGCAGATCTTCAATAGATGGGAGCCTTCTACATCTACACTTTGTCAGCTTACCAGTAGTATCTTCTGCATGTATACTGGCAAGATATCATGCACACCAGTGGCACCAAACTTCATCTATATTCTGACAACATCCTCTATCTGCAACTTCTCAAACCTTCATCATCAATAGACCGATTCTCCTATTAGCTAGTTGGTCAAAGTGACAAACATATCCTTCAATATCTATACTGACAACTCATCATGTCCGCCCTTGCAGATTCGATACACATCTATGATCTCATGTACCTAAGGATACTTAATGTTTCATCGATTGATTCGGTGTAAGCCTTCAAACACCTTCCTTTAACTCTTCTATATTATCTCAGAGAACTATGATGCATTCCATGCATAATAGGAGATAAGATCCACTTATCGATGGGAGTGGATCCTTGTCATTTGCATCTGACATTACATGAATATGGCTTCCTATTTGAGAATGCATATCTTCAAATAGGCACATATAATCCGATTGAGCACACTCATTGTTATACTTCTCTTCACCCTATGATATCTTCTTCATTTGGTGATTACATCTTTATTCGGTAGGAGTCCTACTATTTCACAACCAAACATCCAATAGCATACCGGTTGCTTGGACATACTTTCCCTCTAGTGTTGATGTGATTTTTGTAAAATTTTGTCTCTTCATCACAATCAATATCCCAACATATTTCTCTCTTGTTGGTTGGCAACAATGCACTACCAAAATGTCATTTACCGGTCTCTAGTCCATATCTTCAACACAAGTCAACACTTAAATTGTGTACCGGTGACTTGCTAAGCTTGGTGACATCACATACATCACTTCCGATATGCATCAATGATAGTATTGCACATACATCTCCCATATCGGTTGCCATCCTATGCCAGTTGACATCAATGACAACACAATGCCAACATTGTTTCAGACTTTCCATGTGATTATCCAAATTCACTCAGCTCAAATGCAATAAGTTTTCTAACCAAAAAAATCTCTTGTCATTGTAGTCACACTCCAGATATCATCAATAGCAACAACCTTATGTTTATAAGCAGGAGGCAAGGATCTCAACACCTTAGCAACAATTTCATCTTCCTCAATGGTTCCACCAGCACATATAATACCTAGGACAAAGTCATTCACCTTAGCCATAAAAGAGTGTATGTTATCATCATCTCCCATCTTCAATGTGTCATATTTTCCTTTCAAGCTCTACAAATTAGCAACTTTCACTTGTTTATCACCTTCATACAGGATCTAAATCTTCTCCCATATCTCATGTGCGATATGAAGTCCCATTACATTTGCCATCTCTAAATCAGTCAAGGAACTAAGTAATGCTTCCTTGATCTCATCAGGAGCAGACGGTCCATTCGGAGGAACAGTATAAGCATTATTTGTAATCTTCTCATAATCTTCTCCAAGACATTTTAAGTGCACTTCCATCTAGTTCTTCCATATAGTATAGTTACTTCCATCAAACCTTGAATTGTCCTTCTTAAAGAGAATACCTTGAGCTGCCATTATGGATCTCCCCAAGCGGTTAAGCTTCTACCAGAAGATCTAGCTCTTATACCAATTGTTAGTAGCAATCAAGAAGGAAGACTGAGAGGGGGTGGGGATGAATCAGTCTTCATCGAAATAAAAAACTTAACCACCAAAAGTAGATCTGATAAACTACAATAATAAGACAAATAAGAAAATTGAAAGCACAACACACACCAATATTTTGATGCGGAAATCCTGGTTATGGGAAAAACCACGATGGAAACTTACCCATAGTAAGATGATACTCTATAGTAGTATGTGAAAATATTATAATGGAGAATGCACATGCATTCATGCACACTTCCTTGAGCTCACTGCTCAAATGTAAATTCCTAGAAGGCTACAACCCTCAGGGAAGTCTCATTGACTTACAATATGATTAGGACTACAATCCAAAAGAAGTGAACTGAAAGAATAACATCTCCAAATGCTTGATTACAGTTTTGGTTAAACACATATGTCTTCTCTACAACACCAATCTCACCTCAACACCGAAGGATAAATCACTTGTTTGAACAAACACCTCTCTTTGATAATGTAGACATAACTTTGACACCCAAACTATATGAATATATCACCTATATATACAAATCATTAACCTTGATAACAAGGTCGGCTAAACCCTAACCCTCAATTATAAAATTACATCAAATGATATAAAGATCGACCACTCGACCAATATAATGTTATACATAACATAGCATGGACTTAAATCAAATTACCAAATGCACAAATGTACCAGAAATCATTCCAAGATCAACTACAACACACTACACCACCAAAAATACTGCATAACATGAAAATCAATACCGGTTAATGTAACCCATAAAAAACTCGCACAACGATCAATGCGGATCATTAAAAAAAAAAGGACATAACTAGGAAACACCAACAAGCATGCTAGAATCATCAAGAATAACTGCAACAACACCACTCATCAAATCTTCATCGATCAACATCCGAATGCTCAAGAACACAACATATCAGTAACTATCATGAAGAAAGTTAACTTCTAGAGCACCAAATCACAAATCATCTAAAGTGAAGATACACAAGACCATCCCAAACAATATCCCAAAATCTCAGCACAAGATCTGATCACACCAGAATATACTAGAGGATATATCAAACTTTGCAAAACTATGATCAACACACCAACACTGCAAACTGGATCATAAGATCTTCCCAATCAGAAATCACTAGAGAAATACACATGAATATGTTGACATCAATGACAATAACATATCCTAGCAGCAAAATAGGACAATATCCAATAGTAGCTCCATATACCATGCTTGAATTTGCTCCTCTTGCATCTTGTCCAACTTCCCAAAACAATGTTCAACAATATTGGGGGTGAATAATTTGCTTGACTAGCTTCATTTGTGTCATAGATTCTCTTTCCTCTCTTTCTTGTTCGTAATGTGTTTCCCCCATGATGTGTTATGTTAGGTTATCTTTAGATGATCCTTGTCAGTCCATTGATGCAGGGTAATAAAGAGACCAAATTTGTTGTGACATTATTCTTTTTGTATCTCATTTCTTCTTTTTGTTGTGCCTTGTGTTGTCTACTTGGGTATGATGCAAATCATTGATCTCTTTTGATCTCTTCTATGTTCACTCAAAAAACACATTTTCTCTCCTTCCATTGTGTTTGTGGTTCTACTACCTTTGGGGGATGAGGTAAACTCAATACAAACATTTATGATATATCCTAAGAGCATACTAACGATAGAGTTAGTGAATTCCTTATGTGTTTTTTATGTTTTGTGCCCACTATCCTTTGATTTGTCCTTTTTGTTGGCAATTGATAGTCATCCAGTGTCTTCTGATGCTTGATTAATGGTTTAGGGTTGTCATTGATGATAAATATTCATGAGATTCCCATCCTATAATCACAGATCTTGATATCTGGAAGCAAACATCAATCAGTAGCCAGTTAACTGGTATTTTAGGTTGAACATAGCAGTTTGGTCCGGAAGCTTTTTGATGATTGTGGTGTGATGAATCTTGTATAGGATGATTGGGCCGACATAGAAACAACATTTTATCATCAATTTGTTGATCCACATTTATCTTTGGTGATCCGATCAAGCCGATATAAGACTACACATTACATTAGTAGGCCGGCCTAGTGAATGATCTATTTTGTGATTGCAGATATATAAGACCGGTGCATAATATCTTTTTGATGTATGGTATGATTGTATGAGAGTGAGTGGTGATTGAGAATCCTTTCTAGTGTAGTTTCACATGCACATTCTTAATTTGGTAGCTGACTGAGGCAGAGAACAGGGTAAAACAGAGTAGAACAACATAGGTGATATAGTCAGTGTATTTGGCACTTAACCAGAACTCATCCAGGAATTGTAGATGCTATTTTGGAGTTCATTTTTTGTAATTCATCATTTTAATTAATCAGTAAGGCAATGAGCCTTCTAAGGTTGTAGCCCCTATTGTAAATGAGTTGTAATCTCTAAGCAGTGTGCTTGAATGTAAGTGCATTACCCATTTTATAATATTTTTCTACTGGACATAGTAGAATAATATTATGGGTTCAAATCCCACAGTGGTTTTTCCCATTTGGGTTTCCATGTAAAAATTCTGGTGTTATGATTTTTTGGTTGGTTACTTTATGTTTCTGCATTTCAGTTTTATGTTTATGCTTCCGGTAGTTTAAAATTAAGTCAAAAAATATATCAACCAGTAGATCATTGATTCATCCCCCCCTCTCAGTGATCCCTGATTCCAACAAATGGTATCAGATCCTAGTTCCTCTGAGGAATCCTAACCGCTTGAGGAAGGTCCGAAAGATTGAATCAATGGATTCTAGTTTTTAGAGAGATCTCGGTGTGGCGCTTGAGGATCTTGATGCAACAAGAAATGAGATCAGTTCTTTGAAGAGAATCCTGAATGATGCTGATGACTTCATTAATGACTTGAAGGAACAAGTGAACACTTCAAGAGATAAGAGGAAGGAATTGATGGACAAGTAGAAGGAGAAACAAGATCAAATCATGGAAAATCAAGGTAAAGTTGATGAAGTTGACAAGCTTGAGAGAGAGAATGTTGCATTAAAGAATGAGATGCAATCCATTATAATGAGGCTAGCTAAGGAGATTGAGGACTAAAACAAGAATGAAGGGAATTTGAATCAATCATTAAAGGACGGAGCAGATGAATACTTCAAGATTACCTATGAGAATGATCAGTTGAAGCTTGAGTTGACCCAATCAAGTAATAATGGTCAAGAAATTGAAAGACAGATTGTTTCCCTAAGAGATGAACTTGGTACTGCAAATGAATACAAAGAAAAATTCAATGCTATCTCAAAAAATCTTGATGAGATGCTGGAAAGTCAGAGACATGGAAAGGACATGAGAGGACTTGGATTTGAGAAAGGATAATTCTCCAGATCTGGACAAAGCAATGCAAAACCAAATAAGAAGAAGAACAATAATCCTATGGTAAGACAGCCTAATGCTCATAAATTCAATGGTAGATTCTTTACTTGCAATAAATCTGGTCATATGGCGAATCAATGCAGAAGTAGAATGAATAATATGAATAATGGTCCTACCTTTACCGGTCAGTGTTTCATATGCAATAATTTTGGTCACAAGTCAAACATGTGCAGAGTAGTAATGAATAACTTTTAAAACAAGAGATGCTATGCTTGTGGAATGTTTGGACATATCTCTAACTAGTGTAGGATGAGACCAAATCAAATGAACTTTAGACCGATGCAAAATGTTATTTTCCGTGCATGCAATAAAACTAGTCACATTGCAAAATATTGTTGAAGCAAAAAGAGTGCTCTGGTAGAAAAGAACAAATCAGATGAGAAAGGCAAGGTAAAGGTAGAGGAGATCAAAGACAAGCATCAGAAGATGTGGGTCAAAAATGATGAATCTAAAATAGACAATGGATCTGCACCCAAATTTGGTGCAGGATCTTCATCTGGTAACTAGGGCTTTTTGCCTTTGGGGGAACTTTTCATGCAGATTCTAAGAACCCCCTCTTAGTGATCTGTAATCAGTTTGCAGAAGGATTAAATCATATATGTAGACGTTACCCATAAGATTTAGTGAAGATTTGATACTCTGGTAAGAGATTCCATGAAAATCAAGGTAATTGGTTGCAACATTTATTACAATAGAGAATTAGGTTTTCTAAGGATAAAAGGATATTTTAAATCTTTATTTTTCACAATGCAATCAAGAGATTAGTGTAGAGAAGAAGAGTGAAGTAATTTGTGTTAGTCCCAATCGGTACTGAGAGGGGAGGTGTGAATCAGTACATTACCTATTTTAGCTAATTGAAACTTTTACTTTAAGTTTGAACTAATTAACCATTCACTAATGTAAACATTTACTGTAGAAGTTTAAGCATACATGAAAAGATACACAAAGACACACAAATTAATCTCATAGAAACCCAATAAGGAGATAACCATGGTGTGAGTAGGAACTCATAAAATTTGTACTCTTCTGAAGTACACCCGGTTAAGAGTCATCTCTGTTAGGAGATTACAAGGACACTATTAGGTGCCACCCGGTTAGTGTCTTTACCCTATTAAAGGTAACCTGGTTAAAGGACTTAGAACATCAATCAAGATGTTACCCAATTGAGGGATTTATACAATGGGACCTATTAAAGTCCACCCAGTTAAGGGATTTATGTTGCAGTTGTTAGAAAGAAACAGATAGATGATTTGTTAAAACTGCTACTCATTAGCCTAGTAAGATCACACTGAACAATCACACTAGATCTCCATCGGCTGTGTCTGTTCTACACAACTCTGATCTCATGAATGCACTATCAATTCTGCCTTCTGTCGATTTGCTAATCCTTGAATATCACACTATCGTTCCTCTATCACTTGAGTCACCACTTTGTAAAAATCCACTCTATCGGTCTTCTGTCATTCGACTCTGTAGTCTCTTAAACTCCCCCTTGTGTCCAATTTCACATAATCTTCAATCATCTTGACAACAACCATCTCAAGAATTAGATATGTGTATTTATAGACCCTTTTAGTCTATAGCCAACTTTCCCTCCAACACATACCTTTCAAAATTTTGTTGTCAGGCCTTAAATTATGCCTCTGAAATAATCTAGGAATCTCTGTCAACATAGTTGAACATGTCAATAAGTTTGTCGGTTGACTAAGAGAAGACTCCTAATTTAGCTGGTTGTAACTAAATGTTACCAGTTTGTCCGTTACAAACTCTTCCGGTGTACTGATCAAAACCTATCTAGTCAATTTCCTCTTGTATACCGGTTTGTTTGTTGCTTAATCGGTGAACCTCTTCTATGCCAATCTACTCACTGCTACCCGATCTTCTTACTGTTTGTCGGTCTACTCACTGCTGATGGACTGTGTCAATCTACTCACCGCTTGCCGATCTACTCATTGCTTGTCAGTCTACTTATTGTCGATGGACTGTGAAGACTAAGGAGATGATGTTGCCAACAATGACAACCATACTATTTACCGGTCATACAAAACAATATCAAAATGCCAACAATTTGGCTACCTCAACAATGATTTCAATGATCCTAAAGAGAATATTTGTTCTCGGTTGTGAATTGAGGTATTTATCTATTTCAAGCTATCAGTTTTGAAAACCCTAAGTTCAAAATGGCTTATGCATCTGGAATTGCTACCCCTTTAGTAGTGGAAATCAAGGATAGGGATCAACCTATTTTCAAGAAACATCCTTTCAAATCTGTCGAGGATGATCCTCAAGGAGCATTTTTCTCTATACCCTATGATGTTCTTCACAATGAGAACATAAGGGTATATATCCACTATGATCTTGATGAACTTGGAAGTGTTGACATGTTGACCCTATAAAACAAGCATATGGTGGACAACTTAGGAAATCTCAAGCCAGAATATCAGCACTTGCAGGCCAAGGGTTTCTCTTAGTTTGTACACTTTCTGACATTTAGTGAGAAAGAATGGATCCGGTTCATACTGAGCATAATTCATGATGAATTTATGTGGTTGGATAAGCCTCACAAGATTACTTAGAAATCTAGGCCATAACTTGTTTGAGCGCATTCGGTGAAGTTCCTAGCCTAAGGAAAATATCAAACAACACTATGATTGCTGCTACTGGTTCTCAATTTGACAACCGAGCTATCTCAATCAATGACATTCTAGAGAATGATGTCAAGTTTGCATCAATAGTGGTTGGATACAAAGTATACCAGTCAAGTAGACAAAACTTTGTCTCTAGCATAGCTATATACTCTAGCTATTTGATGTTGAAAGAAGATAAGAGGTATGATTTATGTACGGTTCTCTTGAATGATTTGCTAAGAAAATTAAATAAAATCAAACAAGACAAGAAGCACACCTTTAATTTTGGCACTCTTATCATCTGTTTGGCACTATATTTCATGAATGAAATCCCTGATGTTCAAGGAAAGGTCCAATGGGCCTATGACAAGTCAGTTTCTATGCAAATTCAAGAAGGGATTATGGGGATGGTGTTGGTATTTTGATGATGTTTAGTTGTGATTGTCATTGATGGACACACACTTGTTTTATGTATGAGTTATTCTCAACCGGTAATATGTGTTGTGTTGTTCACACCGGTACTATATGCCATTAAATGTATAGTCTTTGTTTGTAGAAGATTATTGGTATTTTGGAGAAGATGCTTACTAGTCAAAGCGGTATGAAGACATCAAGCAACATGAAGACATCAAGTGGTATGAAGACCTCAAGCAGTATGAAGACCACAAGTGGTATGAAGACACCAAGCGGTATGAGGACCCCTAGCGGCAGTTAATTTTTGATCGGAACACTATGTTGCAATTTACCAGTCTTCGTTAACCGGTAATCGGTATACTGTGTTAAACTGGTATAATTGTAAAGTGTGATGAGTTATCATCCATTGACACTTTGGCGGTGTTTATTTGTCATGTTACCAAATGTGTCTAGATGCACTGTACCTAGGAAATTGTAGTCTAATCTTATTGGACTGACATGAAATCAGATTCCTATATGAGGACATCATGTTTAGGTTTTAAGAGAGTTGATATGTGTGAGTGTTAGAGAGAGGATTAGGTCCTTGTGAAAAAGGTATCTCACCATAGAGATTGTGAGTGCAAAGGTTAGAAGACTGAAGTAATGCTGCAATGCATTAATAGAGAATTGTCAAGGATCTAATCAAGCATTCTGTGCTACTTTCTAGATCATTCACTTGTTGATTACTAATCTCTTCGATAAGTCTGAAACCCTTAACTGGGTAGGCCCAGCCAAGCCTATTGTAAATCCTCTAACAAGGTGGTTCACAGTTGTGGATCTGAAATCCTTTAACAGGGCAGTGTTTAACAAGACATATCTCCTAACAGAGATCTGGATTCCTAACAAGATCTGTTATGGTGAAGAACATTGTAAGGCCTTAACCTATCTGACCTTAACTAGTCTGGTTACTATTTTATAGATAGTTTACTTGTGATTTTTACTCACTGTGGTTTTTCCCATTTGGGTTTCCACGTCAAAATATCTTGTGTTATGGTGATTGTGCTACTATGGGTGAAAGCTCTATTTTTCTATTTGGATTGTTTATGTTTTAACCAGTCTGTTGTTTAAACTATTACATCGGTCTGAAGTAAAATTGTTTAAGAGTCTGGTTAAATTGTTAGGCATACTAATTCACCCCCCTCTTGGTATTCAACAATTGGTATTAGAGCCAACCTTTCTATAATTCTAACCACTTGGAAGGAGATATGGGGGAATACAGCATGAGGGAACTCACTCACCGTCTTACTGAGTCTAAGAGAACCTATGATGAACTCAAAATCAAGTATAAAGCCTCTTTACCCAAGAGAAGAGAACTTGCTAAGCAATTGATGGAATTTACTGAAAACAACTCTTCTGATGAAGCAGACATGGAGGCCCTAGTCGGAGAAGTGGAGAAACTAAATGAATCCAACACTAACCTAAGAGGGAGTTGGAAGGATTGACTATCAAGATGAGTCAGGAGCTAGAAAATAGAAGAAAACCTAGAGATTTAGTGAAGGACAAGGAGCATGAAATCTCTAAGTTGAAACAAGAGATTGATACCATCACAACTCATCTGCAAGAGGGTAATGAAGAGAAAGAAGAAATGCAAGTAGACCTAAATGCTGCTATCTCTCAAATGAAACCTTGATGAAAACCAATGATGCTCTTTCCAAGGAAATTGCTGAGTCAAAGGAGATACTTGCAAAGTTCAACTGGAGTGCTACTAAACTGGAACAAAAGCTGGAATCAGTGAAGCCATCAAAGGATACCACCAGATTTGGTTTCTTTGCATATGAGGAAGGTGAATCCTCTGGAGCTTGTTGGTATTATGGATGTGTTGCATTGGTTTTATCATTGATGTCAACACTTGTCAACACTTCTCAGCATTGGAGATCTCTTGTTATGTTCATGGGCATGTTCAGTGACTTATGCATAGTCACCGGTATTTGGTTCATCGGCAGGTTATATTATTCATTGGCACTAAGGATGATCTGTTATCATCTGGAGATTACTTGGTTATGTCGAAGACATGGTTTGGACACTTGGTTTTGGTGATTTTGTTATTGGTCTAATCGAGTTTGCATATTTGTTGTTACCGACAAATTGATCTAGGTTATGGACTGACATGCGTTATCTATTCTAGATCAGCACATCATGTTATGGAGATGATTTATTGATTGGTTATTATTGTAAATGCATTAAGCTGACATGATGCATCACATATTGATTCATTTGTAATTGATTTAATTGTAACATTCTTAGTGAGATGACCTACACATTTGGTCTTAGGCTTTGGTATATATGTAAGATCTCATTTGTGAGATTAATATGGTATTAGAAGAGGAATATAATTAGGTATATGCAAATATAAGAAGAGCTACTCACGCATACATCATTTGAAGATTAAAGGAAGGTGTAGCGTTGTAAATTGTACGCACTTGCTAGGGTGGTACAATTTCACACCTAGTTTAGCACCCGCCTTGGCGCATTTTGCATTTTGCATCACATTTCCCCTTTAGCACTTAATTAATTAATTTAATTAAGTCTAAGGTTCTATTTTATCATCTCCCATATCATAAAGTTGGGTCCTTTCATTAAAGTGTGCCCTTTTCATTTTATTCTTCCAATACATCATTTAATCAAAAACCCTAATTAGGTCCTATTTTGAACTTGGGGGCTTGGTTTCGGGGGTCAAAACATCTCAAAATCACCTGTAACTTTAGGATTCTCTCTAAAATCATCATATCCGACGGCCCTGAAAATTTGGTGAAAAGTTGTCAGGACCGTGGCACCCGGAGTGCAACATGGTCCCGGACATTTTTCCCGAAATTTTAGGAGCGCGATCCAATCATAAAATAAAGCTTAACCCCAAGAAATTGGCGGGAGATTCAATCTCTAGGTCGGCCAAAAGTTGGAATTAAGACCTAGGGTTTCATATATAAGAGCTCTCTTTCTTCATTTGAAGGGATCCGAATTTGGGTTTCGGGGACCTTCTATGCAGCGAAAGAGCAGATCTTTGAAGACTTCAACAACATTCAACATCCTTTTATCAAGCATTTATCAATTTCATTCATCCATTTAGGGCTTGGAAGACATTGAAGAACAGTAGGAGATTACCGACTGAAGATTGGCTTGTACTCCTCCCTTGAGGGTTGGGTATGATTTCATGTTGTTTTCATGTCTTTGCATAAGCTTCAATATATCCTTTATTCATGCTTTAGATCACTTTGCATCTTGATTTAGAGCATTTACATTATCATTTACAAGCAATTAGGGTTTACTTTCTAGGTTGCTCTAGTTTGCTTTCTTGCATTTTAGGACCTTGCACACACACTAGGTCTACACACACAATACATTTTACAAAACAACTTGGCTATTCGTGGAGGTGGAAATCATCGAAGTGGGGGTTTGACTAAGGCAAAACCCTATATAGCTGCCCAAACACCTTTTCAGATATAAGTGCAGGTTTCAAAACTCGGACGACGCCGCAAGTTACAGATCCGGAAGAAGCAGATGGAGATCAAACAACACACCAAATCTCAAAGCAAAAGACCAGGACAGGGGCATGGGGTGCCCTGGTCCTCCCAGGATAGGGGCGCTAGGCGCCCTGGTCCCTGGGACAGGGGCGCTGGGTGCCCTGGTCCTCCTGACAGACAGCATTTTCAGCATTTTTGACAGCTTTTCTAGAGTGCAAAACAGCAGTTTCCGGAGCAGTTTCAGGGGCAGAATCAGGACAGTGGCGCCCGCGCCCCCGTCCCGAACATTTCAGTCAGATTTTAACTCCGGGTACGCATTTGCATTCTTGTCTTGTCCTTGTGTTTACAACTTT
Source organism: Cryptomeria japonica (assembly GCF_030272615.1). NCBI lineage: Eukaryota > Viridiplantae > Streptophyta > Pinopsida > Cupressales > Cupressaceae > Cryptomeria > Cryptomeria japonica. Next base: position 739,720,679 of record NC_081413.1, read on the forward strand.
CCATCATTTAAGTTCAATTCTGTAATCTTGTTATTAGTTCATACTTGCACTTTGGGGTTAGGGATTGAACTTGCATCATTTCATCTTTCAATTACAACAAAGGAATAGAAATCCTAATAGGTAGCCCGTGGCTCTCTCTTCCACAAGAAGAAGTAGCCAATTGTGTGATACCTCTAGGCTCTTTCGTATTCCACAAATGTGTGCTTGAAAGTGAGATTAGGGCATGTTTGCTTAGTGTCACTTTTTCTCCCACACATTTTGGTGAACCCGACGTGAACTCCAATCTTCTCTAATTTATGTTTTCAAATTTGAGTGTTTATGCTATTTCAAATTCAAATTGGTATTTACAAGTTTCAATTTCTTGCAAGATTCAAAAAATTTAGAGGAAATTTTTGCTAAAACCCTAAGTTTTTCAATTCAAAGTTGAACTTGTGGATAGCTTAATTGGGATCAATAATTTCAAATCTGATTTAGGAACTCATTTGAATCATAAATTTCATTTTCTAATTCTACATTCTAAGTGCTTGCATTGGTTAAAATTGAACATTTCCTTCTATTTTGCATGTGTTATCATTTGAAAGAGGAAAATTGTTGTCATGATGCATTCATTTGATAATGGGTTAGCTTCCCTTGTTTCAATTTTTCCTTCTCCTAAAGAACCTCCCCCCATCTATAACAACATTTTAGTGCCTAAAAGAGTTGCTACCAATCCCTTTGAGACTCTCCCATGCTCTAAGGATGAAGACTTTAAGAGTGATCTTGACAATTCTCCTAAAATGTGCCCTTCCTATTTAGCTATCCTAGAGGAAGAGAATGATATCATAAACACCTTTCTTAATGTTACTTCACCTTCCCTACATGATGCCTCTCTAAGTGAAAAAGTATTGATGGACATTGACTTATTTTCTCCTAAAGTTGGTCCTTCCAATGGGGGCATGTTAGTGCAACAAGAGGTTGTGAACACTTCTTTCAAAGATCTCCTTCCTAAGCATGAATCTTTGGAGAAATATGTTCATGTTCCTCCTAAAAAACACTCCCTTCATGAGGATCCTTTTGTGCAAGAAGATGACATTATCCCTACATTTCCTAGTGATGGCATTTCCTTTTCCAACAAAATTCCCACTAGAGATGATGAATTAATGATAAATGCCTACCCTTCTCCTAAAGTTTGTCTTACCCATAAGCATCCCTTAGAGAAAGAAGATGAAATAATAAGCAATTTCCTTAATTCTCTCTCCCCTAAAGATCATATTGAACATATTTTGAGGAAAGAGGATGAGTTTAACACATCTATTGATGCTCTCCCTCCTAAGGATGAGGAATTAATAAACAATGTTATCTTCTCTCCCGAAATTGACAATACTTCAAACATTCCTTTCAACAACTTCACTATTTGGGATGAACCATTAGAAGAAGGTGTAGATTATTCTCTCTCCCTTGATAGTTTCTCACCTTCCTTGAATATCAATTATTCTCCCTCTAAAAAAGCATCTCCCTCTCCTCAACTTGGTTCTACTCATAAGGATACCCTAGTTCAAAGCAAGATGGTTAACATTTCTTTCAGAGTTCTCCCTCTCAAAAGTGAGACTTTAGAGAGTAATGTTGATCCTTCTCCTAGAGAGTTTATTCCCCATGTAGATCATTTGATGATAAAGGATGATATGACCTTTCCTAGTATTACTCCTCCTACTAGAACATCAGTGCCTACCCCTTGTCTCTCTCCTAAAATTGATTTAATTCGTGATAAGATTTTAGTGCAAGAGAAGACTATCAAAAATTCTTCCAACACTTTTGTTCATTCCTCTGAACCATCCTCAATCAATTTGATACGTGTGAATGAAACACCTAACAAACCTCTCTTCACTGTCCAAGGTGCTTGTTCTTCTCAAAATTCTCAACCTTTAAATAAGCCTATCTTAGTGGTTCAAGGAGGTTATGCTAATGATTCTTTTTGCACTCCTAAGAAACCTATTATTACTATGCAAGGAGGTTATTCTTCTAAGAGCCCTTATGAGTATGCTCAGCAACTGACTAGAGAGAGTTATCATGTGGTTGCTCATACCTATAACACAAGAAACAATAGGCAACCTAATCCTCCTCCAGTTATCGCAACTTCACTTCCTCCTTCTCAACCAATTCTTCCGCAAGCTCCACGTATTTCACAAGTTCTTGGTAAGGAATATGATCTCATAGAACAACTTAAAGCTACCCCTGCTAAGATATCCCTCTGGGATTTGATTCAAACTTCTTCCACTCATCATGGAATGTTACAAGATGCCTTGAAAGATTTGAATATTCCTCCACCGAATACATCTAGTAATATAGCATCTTTAGTTAACTCTGTGATGAATCCTAAAGCTCAAATTGTGTTTACCCAAGATGAGTTGCCTACTAGTGAAATTCAACAACAATATGATCCCTTGATGATTGTGGTTATCATAAATGACACAGCTATAAGATGAACACTAGTAGATAATGGCTCTGGCCTTAATGTATGTAGCATTAATCTATTGCATAAGATGAATGTGGATACATCCCTTATTGAGCCTGACTCTCGTCCCATTCGAGGCTTTGATAATGTGGCTAAGTCTTCATTAGGTATTATCACCTTACCCATCACAGTGGGACCTGTTACTTTGCCTACTCCTATCCATGTTATGTCGGGGAATCTAACATACAACTTGTTATTAGGGAGACCTTGGATTCACAGTATGCAAGCTGTCCCCTCTACATTGCATAGACAAGTTAAATTTATTTATAACAATAAGACATATACCTTGATAGGTGATACTAATCTTCAGGCTTGTTTGCAAACATCTACTTCCAAAGGGAGTTCTTCTAAACCTTCCTCTTCTAGTGATGACTCTTTAAACAAGATACCTATGGATGAATCATTATCCTCTGATAATCAAAATTCTTTGGATGAGCCTAAAGCTCTTGAAGAAGATCCTTCTCGACTTGAGTCTACACATGAAAAGGCTTTTGATCCTGAGAAGGTTCTCACAGAAGATGATTGGGGATCCCTTGACTTTAATCCCACCTTTGTAGGTGAGTATAGGGTTCCTCCTAGAGATCTTAAAGGTAAAGAGAAGGAAGAAACTAGAGATCAAACAGTCTTACCTGAACCTATGAGCAATAATTTTGTGGCCACCTCTCAAACTTCTTCTCCTCACACCTCTAATTATGAAGAGTTTGATTCTTTGTCTTATGAAAAACCACCCTCTCTTCATGAAATGGCTGATCGTTATGGTCGTGGTTTTCGCATTTTTGCTAAGCATGGGTATCATGGAAATGGTTGTGGTGCTCATGAACAAGGGATAAAAGTTCCTCTAGAGTCTAATTTTCACAATTATGCCTTTGGACTTGGCTATAATCCCTGCAAACACACTAAAGCATCTAAAAGACCATCTCTCAATGTGAATGCTATATTTAGTAGTGATGATGATCTCACTTCAACTAAATCATCTTCTACTTCTATCAACTCTCATTCCCCTCATAAGGAAATCTTGGCGATGAACAAATCTCTTTATGAATCCCCTCAAATTTCTAAATCCACTTATGAATCTTTATCTCCTATTCATCATAAAGTCCTTTCCTCTAGGGATAAGGCTCTAATAAATTACACTCATCCCTCTTCTAAGATTTCTTGTGACTTTTCGTCTTCAATTTTTATCATTTTACACATGTTTTTGATCTCACTTATAGTTGAGCATTTAGCATGTCATATTCAAATACCTCATTCAATTCATCATGTCTTTAAATAACATTAATGGCTATTATGTTGCTCATCATTATGTGACATTGGTAGCTCATTTACTGGGGGCTCATTGTCATTCATGATGGTATAATTTCAAGTGCAATCATATTTTTTGAAGCAACATAATAGCCTAATTTTCTTGTTCCTATGGGGACAAGAGTGATTTCATACATCTCTTCTTTTGCTTATGTCTAAATCTCTCCCTGGAAGATTGCGTAAGTCCTTCTCATTGACCTTATCCTTGGGAGGCAATGATCTTTCCTTATTTTTATCTAAGGATCCACTTTTTCCTATTTTGTGGATGATGTGGACTTTATTACTTGATGTTATGCCTTGTACGCATTTGTTGTTGTTGGTTCAAGGATTCTCTCTTACAAGAGGTGTAAGTCCTTGACTACAACCTCTTTTGCACTTGGTAAACTACATCCATAATGAATTCACTCTCCCAATTGGGTTAAAAAGAGCGTCATCCTTTATTAAGAATCACTTTCACCTCGCAAAAGAAGGAAGTATTGCATTCTTATTCTCTTCTTTGTCTTATTCTAGAAGATGTTATATTTTTCCTCTCGTGGATAGGTATCTTTTTGTACAAAGATCTCTTCTCCTCTAAGGATCTCCTTTACACATACTACAAGATATCCCTTTTCAACTATCTTATCCTAGCTTAAAGAGTGCAAAACTCTCTTGCTTGGATCTATGACATTGTTGCATTTTTGGGGTATCTTCTTTTGTGATGAAGGTAGGTATCCTTGTTCTACTTTGCTTATGACATAAACATTACACTTTTTGAGCAATGGGTCATTCTCGGAACCAGAGCACAGACTCTTAGAGCGAGATGTCTCCATTTTTCTTTTATACAAGGTGATTATTCTCAGAACCAGAGCACAGACTCTTAGAGCGAGATGTCACACTTTTGTACTATACATATATGGGTTGTAGCATACTTGGGCATAGACTCCTATGAGGTGCTTCTAACCTCCCTTACACACACATGCACGAGGTTGAGTGGAACTAGCGGCATAAGGCTAGACTTTCTCACTCTCCTCCCTTACATGGATCACCTAGACAGACTCTAGGGGCTAGTTTTCCATGTCCTTTTTCCCATGGATCACCTAGACAAGATCTAGGGGTGAGAAGTCCATGTTTTCTCTCTCACTATTCTTCTCATGGATCACCAATGTGTGTATTCATGCTTTTTTCCCTTTCTTTTCTTCTCTTTGCATTTTGTTTCCATTTACATCCTTCATCTTGTGTTAGAGAACTCTCAAATCCTCACACTCTTTGTTGTGTTAGAATTGAGATTTAGTCCTCTTTCTTACCAAATGACTCTCCATTAGTTTTTGATCTCATATCAAATCTTCTTGTGAGCATTTGTCATCAATATTATTTAACAATTCGAAGTGGTAAACATGATACCCTATTTCAACTCACTAAAATTAGCAAGCCGAAACAGGGGGGGGCATATAGTTACCCTCAAATTTTCATCACCTTCCTTATTAAGCATTAGGTGATTTTGTGATCTAACACGTGTGTTTTGTAGGGTGCGGTTCCTAACTATGTACTGCAGATACCGTTGGGGGCTTCGTTCGACAGACTTATGGATATATCCTTTTTCAAATAATGTTTACTTTTCTGTACTTTAGCTTGCATATGCACGTAGTGTTCATATGACCGCTAAAGTGGGGGCTAAATGTAGCATCATAAATTGTACGCACTTGCTAGGGTGGTACAATTTCACACCTAGTTTAGCACCCGCCTTGGCGCATTTTGCATTTTGCATCACATTTCCCCTTTAGCACTTAATTAATTAATTTAATTAAGTCTAAGGTTCTATTTTATCATCTCCCATATCATAAAGTTGGGTCCTTTCATTAAAGTGTCCCCTTTTCATTTTATTCTTCCAATACATCATTTAATCAAAAACCCTAATTAGGTCCTATTTTGAACTTGGGGGCTTGGTTTCAGGGGTCAAAACATCTCGAAATCACCTGTAACTTCGGGATTCTCTCTAAAATCATCATATCCGATGGCCCTGAAAATTTGGTGAAAAGTTGTCGGGACCGTGGCGCCCGGAGTGCAACATGGTCCCGGACATTTTTCTCAAAATTTTAGGAGCGCGATCCAATCATAAAATAAAGCTTAACCCCAAGAAATTGGCGGGAGATTCAATCTCTAGGTCGGCCAAAAGTTGGAATTAAGACCTAGGGTTTCATATATAAGAGCTCTCTTTCTTCATTTGAAGGGATCTGAATTTGGGTTTCGGGGACCTTCTATGCAGCGAAAGAGCAGATCTTTGAAGACTTCAACAACATTCAACATCCTTCTATCAAGCATTTATCAATTTCATTCATCCATTTAGGGCTTGGAAGACATTGAAGAACAGTAGGAGATTACCGACTGAAGATTGGCTTGTACTCCTCCCTTGAGGGTTGGGTATGATTTCATGTTGTTTTCATGTCTTTGCATAAGCTTCAATATATCCTTTATTCATGCTTTAGATCACTTTGCATCTTGATTTAGAGCATTTACATTATCATTTACAAGCAATTAGGGTTTACTTTCTAGGTTGCTCTAGTTTGCTTTCTTGCATTTTAGGACCTTGCACACACACTAGGTCTGCACACACAATATATTTTACAAAACAACTTGGCTATTCATGGAGGTGGAAATCACTGAAGCAGGGGTTTGACTAAGGCAAAACCCTATATAGCCGCCCAAACACCTTTTCAGATATAAGTGCAGGTTTCAGGACTCGGACGACGCCGCAAGTTACAGATCTGAAAGAAGCAGACGGAGACCAAACAACACACCAAATCTCAAAGCAAAAGACCAGGACAGGGGCATGGGGCGTCCTGGTCCTGCCAGGACAGGGGCACTAGGCGCCCTGGTCCCTGGGACAGGGGCGCTGGGTGCCCTGGTCCTCCTGACAGACAGCATTTTCAGCATTTTTGACAGCTTTTCCAGAGTGCAAAATAGCAGTTTCCGGAGCAGTTTCAGGGGCAGAATCAGGACAGTGGCGCCCGCGCCCCCGTCCCGAACATTTCAGTCAGATTTTAACTCCGGGTACGCTTTTGCATTCTTGTCTTGTCCTTGTGTTTACAACTTTCCATCATTTAAGTTCAATTCTGTAATCTTGTTATTAGTTCATACTTGCACTTTGGGGTTAGGGATTGAACTTGCATCATTTCATCTTTCAATTACAACAAAGGAATAGAAATCCTAATAGGTAGCCCATGGCTCTCTCTTCCACAAGAAGAAGTAGCCAATTGTGTGATACCTCTAGGCTCTTTCATATTCCACAAATGTGTGCTTGAAAGTGAGATTAGGGCATGTTTGCTTAGTGTCACTTTTTCTCCCACACAGAAGGTTTTGAAGAAGACAATCAGAGCTTAACTGGTACTAAATCCAACTTATGAAGATGCTACTTTGAGTAGTACATTATCATTGGATTTAACCATCCAATTGTAGTCAGTGTGACTCTCATTTTATGATTGAGCAGTGAGCTCTAGGCAGTTGGCCTTTCTGCATGTGCATATCCCATTTGTACACACATACTATCTACAGTAGTATCATTTGATCATGGGTAGGGTTTCCCACCATGATTTTTCCCCTTATAGGGTTTCCACGTACAAATATATGTGTCATGGATGTTATTTGTCTTTCTGTTTCATGCATTAAGCTTCACCAGTGTTATTATTAACTGTTAAACTATCAACCAACATTAAGTTTGGTTTATCGGTATTATGCATCAAGTTTGATTAAGTTATATGTTTGGGTTAAATTTATTAGACAACTGATTCAACCCCCCCCCCCCCCCCTCAATTGTCTCTAGGTCCTAACAATTTGTATCAAAGCCAAGTCCTCTTTTTGCAGAAGTTTAACAGCTTGAGGAGATTCTATGGCGACTAATTATTTCAGGAAGGATAGTCCGAAGCTTGATGGAACTAACTATGGTATATAGAAGATCAGAATGGACACATATCTTAATTACATTGGAAGAGACATATGTGATGTTACAAAGAATGGTTATGTTGGTCCTACACATAGTCAACCTAATCCACCAAACTTGGTTAAAGATCAGGAGAATGATTGCAAAGCAAGAGAAGCACTTTTGAGCACATTGTCAGATTAGCAAATGATGGGATTATCAAACTGATCTACTGCTAAAGCTATTTGGGACAAATTGGAGACATTGATTGAAGGTGATACCACTATCAAAATTGCAAAACTAGAATGCTTCCGAGTTAGGTATGAAAATCTGAAAATGGAAGAAATGAAAGGATTTCTGCTTTTATGGAAAGAGTTAATGAAATTGTTTTGGGTATACAACATTGTGGAGGATCCTTAAGTGAAGATGAAATTGTTTTTAAAGTTTTAAGAGAATTGCCATCGGCATACAAAATGAAAGTAACTATTATAAATGATTTAAGAACAATGCCTAATACATCAGTATCTAGTGATAACTTGGTTGGAAAACTTTCAGCTTTTGAGCTTGAGGAATTTGGTCTTGTTGCTTCAAGTAAGACAGATTTACCCTTCAAAGCATCATCATCATCTAAAAAATCTGATTGGAAAGCACTTATGCAAAATAACTTGAAGACATCAGAAAGGAAAATGAAGAACTGGAAGAACTTGAAGCACTATTCACAAGAAAAATGCCTAAAGGTCCAGTTGGAAGTAAGTATGAAGGTAAAGTACTATTTAAATGTTTTAACTGTAATTAAATTGGTCATATGGCATCTAGGTGTCCTGATAGACATGCAAGATTGAAAGAAGAAGCTAAAAGAACATATAAGCTTAACCCTTAATATCAGAGATACAGATTTAAGAAAAATAGAGACAAATCATGTTACTATGCTGATGAAGGAGTTACTGATGACTCTGATGAGGAACCAATAGAAAATGGATCAACTTTTGTTGCAATAACAAAAGATCAAGTGACACCTACTATACAACTAGTAGAGTAGGCCCTGGCAGCTAAAATTGAAGAAAATGATGAATGTATCATTGATTCTAGATTTTCACATCATCTGACTAGTGATAAAAGTAAATTCTTAACTTTTCAGGAATACAATGGAGGTCTAGTAAGATTTGGGGATGATAAAGCTTGTTTGATAAGAGGAAAAGGCACTATATCTTTTGATAGTAAGCACAATACTGACAATGTTTATTATGTTGAAGGTTTGAAGCATAATCTTTTGAGTGTTGGTCAATTAGTTGAAAAGGGATTTCAGTTACAATTCAAGAATGGTAAATGCAAAATCATGAATAGAACTGGTTTGAAAATTACAACCGGTAATCAGATCAGAGGCAATATCTTTCATTTGAATAACAATGAGAAGACATGCTTAATTGCACATATTGATGAAAGTTGGTTATGGCATAAGAGACTTTGTCACGTAAATTTTGACAACATTATAAAGATCAATACAACTAAGACAGTAAGGGATTTACCTAAGATTGTAAAACCTCACAATCCAGTATGTAAGGAATGTCAATTTGGAAAGCAAGTTAGAACAAATTTTAAGAGTATTCCAAAGAAATCCAAAAATGTTCTTGATTTAATTAAAACTGATCTATGTGGTCCAGAAAGAACTAGAATTTTACAAGGAGATAGATATTTTATGCTAATCATTGATGATTATTCTAGAATGTGTTGGGTTACTTTTCTCAGGGAGAAATCAGAAGCTTTTGGGAAATTCAAACTATTCAAGGTAATGGTAGAGAATGAAACCGGTAAGAAAATCAAATTTTTAAGATCAGATCAAGGAGGTGAATTCACATCTAAGGAATTTAATACATCCTGTGAAGTGAATGGAATCAGAAGACAGTTATCAGTGTTAGGGATCCCATAGATACTGAGAGGGGGGGGGGTGAATCAGTATCTGACTGGTTAATGGAATTTCTTAACTTAAAACATGCAGAACATAATATAATAGTGTACCGGTATGCAAGAAATAATGCAATAAATAGAATCAAGAACATCCACATGAAAAGAACACCATAACACAAGATTTTAATGAGGAAACCCAGTGTGGCAAAAATCTCAGTGGGATTTGTGACCCACAATATTCACTCACTGGCCAATAAGAGAATATTACTTACAATAGGGGCCTGCATATGTAGGAAGGCCAACTGCCTAGAGCTCACTGCTCAATGGGAAGTCTCATTGACTTACAATAAGGATTATACAAATCCAATAACTTGTACTACTTTACAATAGCATCTTCAATGCCTAATTCAGTACCGATTCCTGCTCTATTCTTTATATATACCCCTTGACCTATATTTTGCACAATAGGTCTTCCTTCTATTTTCCTTATATTCCTTCTACATCACCCTTCAAATGTCTATAATGATCTCTTTTATATCTAAGAGTCATTTTACAATTTGCCAAGTTGGCTTATGCATTTTTACAATAATAAACAAAATAAAATATAACAAAATCTTGTCGGCCTTTGTGCTGGTATACTTCCTTTCTTCTGTGTTGGTGTCGGTTTCCTGAATGTCTGTGTAGACTGTGATCTACTGATGCTAGTATAAAGCTTTTTCCGGTGCCATAGGATTGCAAGGTTGCCATCAATGACAAAACCTTCAATCACATACAATGTCTCATTAGAGTGCCAACAATCTCCCCCTTTGGCATTGATAGCAACACTCATGAGAAATTTCAAAAAAAAAATCCAAAAATGTGTAGTAAAAAAATGTTACCAAAAATGTGTGTGCTCCCCCTAAGCATATGGTTCCTGTCCTGTGATTTGAATTTTCTCATCCCACTACTCCCCCTTTGGCATTAATGACAAAGGTTGTCAAGATGTCAGTAGAGTTTGTAGTTTCAACCTTGTAACTGGGTGGTTACAATTGAAAAAGATCTCCCAAAATCAAGTTTATACTATCCATAAACTTCTTGCTATCTTTTATTGTTGTCTCTGTTCTCTTCACTGTACCAGTGTTTTGCTTCTCTATATTAGTGCTTCAGATACTTCCTTCTACAGAGATGCTAGATAGTCCAATCTTGGACTTAGTTTTGATCTCAAATGTTTTGCCTTATTATTCTTTCTTTCTCTCTTTCCAATTTGAGTAGTTCTTCGTCAAAATTCATTATCTTCTCCTCAAAAACTGATAGTGTATCAGGTGAGTTGACAAAACTATCTGCAAGTTTATTGATCTCATCCTATACCTTGCTCTTTTTCTTGTCTATATCTACAGTCAAAAAGTTTGTTTTATAGGTATCTTTGTACAAATTTTTGTACTCTTTCAACAAATTACATAATTCTGGTAGAAGTGTGTCAAAATCTCTATTACACTTCTTTATTTGCTCATCAAAAAAATTTTGTTTTTCAACTTCTACTTTATCCTTCACTGACTCTTCTTTTATTTTCTCAATGTTTTCTGAGATATATTTACACAGTGTATCCAGTTGTCCTAAAGAATCTTTATTGTCTATATTACAATTGGGAGCAATTACCTTCAAAATTGGTATGGAATCATCAATTGCTTTGTAAGCTTGTGAGCTGCAGTCTGTTATTTTCTTGATTGAATCTAATAGCACCTCACTCACATTTGTTTATTTGTATCCTGATGATGATCCAACAATCTGAGTACCGATGGAAGTAACCAAGCTTGTATTGACCTCTAGTAGGTCTATTTGTGTCTGCATTTCTTTAAGCACTAGTTTTTCACTAGTTGTTGATGGCACTGTTTCCTTATGTACCTGTTCTTATTGTTGTTGTTGTTGTTGTTCCAGAGCCTTTTGCTCTATTTGTTTCATTGCCTCAGTTTGTGTCTCAATCTCTACCTTTTTCTCTTTATCTTCTACCAGTTTATCAGTTTCCCTTGCTACCAGAGGCTCACTAGCCATATTAGCCTTATCAGTTGAATCTTTGTCTACCACTATGTTGATCTTTTGAGTATCAACATTCACAATATATAGGACTTCAGGATTAGGATTATTATCCCCTACATCCATACTCTTAGCTGTCGGTTGATCATCTGTAGTTGTTGTTTTTACCGGTGGAGTATTTAAAGGAGGTGGGGGTAAGTTGTCTCTAACCTTGATACTAGGTGGTCCACCAACTTTTCTTTTCCCCTTGTCTCTATCTTTTTGATAAACTTTTATGGGTTTGGGGTTCCTGTACTCTTCTTGTTTTTCTTTCTCAACCAGGAATATATCCCATCCATCTTCTATCTCCTCTGTTACCTCATTAACTCTTCCTACCATTAAAGCAACGTGCTGGTGTGCAGTAGAAAATACTGTCTGGTTAGCTTGAGCAATTAGGTCATCAATTTCTTGTGGAGAGTTTACTGGATATACAACAATTAGTTTTTCAATCTTTATTTTCTTATCCAGTTCTATCACTACTTGTCTTCTTGCTTCTAGTCTTTTGAATAGTTCATCTAGAACTTCATTGACTACTTCCATTAAAAACTTCTTATACATATCCATATGTAATATAACACTATTTTCAACTTACTCTTTTTCATCACCTATTAGAGTGTCATATATTTTCTCTATGTTCTTCAGTTTACCTTCCTCTGTGATTTCATTCAGCAGTATATCAAGAGGAGCCAAGTCTTTGTTTGTCCTTTTCTTCTTCTTGGGTGTCAGTTTCTTCTTTGGTGTGGTCTTTCTTACCAGAGATCTCACTGCTTGTTGCTTTTTCCTTGTCCTCCTGGGTGAGGGTGTGGTTTCCGGTGAGGGATCTCTTTTTCTTACAACTCTTTTGAAAGTTGCAGGCATGTCACTTCCTGAAGAAGTACCTATCGGTGATAGGTGAGTTTCAAGTTGTGGAGCTTCTAACTCATCCTCTATTATACCGGTTTTCTTCAATACATCTTCTTTGATGGCTTTTGCTTGTTTGGAACCTTTCCTTACAACTGCCTCAACCTTTTTCACTCTCTTCTTAGATTGTATTTGACTTTCTATGGTTTCAACACTACCAAATACTTCTTCTTTAGGTTCTCTGAGGGCTTCCAGAAGTGCTTTAGCATATGTTTCAACTATGTGATCATCTATTTCATAGCCCATCTTGGTTACCCAAACTGTCCTTGGGATGAGCGCTTCCATCCAGATTTCATCTTTCTTGATTACAAAGCATATTTCATCTTTGTATTTGTATACAATCTTCTATGATAACCTTATTCTTTTCTTCATTTTGGTCTTTAATGCTTGAAAAAAGTCATGAATACTGTTTTCCTTGTTCTCACCCATATTATTAAATAGTTTTGTTAATTGTTTGCCTACCGGTATATCATATCCAAGTTCTTTGCAACTGATACCGGGAACCTATTTTGTTATGTGTAGCATCAAACATACTAACAGATTTCCAAACCTGAAAGTTCCTTTCTTGTCCTTCTTGATCTTTCCAAGGTTGTCAATTAATTCATCTTTTAACCATTCACATATATCAATTTTTACAATGTCTGTGACCATGTCATAAGCACTCTTAATGCATAGGCTTGAGACTGAATTAAGTCTATTTGCATGAGTAGCTTTATATCCTAATATCATGCTAATGAATCTCACATTGATATATGTTACATCATTAACTCTTAGGGACCTCTTGTTGAATGTTTCACCAGTTAGGTTTATAACTAGGTCATTGGTAACCTTCTTGGTTTTATCTAGTCTTTTACCGGTGGCCAGTAACCCTGTGATAGCTTTCACAGCTTCCTTAGTGATCTTGTGGATTGCATCTAACCAGAAAAATTCTCCATGTACCCTGCTTAAGACTATCCTAATCACATCCTTGGGAAATTCAGGAATGCTAAGGATCTCTGTAAATCCTAGGGTCTCAATGATCTTGTGTTCATCTTTTATATTGCCAGTATTATCACATATCACAGTTTTATACATGGTTTTAATTTCCTCATCTCCTAATTCCTCAATGTTGCAATGGATGTACATTCTAGGGTCTTCAGCATAAACAACTCCCTTAGGAATTTGAGAAAAAGCACCTAAGGTATCATCTTTCTTTGCTATCTTGGGAACTAACTGAAATACAGACCTAGGTCTTTTTATCACTTCAATAATAGTAGGGTTTGCTATATATTCAATTGCAGAGGTGGATGTCATGATTAAATACCTTTTACTGCCTTGGAAGGATGATTGCTTGGAGTGTTCTTGCTTCTTGCTCAAAATGCCTTAGCTCGGAATCTTCGTGCTCTTCATAAATTTGAAATCTTGGTGAAATGAAATGGAGCCAAAACCTTAATTTTATAGTGTCTATTCGCCATCTACCACATTAATTCCATGCCGGTTAAGTATTCACTTAACATTGTTTGCCGATAATAAGTAATTTTCAACTTCTTATCTCTAACCGAGGGAATAATAATACATGTGTCATTAGATTGCCAAACCCTCAAAGAAACTTTCTTCAATTTGATGAAGAACTTCCTGCTAGTGGAGCACTACTTTGTCCTTCCGGTGTAGCATCACTCCGTCCTACCGGTGAAGCATCACTCTATCCTGCTGGTGAAGCATTGGTTGGTTCTACTGGTGGAGGAGTATTCCCAATGTTTAGATCAGCTTTCCTAATCCATTGTCTAAAGAATTCTTGCTTAACCTCTTCAACTTTTTCTTTACCTTTCAAGCTAGAGCTTTTGTTGTCTACTGTTGTTCCTTTACTTCTACAAAATTTAGCAATATGCCCAATCTTGTTACATGCATAACAAGTTACATTATTCTTCTAAATAGCTTTTCCATAACCTATGTCGGTTTGTGTTCTGCACTAATTAGATAAATGTCCAAATCTTCCACAAACATAACATCTCACATTCATTCTACAGTTTTTAGAATTGTGACCTACTTTGTCGCATTTAGAACATTGACCGATGGGTGTGTTGATATCCTAATAATTTCTAGATCTGCATTCATTTTCTCTATGACCATACTTATTACAGTTAAAGAATTTTCCATTGAATTTATAAGCATTAGGTTGTCTTAACGGTTTGTTGTGATCCTGAGTATTTGCAGTACCGGAGCTTTCACCAATTTAAAAGCCAATTCCAGAAGTGTCACCTTTAGGTTTTTGATTCTCCAACAAGGTGCCAAGTTCCTCTGAGCTTTTCTTGAATTTTTCTTTGTGTTGATTTGTAGTTTCTAGTTCTCTTTCTAAGACTTCTTTTGTCTCATCAGTTCATTTGAATCATTTTGAGTATGCATCAGATCTATCTTCAACATGTCATTTTCATAGCTAAGTCTTGTGTTCTCATTTGCTGCATCACTTAGTCTTCTGGTTAATTCTTCTTCATTCTTCTTCCTATCCTCAATCTCTTTGCAAAATCTCATAGTCATATCCCGCATTTCATTTTTTGTTGTCATGATCTCTTTTTTCAACTTGCTTATCATATCATTAAGTGATTCCTTTTCATCATTCTCATTTTGTAATTTTTCACAAAGTTCTCTTCTCTTATTTATTGCAATAGTAAAATTTTCTTGAAGTGCCTAAATGATGTCCTGAGCTGCCCTTAAATCATCTTCTAATTTGATATTTTTCAATTTCTCTGCATCATAGTCTGTAAGAGCTCCTTCAAGTTGCTTCATTAGATTTTCCATCTTTACTAGTGTCAAGATCTTCCTCAAGCTGTTAGGCTTCTAAAAATAGAGGACCAAGCTTTGATACCAATTGTTAGGGATCCCACAGATACTGAGAGGGGGGGTGAATCAGTATCTAGCCGGTTAATGGAATTTCTTAACTTAAAACATACAAAACATAATATAATAGTGTACCGGTATGCAAGAAATAATGCAATAAACAGAATCAAGAACATCCACTTGAAAAGCACACCATAACACAAGATTTTAACGAGGAAACCCGGTGTGGGAAAAACCTCGGTGGGATTTGTAACCCACAATATTCACTCATTGGCCAATAAGAGAATATTACTTACAATAGAGGCCTGCACATGCAGAAAGGCCAACTACCTAGAGCTCACTGCTCAATGGGAAGTCTCACTGACTTACAATAAGGATTATACAAATCCAATAACTTGTACTGCTTTACAATAGCATCTTCAATGCCTTATTCAGTACCGGTTCCTGCTCTGTTCTTTACATATACCCCTTGACCTATATTTCGCACAATAGGTCTACCTTCTATTTTCCTTATATTCCTTCTACATCACCCTTCAAATGTCTACAATGATCTCTTTTATATATAAGAGTCATTTTATAATTTGCCAAGTCGGCTTACACATTTTTACAATAATAAACAAAATAAAATATAACAAAATCTTATCGGCCTCTGTGCTGGTATACTTCCTTTCTTTTGTGCCGGTGCCGGTGTCCTGAATGCCGGTGTAGGCTGTGATCCGCTAATGCCAGTATAATGCTTTTGCCAGTGCCATAGTATTGCAAGGTTGCCATCAAAGGCAAGACCTTCAATCACATACAATGTCTCATTGGAGTGTGCATATGGCAACAATCAGTACCTCAAACACCCTAGCAAAATGGATTTGTGGAAAGGAAGAACAAAACTATTCTGGATGCAGATAGAAGCATGATATCATAAGCAAACCTACCTCATGTATTTTGGAGAGAAGCAGTGAATACAACAGTTTAGACATTCAATAGAGTTCACATCAAAGGTGAAACCGGTAAGACCCCTCATGAACTATGGTTTGGTAATACTCCTACTCTTAAATATTTTAGAATATTTGGAAGCAAATGTTATATTAGGAGAGATGATTATATTAGTAAATTTGATCCTAGAAGTGATGAAGGAATATTTCTTGGTTATTCATCTAAGAGCAAGGCATATAGATGTTTTAATAAAAGATTGTAGAAAATCATTGAGAGTGCAAATGTGAAGATTGATGAAAAATTTAGAGGTAATTCAAGGTCTATGGACTCTAAATCAATAGTTGAGATAATCACAAATGAACCTATATAGAATGCACCAGTACAAATTGTTGATCCAGTCACACCGACATCATCAGAGAATTCCACAGTGACTAAAGAACAACAACAAATGAATACACCCAGGTATGTAAGATTGAATCACTCTGAAAGTCAGATAATTGGGAATAAGTATCAAGGAGTTATGACAAGAGGAAGATTGGGAAATGAAGAGGTATGTCTAATTTCTCAAATTGAACTGGCATCAGTTATTGAGGCATGTGAAGATAAACATTGGATTAAAGCTATGGAAGATGAATTGGAACACATTGAAAAGAATAACACATGGACATTGGTTCCCCGACCTAAAAACAAAAATGTAATTGGAACTAAATGGGTATTCAGAAATAAACTTAATGAAGATGGTAAGGTAATCAGAAACAAAGAAAGATTAGTGTGCAAGGGATACTCACAGAAAGAGGGAATTGATTACAATGAAACCTTTGCATCGATAGCTATATTTGAGGTAGTCAGACTATTTCTAGCATTTGCAGCACACAAGAACTATAAAGTATATCAAATGGATGTTAAATGTGCATTTCTGAATGGTGATCTTGAAGAAGAAGTTTACATTGAACAACCTGATGGATTTTCTTTGACAAATGACAAAGATATGGTTTGCAGGTTAAGGAAAGCTTTATATGGATTGAAGCAAGCTCCTAGAGCTTGGTATGCTATATTGGAGAAATATCTTTTGAAGCTTGGTTACACTAAAGGTAATGTTGACAACAACTTATATTTCAAAGTGACTAATGATGACATCTTGACTATTGAAGTTTTTGTTGATGATATAATTTTTGGAGGAGAAGATGGATTGTGTAAAGACTTTTCTAATAAGATGCAGGAAGAATTTGAAAGGTCTATGATTGGGGAGATAAAATTCTTTTTAGGATTGAAGATTTCACAAACTGATAAAGTTATATTCATATGTCAATCAAAGTACTTGAAATAACTACTAAAGAAATTTGGTATGGAAAACTCTAAACAGGTAAGTACTTCTATGACTACAACTGACAAACTATCATTGAAGGATGATACAACACCTGTTAATTGGACAAGATATAAATATTTGATTGGAGGTTTACTGTATTTGATGCAAACAAGACCTGCTATTATGAATGCCGAATGTATTGTTTCAAGATTTCAAAGTAATCCTAAAGAAAATCATGAATCAGTAGTGAAGAGGATTTTTTGGTATCTATAAGGCACAACAAATCTTGGTTTATGGTATCCTAAAGATGAAAATTTTGATTTATGTGCATACACAAATGCTAATTGGGCAGGAGATGTAGATGATAGAAGAGAACCACCGACGGAGTATTCTTTCTTGGTAACAAATTGATTTCATGGTTGAGCAAGAAACAAAGTTGTACATCATTATCAATAGCAGAATCAGAATATGTTGCAGCAACAACTAATTGTTCTCAGGTATTATGGATTAATCAAATGTTGAAGGACATAAAGGTAAAATTAAAAGAACCTATAATCATTTACTGTGATAATATGAAAGCAATTGATATATCCAAGAGTCCTATATTTCACTCTAAAACTAAACATGTTTTTATTAAATTCAATTTTTTGAAAGAGAATGTTGAAGCAAAAGAAGTGAAATTGGTCTATGTGAATACTAAAGAGCAGATTGCAAATATATTTACTAAGCCTTTGCCTAAGGAAACTTTTGAATATCTCAGAGAGCAGCTTGGGGTAATACCCTCACTAGTAGAGACTTAGACAGTTGGAGAATGGCATTAGATTGACAAAATTTACAGAGAAATATTTTTCCGGCTTTGATGAAGGAGAGCTACTTCTCAGGGGGAGTAGTTGGATAAGTTGGTATTTGTAATTAGTTCTATGAACTGGTTATATCTAGTTTTTGTATTTCTTTGGCATTTGATGTCAAAGGGGGAGAGATATCTATGGAAAAACACATTATCCTTTGGGGAGAGATATTATGTATTTAGATTTCTGGTAATTGATCTCTTTGGGAGATTGTTGGTTTTTTGGTTTTTGGCATTTTTGCTTTGGCACTTAGATGGTTTTTCCATCTTGTGTTGCCATCAATGCCAAAGGGGGATATTGTTGGTATTATGGATGTGTTGCATTGGTTTTTTCATTAAATTCAACACTTGTCAACACTTGTCAACACTTGTCAACACTTATCATCACTGGAGATCTCTGGTTATGTTCACCGACATGTTCAGTGACTTATGCACAATCACTGGTATTTGGTTCACCGACACTAAGGATGATCTGTTATCATCTGGAGATTACTTGGTTATGTCGAAGACATGGTTTGGGCACTTGGTTTTGGTGATTTGGTTATTGGTCTAATCAAGTTTGCTTATTTTCTATTATCGAAAAATTGATCTAGGCTATGGACCGACATGCGTTATCTATTCTAGATTAGCATGACACATTATGAAGATGATTTATTGATTGGTTATTATTGTAAATGCATTAAGCCGACATGATACATCACATATTGATTCATTTGTGATTGATTTAATTGTAATATTCTTAGTGAGCTGACCTACACATTTGGTCTTAGGCTTTGGTATATATGTAAGATCACATTTGTGAGATTAATATGGTAGTAGAAGAGGAATGTAATAAGGTATATGCGAATATAAGCAGAGCTAATCACACATACATCATTTGAAGATTAAAGGAAGGTTTTGAAGAAGGCAATTAGAGCTTAACCAGTACTAAATCCAACATATGAAGATGCTACTTTGAGCAGTACATTATCATTGGATTTAACCATCCAATTTTAGTTAGTGTGACTCTCATTTTGTGATTGAGCAGTGAGCTCTAGGCAGTTGGCCTTTCTGCATGTCCAGGCCCTATTTGTACACACATACTATCTACAGTAGTATCATCTGATTGTGGGTAAGGTTTCCCACCGTGGTTTTTCCCCTTACAGGGTTTCCATGTACAAATATTTGTGTTATGTGTCGTGGATATTATTTGTCTTTCTATTTCATGCATTAAGCTTCACCAGTATTATTATTAATTGTTAAATTGTCAACCGTCATTAAGTTTGGTTTACCGGTATTATGTATCAAGTTTGATTAAGTTATATTTGGGTTGAAATTATTAGACAACTAATTCACCCCTCTCAATTGCCTCCAGGTTCTAACAGAGCCAAGAGTAATGCACCAAAAGAGCAACCGGTACCTAAGAACAACAACAAGAGCAAAGGTAAGCCAAAGTTTAAACTTGTATGCTTCAACTGTCATAAGGAAGGACATACTACCAATATATTTAAGAGCAAGGCTTACAATAATTTTCCTTACATACAAAATAATGTGGCTAGAATTGGTAGATTTAATGGTTGTTGTTATGCATGTAATAAGTTTGGGCATAGAGCTTTTGAGTGCAGGTCGGTTATGAACAACTCTGGAAGTTATGTAGAAAGATCTAAAGGAGTTGCCTCGAAAACTCCTATGAATCGGAACCCAAAATGATATAGAACCTATGACCACTAGTCAAATGGTTACGGAGTGGCAAATAGTTGGAGAGAAACTTGTTTGACCTGTCATGGTAGCGGTCACACTGCTACAACATGCAAAAGGAAGAATGTAAATGTGAACACCGAACCATGGAGAACACCTGGAATGGTATGCTATCATTGCAAAAAACCAAGACACACTGTCAGAGCATGCAGACTCAGAAAGAATCCATCAGGAGACATACTGGTCGACCTAGAAGGGAAGATTGATGTTGAAACCATTCAGCCAGATATGGATAAAAGTTGGAAAAAGAAATCTGAAGAGAAGCCACAAGATGTACCAATTTTCACACCCAGTGTGGAGATCCCTGATTCGACAAACTGAGCTTCAAAAAGCTCAGGGGGAACATATCGGTAATAATTTTTTGAACCCCCAAAGTATATCGGTAAAGTGCCTTTATCAGTATTAGTTACCTGTCAACCGACATAAGAAACAAAGTGGTAAAAGGTAAAGTTAAGGTTTGTGACCTAACGGTGATGCATTTATTATGGTAGGTAGGAGCTTATTTAAAAGTGACTTTCGTTGTCATTTTTACTTACCTATTTCAAAGAAGAATTTTTCTAGCTTGAGTAAAGCAACAAGAGAGATTTATCTTGCATTCGAAAGAATTCATAAAGAAATCTTTCACAAGATTTTGTAGCCATTTCAAGCTATCAGTGTGGAAATCAAATCAGTAAAGTAAGCTCCTAAAGAAGTGTGTTGTGCTCAACATCGGCAAAAACCCTAGTTTGGACTGTGAAGGTATTTCTTGTTGAAACATTCTTGTCATTTGGAATCATCTAGATATGGCTTCTACATCTAAAATTCCTTCTAGTTCTAACGAACTTGAGGAATCATCTAAGTTTCTTAAAAAGAAGATGAAATATAATGCCCTATCTCAAATTCCCATTGGAGTCATTGTCTAAGGGGATGTTTCATGATATATTGATTGCAAACTAGAAGACCTAGGGTCCCTAGTGATTCACTCCCAGCTGAGTTTGTTCTATGGAGATGATAAGAAGATTAAACCTGAGTACAACATAATCAAGAAGAAGAAACTACACAATGTAGTATATTTTCTCGAGGAATTTATAGAACATATTAGGATTATCCTAGGTAGGGTTCATGGTGATAAGATGTACCTTGAGAAAACCCATGATATTACACTAGAGGCAATTCATGCCGTGACCAGTTTTTGCAATGTTTGGGAAGTACCTATTCTTCGAAAGATCACCAAAACCAAAGTGACAAAGCTCATCAAATCTATGAGCAACCAATAGGAAATGACTGTTAAAACCATAAAAGATGATTTTGGGAAATATGTGTGCATGGTAATCGGGTATAGAGTATTCTATGCTAGCAGAATGAATTCTGTTCCTACAACTACGGTGCATGCCGCTTATAGGATGATCAAGGAGAATGTAGAATGTGACTTATGTATCTGCATGCAAAAGCAACTAATGGAAAACCTAAAGTCCATCAAAGTAGACAAAACCTTGAGGTTTAAGTTTGGACAACTACTTGTTGGTTTATTTTATATTTTCAAGGGTATTTTCCTGGAGTTGGTGATGTTCAATGGTCGAGTGACCTACCAGTTTCCAGACAAATAAAGGAGAGTCTGCAAGTAGTGGGAACTGTGTATTTGAAGACTCTAAACAGGTATTTTGATGAGTTCAGACTAAAGATGAACCAGAGAATGAGAATATCTAGTGATCTAGTTAAAAAATATTAAGATGACATCTGTTTCACAATCAAAATAGATCATTGCATAATGTAAGTGATTGAGCACAGAGAAGATGAAGTTAATCCTATGGGCTATGAAGTGGTAAATGATATACTGACAGGGTATGCCTCAACCCTACTTGCTTCACTACTAGATCCCAAGAAGAAGAGGACCGATACTTACTTCGAGAGGATCTAACCTATTGAGGTACCAAAGCAGAAAAAGAGTAAAGCAGTGCCATCGGCTTCGACACCGATTACATCTACTGCCAGTCCTAAAGTGACCAAGAGGTCACCAGCTAAAAAGAAACTAGAGGCTATTCTGCCAAAGGTATTTGAAAGGAAGAGAAAAACTAGGAATAACTCATTGGATTGAGAAGGCACTAAACCGAAGGTAGAAATGAAGAAGACAAGGCAATCAAGCAAGAAGATGAATTCAACCGGTAATGTACCAACAACCTCTGCATCGGTAAATATAGCTATTTTCTCTTACAATCCTATGACACATTGTTAAAGGACCATAAAGAATATTAGAAGGAAAGTTCTTGATGATTTAAAAGAGTATTTTGATGATTTTAATGATAGTGAAAAGGAGGATGTTGAATGAGAACTTATTAAATATTTATTTAATAATGATCAATCACCTACCGATGCTAAATCAGTTACTTCTAAATCTTTGTATGATTCTTTGGACAATAAATGGCGCATTGCCATTGCAAAGGAACAAGAAATCAAGGAGAAAATTTTTGCTCAATATTTTCCAGATGCCTCAAATTCATAATTGTTTGAGATTATTGATAAGTACAAAGGCATCTTCTTCATGTGAAGAAGAAGACTTCAGCTACTCAGAGGCAAAACTTCTGAAGTGGAAAAAGACACCCATCTACAAGTTAAGGCAGGTGTCAAAATGCAAAAAATATCCGAAGTTAACTAGTAGGCTAAGCAAGAGCTTGACATATCCACAGCCAAACTGGATGAAATCTTTGACAATCTGGGTGAAAGAGTAGCAAAACAAAATGACCCCATTGATTTTGATGCACTAGATATTGAGAATACCACTCCAGATAAGGAGAAAGATGAAAAGGAGAGAGTGGAGAAAGAAAAAGATGAGAAAGCGGCAAAAGATAAACTAGAGAAAGAGAAAGTGGAGAAAGCAAGACAAGAGAAGGAGAAGAAGAAGAAGAAGGAAGTGTTGAACACAGAGTACCACTGAGAGGGGGGTGAATTAGTGGTTCCTAAGTTTTTCCTTTTCTGATCTAGGTTGAGAATATCAATTATGCACTTAATCACTTAAACAATCAAACCGGTAATACAAGAAAGAAAGCCAAAGTGACCATACACACACAAGTAATTCACAACACCATATTTATGAGGAAAAGCCAATATGGGAAAAACTTTGGTGAGAAAAGTTATTGAAGACTACTGCTTCAATCCAGCCTCACAGGTAAAACATTGAATTACAAAGATTTTGGGCACCAACCCAAGGAGCCCTAACCCCTACACTTTTAGGGAACCAACCCAAGGAGCACCAACCCTTGCACTTTTAGGGCACCTACCAAAGGAGAACCAACCCCTATACCAGGCTTCAACTTGGCAACTTATATTGAAATACTATTTGAATACAATTAAGGCTTCTTGTTGCAAATGAATTCTGCAACTCTTGAATCAATTAACTCGTGTTGTCTTTCTCTCCCTTTCACACACAGTCTCTCAATGCATCATGTCACACTAGGATGTTGCCTGCTCTGCCACACTTTACCAGTTAGGCTCAACTTCCTGTCCATGAAACTACTAGTAGAATCCTCTCACCGGTTTGCCTGCTTACTCACACTGTAACTTGATTAGAACCCGTTCTCAATTTTTGTCCTTGCTTACACTACCTTCTCTCCTTTGCACAATCTTCACAATAGCATCATCTTCTTCTGTCCATAGTTCCCCCCTCATATCAGATGATTTCCCACCAAGAAGTAATTCAAAATTTTGACGATTAGGGTTTCTTCACCATCTATGAGGCAAACCAAATCCAATCATATCCTGCAACATCTGATCACCTTGATGTCCATCTATTCATCTCCATCATTTATGTTCCTTTTAATACATGTTTTTTAGACAAGAGAAACATGATCCATTATATAGATCTACATCTGTCAAACTTCTATTAATGCCTCTTCTCTTTCCTTTTCGAGTTATTCTTTCAATATGATCTTCTTGCTTCAATCTAGGCACCAACTACTCCCCTGATCTTCCTCTTTCATTCCTTCTTCCTTGAGCTACATTCATTCTGATGCAATCCCTTGATTTGTGGTTCCTTCGTTAATGGCGAATATTTGTTTCATCAACCCCGTGGATGAAGCTTCACCAACCATACCTTTCTTGCCACCTCAGCTTCACACAACATCACAATATGTAGTTAGTCCGGCAAACACATACTAGTAAAACCCTTTTCCAGTAGAGTGTTCTTCTCTTGTTGACTGGTGTAGCATCATGTACCAGTTGCACATCTTCATAGTCTGCCTCTTCATCATTAACCAAGCAACCATCCTCCATGCTCAATCTCCACTGGTTGATATCAAAGACAACTTAGTGTCAAAATGCCAATAATCTCCCCCTTTGGCATTGATGTCAACATCTCACAGTCCACTCCATACCAGTAAATTTCTCCCCCTTTGACATAATGACAAAGGATACTTGCACACCCCCCCTTTAACATAATGACAAAGGGTACTTGCGCATTCCCCCTTTGATCCATAATATGCTCCCCCTGAGCCACAAAAACCTTCCTAGGCATATGATACAACTCCCAACTTATGTTAGAGGTACTCAAACATGCTTACTGGTAGTGGTTTGGTGAAAATGTCTGCTACTTGTTCACCAATAGGAACATAGTCCATTCTTACTTCTTTTCCTTCAACCTTCTCTCTGAGAAAATGGTATTTGATTGCAATGTGTTTTGTTCTGGAATGCATGACCAGATTATTTGCTATGTTGATTGCACTCAAATTGTCACACCGGATGAGAATGGGATCAGTGATGTCCACTTGGATATCTTTGAGAGTTTTCTTCATCCAAAGCACCTGAGAGCAACATGTAGTAGCAGCAATGTATTCAGCTTTAGCAGTAGATAGGGAGACTGGGTCCTGCTTCTTGCTATGCCATGAGACCAACCGATTGCCCAGAAAGAATGCACCACTGCTTGTTCTCTTTCTATCATCAGTGCATCCTACCCAGTCGACATCAGTGTATGCTTCCAAAATAAAATTTCCTTATTTAGGATACCACAAACCATGGATGAGCGTTCCTTGTAGATACCTAAAAGTTCTGCTAACAGAATTCATGTGTGACTGTTTTGGTGCAGCTTGAAATCTGGCCACCATGCATACTGCTTGAACAATATCCGGTCTTGAAGCGATTAGATATAGTAGACTGCCTATCATGGATTTGTACGAAGTTTGATCCACTACTGGTGATTCATCATTCTTACTCAATTTACTACTAGTCACCATGGGATTACTTACTAGTTTGTAATCTTCTAGTTGGAATTTCTTCAACATCTCCTTTGCATACTTGACTTGTGAGATAAAGATTCCTTTATCTTTCTATAGTATTTACAAGCCAAGGAAGTAAGTTAATTCACAAAGTATTGACATCTCAAATTCTGACTACATCTGATCAGCAAATTCTTTGCAGAGAGTATCCTTGTTGCCACCAAAGATGATGTCATCTACATACACAACCACAATAATCATGTGATTCCCATCTTTCCTTATGTACAAGTTGTTGTTAACAATTCCCTTTTTGAATCCCCAATCCTTTAGATACAGATCCAATCTTGAGTACCACACTTTGGGGGCTTGCTTTAAACCATACAAAGCTTTCTTTAACCGACATACAAAGGTTTCATCATCATGCAGCAGAAATCCTTCCAGTTGCTCCATGTATACTTCTTCTTCTAAATTTCCATTTAGAAAAGAATATTTTTACATCCATTTGGTACACTTTGTAGCCCTTCTAGGCAGAGTAAGCTAGAAACATCCTAATTGCTTCTAATCTATCCACCGGTGCAAATGTTTCTTCAAACTCAATCCCTTCTACCTGAGAGTATCCTTTGTACACCATTCTAGATTTATGCCTCACAAACTTACCTTCTTCATTCATTTTGTTTCGGTAGACCCATTTTGTGCCAATGATGTTCTTGTCTTCCGGCATAGGGACTAATTCCCAGGTCTTGTTCTTATCAATCTGGTGCATTTCTTCTTCCATGGCATCCATCCATTCTTGTCTCTTGCTAGCCTCCATGAAATTTTTGGGTTCAACTTCAGTCATGAGGCATAGGTTGACTTGTTCATCATTTTGGGCAAGTCTTCTTCTAGTCTGCACACCATCACTCTTATTTCCCAGAATTTTCTCTTCTTGATGATGCAACTATACATACTGATTGGGAACCTTATGAGGTGTTGCCTCAGTTCAGTGTCAGACTAAGCTTCAATATTTTCATCATCGGAGTCATCATACCAGTTAATGTATGGTTGACATCCTTTGTGCATATCCTCATCAACTCTTACATGCACACTTTCAACAATTCTTCTTGGCCTTTTATTATAGCATTTGTAGGTCTTTTTGTTTGACAAGTAACCAAGGAAGATCCCTTCATCACTTCTAGAGTCAAAGATTCCCAAACCATCCATATCTTTCTTAATGAAGCATTTTCTTCGAAAAAATTTGAAATATTTGACTGATGGCTTCCGGTCATACCATACTTCACAAGGTGTCATCTTGATGTTTGTTCTTAACTGAACCCGGTTCAAGGTGTATGCAGCAGTATGAACAACTTCTTTCCAATAGGTATCGGAAGACTGGGCTCATTCAACATAGTTTAGGCCATCTCCTTGACTGTCATGTTCTTCCTTTCTACCACACCATTTTGTTGTGGTGTTCTACGAGTAGAGTATTTCCTTATAATTCCATGTTTTTCACAATAATTTTCAAATTCATTTGATATGAACTTTCCACCCTTATCTGATCTTAGACATTTTAATTTGTACCCACTTTCCTTTTCCACCATCTTTCAAAAGATCTTGAAGCTTTCAAATGCTTGTGATTTATCTTGTAGAAAGGTGACCCATGCCATCCTTGAGTAGTCATCAATGAAGAGCATAAATTATCTTTCACCGACAAGTGCTCTTGTTCTAGTTGGACCACATAGATCTGTATCTTTCATCGGCAAGTGCTCTTGTGCTCTTGATGTTGATGCACTAGATATTGAGGATACCACTCCAGATAAGGAAAAAGATGAAAATGAGAGAGTGGAGAAAGAAAAAGATAAGAAAGCAACAAAAGAGAAACTAGAGAAAGAGCAAGCAGAGAAAGTGAGACAAGAGAAGGAGAAGAAGAAGAAGAAGGAAGTATTGAACACAGAGTACCACTGAGAGGGGGGTGAATTAGTGGTTCTTAAGTTTTTCCTTGTCTGATCTAGCTTGAGAATATCAATTATGCACTTAATCACTTAAACAGTCAAACCAGTAATACAAGAAAGAAAGCCAAAGTGACCATACACACACAAGTAATTCACAACACCAGATATATGAGGAAAACCCAATATGGGAAAAACCTCAGTGAGAAAATTTGTTGAAGACTACTATTTCAATCCATCCTCACAAGTAAAATATTGAATTACAAATATTTTGGGCACCAACCCAAGGAGCACTAACCCCTGCACTTTTAGGGCACTGACCCAAGGAGCACCAACCCCTGCACTTTTAGGGCACCTACCCAAGGAGAACCAACCCCTATACCAAGATTCAACTTGGAAATTTATATTGAAATACTATTTGAATACAATTAAGGCTTCTTGTTGTAAATGAATTCTGCAACTCTTGAATCAATTAACTTTTGTTATCTTTCTCTCCCTTTCTCTCAATGCACTGTTTCACACTAGGATGTTGCCTGCTCTACAACACTTTACTGGTTAGGCTCAACTACATGTCTATGAAACTATCAGTAGAATCCTCTCACCGGTTTTCTTGGTTACTCACACTGTAACTTGATTAGAACCCCTTCTCAAGTTTTCTCCTTTCTTACACTACCTTCTCTCCTCTGCACAATCTTCACAATAGCATCATCTTCTTTTGTCCATAGTTCCCCCCTTTTATCAGATGATTTCCCACCAAGAAGTAATTCAAAGTTTTGACGGTTACGGTTTCGTTACCATCTACAAGGCAAACCAAATCCAATTAGATCCTGCAAGATTTGATCACCTTGATGTCCATCTATTCATCTTTGTCATTTTTGCGCCTTTTAATACACATTTTTCAGACAAGGGAAACATGATCTATTATATAGATCTACATCTATCAAACTTCTATTAATGCCTCTGTTGTTTCCTTTTTGAGGTATTCTTTCAATCCGATCTTCTTGCTTCGATCCAGGTGCCAACTACTCCCTTGATCTTCCTCTTTCATTCCTTCTTCCTTGAGCCGCATTCATTTTGATGCAATCCCTTGATTTGTGGTTCCTTCATTAATGACGAATATATGTTCCATCAACCCTATGGATGAAGCATCGCCAACCATACCTTACTTGCCACCTCAACTTCACATGAGATCACAATACGCAGTCAGTCTGGCAAACACATACCAGTAAAACCCTTTGCCAGTAGAGTGTTCTTCTCCTATTGACAGGTGTAGCATCATGTACCAGTTGCATATCTTAACAGTCTGCCTCTTCATCATTAACCAAGCAACCATCCTCCATGCTCAATCTCCACCGGTTGACATCAATGACAACTTAGTGCCAAAATGCCAACAGGAAGAAGAGAAGAAGAGGAAGGAAGAAAAGAAGAATACGGAGGAAGAAGAGAAGAAAAATGAAGAGGAGAAAAAGAGGGAAGAAGAGCAGAAGAAAGAAGAAGAGAAGAGGAGAGTGGAAGTGGAGAAAGAGAAGGCCGCTAAGGTAGCCTAGGAAAAAGAAGAAGAGGAGAAGAAAAGACAAGAGGAGATCAAGGAAAAGGAAGGAGAGACACCTAAGGCAATCAGAGATCAAGCTAAGCAGGTTGATCTCATTGGTCCCACCGATTTGACTCTTGCCTATATGACTCAATCGGTTGATGAAAGTGAGTTACTGAGGAGCATTCAACTAGCGCAGGTCAAATTGAAAGAACACGGGAAAAAGAAAGAACATGATGTCATTCAGTTTGCTGTTGACACTCTTTCCAATCTAATCCCTGGTACTAACCTTCCCAGTACTGATTCCTTGCTGGCTAAGCTAAAACTTCTTTGCACAGTAGTAGATGATCAAGTGCAATCTTTAGAAGATGCTGCCCAGATTTCTATAGAGAAGAAGCATGAAAAAGCTCTGAAAGTTTCATTAGTAAAGTAAATGGATGCAGACAGAGAAAAACTTCTTAAGAAAAAGGATGATATAAGTTCAGCTATGGGTGAAGGTAACCTACTCTTGAGCAAAATTTGCCAACCTCACCTATTTTGTGAAGATGCTCTGAAACATAAAAGTCAACTCCAATCAGAGTTACAGAAGAATATCAACAACTTCAAATTGCCATATGATCTGTTCACAGTGTATGGACAGCCTGTTTGTACTCACCAGCATTAGATTGCAAAGCTTGACTCAAAGATCTGCAATCAGACTCGAGATCTACAGGAGCTCTAGTTGCTTCTATTACCAAAATTGCAGGTTCTTTAGAAGTGCTTTCTGAACTTGGAAGCTATTATTGTAACACAAGAGATGAACACTATTGATGCAATGGAAGAATTAGCCTTCTAAATGAACACCGAGAGTGAAATTGCTGCCTCACTTCTTGATTCATGGTCTTCAGACATGAAGAATTTTATGCAAAACTTTAAATCTCTTTTTGAGAAGTTTTACTCTTTATTGTCATGAACATATACTCTATTTTTATGTTATGCAAAAGGGGACTATTTTGCATTACTTTGTTGTTGTTGGCAAAGGGGGAGTAGTATTAAAATTTTATGGGGAGCAGTATTGAAAATTTCATGCACATACTTGTAATTTTTGCAAAGGGAGTAGTGTATATGCTTAGGGGGAGTAATTTTGATTACGTCATCTTTTTTTGTTTTGTAAGCACTTAGATGTCAAAATTTTCCTAAGTGTTGCCATCAATGCCAAAGGAGGAGATTGTTGGTATTTTGATGATGTTTAGTTGTGATTGTCATTGATGGACACACACTTGTTTTATGTATGAGTTATTCTTA
Source organism: Cryptomeria japonica (assembly GCF_030272615.1). NCBI lineage: Eukaryota > Viridiplantae > Streptophyta > Pinopsida > Cupressales > Cupressaceae > Cryptomeria > Cryptomeria japonica. The sequence continues at coordinate 739,750,772 of NC_081413.1, forward strand.
ACCGGTAATATGTGTTGTGTTGTTCCCACCGGTACTATATGTCATTAAATGTATAGTCTTTGTTTGTAAAAGACTATCGATGTTTTGCAAAAGATGCTTATTGGTCAAAGTGGTATGAATAGCTCAAGCAACATGAAGACATCAAGTGGTATGAAGACCTCAAGCAGTATGAAGACACCAAGCGGTACGAGGACCCCTAGTAGAAGTTAATTTTTTATCAGAACACTATGTTGTAGTTTACCAGTCTTCGTTAACTGGTAATCGGTATACTGTGCTAAATTGGTATAATTGTAAAGTGTGATGATTTATCATTCACCAACACTTTGGCGGTGTTTCTATGTCATGTTACCAAATGTGTCTAGATGCACTGTACCTAGGAAATTATAGTCAAATCTTATTGGATCGACATGAAATTAGATTCCTATATGAGGACATCATGTCTAGGATTTTAAGAGAGTTGATATGTGCGAGTGTTGAGACAATATTAGGTCCATGCAAAAAGGTATCTCACTATAGAGATTGTGAGTGCAAAGGTTAGAAGATTGAAGTAATGCTACAATGCATTAACATAGAACTATCAAGGATCTAATCAAGAATTATGTGCTACTTTCTAGATCATTCACTTGTTGATTACTAATCTTTTTGACAAGTCTGAAACCCTTAACCGGGTAGGCCCAGCCAAGCCTATTGTAAATCCTCTAACAAGGTGGTTCACAGTTGTGGATCTGAAATCCTTTAATAGGGCAGTCTTTAACAAGACTTATCTCCTAATAGAGATCTAGATTCCTAACAGGATCTGTTCCGGTGAAGAACATTGTAAGGCCTTAACTGGTCTGACCTTAACCAGGCTGGTTACTATTCTACAGATATTTGACTTGTGAGTTTTACTCACCATGGTTTTTACCATTTGGGTTTCCATGTCAAAATATCTTGTGTTATGGTTATTGTGCTACTATGGGTGAATGCTCTATTTTCTATTTGGCTTGTTTATGGTTTAACTGATATGTTGTTTAAACTATTACATTGGTCTGCAGTAAAATTGTTTAAAAGTCTGGTTAAATTATTAGGCATTACTAATTCACCCCCACTCTTTGTATTCATCAGATAGGTGATGCTACAATGAGGATATCTACTCTATGGGGCTATTTAAAAAATTTTCAAGCCACAATTAAGAGAAGAGAAAGAATCCCGAAAGAGATAGTGGAGAAATATGAGGAAACAATTTTGCTTCATGGTTGATAAGGACCAATGCTTAATGGAAGCAGTTGAACCAAGGACTATGTGGATTCTTCCTATGGGCTATGAATTTGGTGTTGCTACCCTTAATGCCTATTCTCAACATATGTTGAGTCAACTGATTGATGAAAAAGAAGGAAGGTTTGACACTTTTAAGGAGAAGGACCTAGAGTTGCACAAACAGTTCACAACCCCTCGAAGGAAGAGGAAAGTTTCCAATATGACTGAGGAAGTAGTTGTTCAGATGGGATTCACCCAGGAGGAGATGAAGTAGGATAGAGAGAAACATGCATAGATGGAGGCTAAAGAGGAAACCAAATAGCCTAAAGCCAAACCAGTTCCCTCTAAAGCTAAACCAATAGAGACCAAGTTTGCCCCTACTCTGGTTGCACCATCTATAGGACATAGCTCATCCAGAAAGGGAGTTTTGAATAAAAAGGAGAAACCTACAATAAATTATGTTGTTGTTTCTCTGGTGGCCTTTGAGATAGAATCTGATGAAGAGGAAGATAAGGCTAAGAAGAAAGGTGAATTTGTAAGGGTGGTGAGGAAGCCGCAGTCCAGTGGAGCCTAGCAAAGCAAGAAAGACAAATCTAAACCTGTCCTATCAGAAGACCCAAGAGAGGAAGAAAGGTTAAGACTCAATTTGACAAAAATCTTGAGTCAGGTGATCAACAAGGTAAATATACATTTGTTCCTCCATAGAATAAATCAACTGATTGATGAAATAATTGTTGATGGAAATTTTAAAAATATTGGAATATATTATAACAATATGAATGAGGCGGATCAAATAAAAGTTGAAGAAGTTGTTGTTTTGTATTTACATAAATTTAGCAAAGCTTTAATTGAATTAGGGCATAGTATCCTAAGTATCTACATAACATTATTGATGCAAGGAGGCTAACAACTAGTAATATTGATAAGGAAATGAAGGAGAGAGAGTTGATTAATGTTCGCACCCATGTCTCCCAAGATGAAGCCAAAAGGCTCATTGAGGAAGCTAACAAGAAAGAATTCAGAAGAAAAAATAGGGTGAACATGTTGATAATTGTCAAGGTGGAAGAGGTGAGGAAGGAGAGTGAGAATATTTGGAGAAGAATCATGAAGAAAAATCCTCTGTATAGTGATGCAGTTCAGACTTCCCATCCATAAGTAAAGGAAGGTGTCTCCGGTGACCAAAAGGAAACTCAGACCAAGGAGCATCCAAATGACCAAGGAAATGCAACCGCTGATGTTGAGACTAGTTTAAATCCTCCCTTGGTTGTGAGTACTGAAGCAGTCCCTGAGATTCAAAAAGATGACATTGCACCAAGTGACAACACCGGTACATTGGATATAGGGGATGGTGCTGAGGTGAAGGAACTTGAGAAGTCAGAGGTGAAGGATGATAAGGTCAATAAAGGGAAGGGAGTTGTTGATTTGACAAATGACACTGCTTCAATCACAAGGACCCCACCCCAAATCTCTATCAATCTTGATGGTCCTCTAAATGTTGGACAAATCTCTCTGATAGAGAAGATGATGCTTTCAACTGTTGTAGAAGCACAAGCCAATCAGGATCTGGTCAAATTAGAGTCGGGAGACAAAAATCTCATTTTGATGTTTGTTAATGTGTTACAAAAGGTGGCTCTAGGTGTACAGTTAGATCCTAACTCTAGCCCCTCCAGTAAATTACTTCAATTGATTAACAATGTAAATATAAATTTTGATTCTTTGGAGAAGACTACTACTAAGCAAGTTTTGGATATATTTATGGAGGTAAGAATGCAGACATTCTAAAAAATGATTGAAGATGATAGAGTAAAGTTGAATAAAGTTTTGTAGACTCTTTTAGATGCATTAACTGAAGGTGGTAAAATATATAAGTCTTGTCTAATTTTGCCAAAGTTCATAGTAGACATAGACAAGCAAATAAGTGTTTACTAGGGTAAACTTGCTAGTATTTCACAATATTTTGATCCTAATGCATCCCTTACCAATAGTGTAGAAGGACAAGTATTAGCTCTAAATGATCAAATCTTAAGCCTCAATACAAATAAGGACCAAATTTTGAGGAGATTTGGTGAACTCCGGAATTTGATTGCCCCCTGGTTGGACACCATGTTGAGCAATAAGATAGACTGTTTGAAGGCTATGGGACAACTAGTTCCATCTGAACTGAAGGATGTGGAAATTCATGCATATGTTATTAGTGCATTTGTTACAGTTTTGGACAACTTGAAGAGTGGGTGGGATACTCACCTAGGAATTTTGAAGAACATTTTTGCTGATATCTTCAAGTACTTGTAAAGTCTCCAACAGATATCTTTGTATATAAGTTTTGGAAATCACCCCATCTTAGGCATTGCTATCAAAGGGGGAGAGTAAAGGTGAAAAATGTATAGTAGAAGAGTGTAATAAAAGGTTTCAGAGTTTGTTGTCTAAGGGGGAGCCTTAGAAATTCTTTTGATCTGGTATACAGCATTTCAACACGTAGCCATTTTTCACGAGTGTTGACATCAATGCCAAAGGGGGAGATTGTTGGCAATTGAGACTCATCCGGTGGCTTCTAATGCTTGATTAATGGTTTAGGGTTGTAATTGATAGTAACTCTTCATGAGGTTCCCATATAGTAATCACGAATCTTGATACCCAGAAGTGGATGTCAACAGGTAGCCAATTAAGCAAAATTTCAGGTTGAATAGAGCAGTTTGGTTTGAAAGTTTTGCGGTGATTTTGGTGTCATGAATCATGTATAGGATGATTGGGCCGACATAGAGACAACATTTTATCATCAATTTGGTGATCCGGTCAAGCCAACATAAGACTACACATTACATTAGCAGGCCAACCTGTTGAATGATCAATTTTGTGATTGCAGATATATAAGACCGGTGCATAATATATTTTTGATGTACAGTATGATTTTATATGAGTGAGTGGTGATGAGAATCCTTTGTAGCATAGTTTCATGTGTGTGTTCTTGATCTCGTAGTTGACGAAGGTAGAGAACATGGTAGGACAGAGCAAAAAAATAGAGGTGATATAGTCAGTGTATTTGGCACTTAACCAGAACTCATCCAGGCATTTTTGATGCTATTTTGGAGTTCATTTTCTGTAATTCATCATTTTAATTAATTAGTAAGGTAGTGAGCCTTCCGGGGTTGTAGCCCCTATTGTAAATGAGTTGTAAGCTCTAGGCAGTGTGCCTGAATGCAAGTTCATTCCCTATTTTGTAATATTATTTTTCTACTGGCCATAGTATAATAATATTATAGCTTCAAATCCCACTGTGGTTTTTACCATTTGGGTTTCCACGTAAAAATTCTGGTGTTATGATTTTGTGGTTGGTTACTTTGTGCTTTCGCATTTCAATTTCATGTTTATGCTTTTGGTGTTTTAAAGTTAAGTCAAAAAATATATCAACTGGTAGATCACTGATTCACCCCCCTCTCAGTGATCCTTGATTCCAACACTTTCTTGAGGGAATATCACTGTGGTAATGTGATTTTATTTGGATGCATGCTACCTTAAATAAATTTCTCCCGGTCAGGTGTATGCAATCTCTTTAATGTGGGGGCATACACTGCACTTAGTGTTTCAGTTTATGCACACAATATAACATGTTTTCACACTCAAGTAACTTTGCAAAGTAAGCATTTTTATTTGTAATTTGGTATTTTTCTTTTTCATGACTCATAGTAAGTGAACCTTACTGAGATAGCTATCATAATTCTCTCTCTTTCCTCTTTCATATGATGTCCCTTTTATCTCGATATTGAAGTATTAAGATTCTAAAGTCCTTGGGGGCTTAGTGTGTCTTGTCTATTTGATTTCTTGTGAAATTTTTCAATGCAAAACCTTTGTACTTTATTGTGAGTATTCTTAGTCTCATACTCCTACTAAAGTGGGAGCTAAATGTAGCATCCTAAATTGTATTTGCTTACAATTTTTTTCACTTAGGCCTCACTTTGGTGTTCATCCTCTAAGGCCTAAATGAATCTCTAATTCTACTCATACCAACTACCAAACTTAATTTTTTCTTGCCTACACTTCTCCCCTTAATCCTGGAGCCCTGATGCCCAACACCATGGTCCTCTCAAAAAGGGCCCATTTTGGGGCCTCAGAATAGTCACCCAATTTGGGTAGTGACCTAGATCTCGTGTCGACCTATGTTAAAAATTCAATTTGTTTTTCAACTAGTAAGTATAAAAGGAGGTCTAACCCTCTCATTTTAAAACCTAACAAATTTTGGAATCAAGATCTACACTCTAGAAAATTCAATTGAGCAAGCAATCAATCCTATATCAAACATTGGAGTAGAAGTGAAGTCACTATTTGATCATTGGAAATGACATTCATGTTCTATGTTTTATGAAGACTATCTACATGAATCCCTAATTCCTTGTAAAAAATAACAAAACTTCATTAAAGATATATCATTAGTGTTTCATTCATTTTTAGCCTTTCCCTCAAAAGGAAAACATTTTACTATAGTACTTCATTTACATTTCAATTCTATTTCATGGTTAATTTCAAAATTGGAGTTTGACCTAAGGTAAACCCCTATTCCCAACAATTTTCCCTTTTTTAGTATGTGGAGGAATAGGTATAGAGAAACATTTTAGAGGATTCATAGGATTCATAGAGATGAATGGAATCCGCTTTTGACAGTCAAAAGTTTGGAGGACCAAGGTGACCACCACCACAGACCTGACAAATAAATTTGAATTTTTGGGAACAAATTTGAACGTTCATCTTCTACCTAGATATAGGTTGGTGGCTCCACACGAGGATTGTAGCTTACTTCTTATTCATAATCTCTTCAATAATGCACTATTTTTCCCTAATCTTTAATTAATTCAAATTCAATTCAATTTTAGGAAAGGAAGAGCCCCATTTAGGAGGCTTGATATCTAATCAGAATCTTGGTCTATTAGGCTTAGATCTATCAGATTCCTACCTCTCCCTAATGTGATGGTAATTAAGAAAAATTAGTGGTTTTATTACATTTAATGGTGAAACTATTGAACACAATGTACCAGTGAGAGGGGGGTGAATTAGTGGTTCCTAAAACCTTCTCTTTTTAAACCAAGCTTTAAGTATCGGTTAACAACCTAAACACTAAGCAATCAAATTGGTAAGATATGAGAGGATATCAAAAGAGGCAAACAAAAAAATGCATAACCCACAACACCAGATGTACGAGGAAAATCCTATATGGGAAAAACCTTGGTGAGAAATACTGTTCAGTGCTGGAGTCTACTGCTCCAATCCAGCCTCACAATGAAACAATAGGTTACAATAATTTAGGGCACTAACCCAAGGAGTACCAACCCATACTAATTTAGGGCACCAACTCAGTGTAATACAATCATGCAATTTTAATGAAATGATAACACCTAGTTGCAAATGATCTCTACAACACCTGATCAACTGATGTTTGTCAGTTATCACCTTCCTCTATTTCAGCAGTCCTTCTAGTGCCAGTTATCAGATTTCTCTCTCTGTTTACTTTTTGTTTACTTTCTTCCTTTCTTCTCTTTCTTAGATCCTCACCCTACACAATACCACACTTGGATGCCTTCCTAATCATTGAATCTCTATTGGTACACTTGACGGTTAAGACTTTAACAGTTCATCAGTTACTTTGTCTTTGCCAAATGGAACCTCTCACTGGTTCATCCTGCTAACTCCACACTCTAACTCTCTGTGAAAGGAACTCTCAAACATATAGTCTCTTTTATTTCTCAAGCTCTCTTTTCTCTCACAACTCGCATCCAACATCAATATCTTTAGTCTCGAGTTCACATATTTATATTTTAGGGTTCCCACCAGAAGCAACATTCAAATGATGGTATGCTAGGGTTTTCCTCTACCAACTCAATCTATATCAAATCTGATCGGATCTTCTTTTCTGGAATGATGATCTGCATCATATTAATCAACACCACCATATCCTTTCCTTCTAATACATGTTTTCTATTTTTTGATGTATGCAACATGTGTTTCAACCTTTCTCTATACATCACCATTAATGCTTCAGTTATTTCCTTCGACCAGCGACCACAAGGATCTGATTGTCCTGTAGGACTAGATCAATCATCTTGCCTCTTTGTCTTCCTTGATCTGCAACATCTTGTCATCATCCCATGATTTGTGGGTCCTTCATTAATGTCAACCTTCTCATCGACTACCACATCAATGAACACTTCACCAACCTATATGTGCTCACCACCTGATGTCCATTTGTCATACTTGTCGAAATCCACCTATGTACAAACCGCAAAGTCGGTTTTACATCCTTGACCCACCAAGACTCACTATCGGTTCAACTCACCTTACTAGTATAGCTTAACTTCATCGGTGAACCTTCATACTTTCTGACTTCTTCTTTGTTGGGGGGTCAACTTAGCCTTCCATCAAAACATGTTGATCCCTCCACTGAGTCCATTTACCGATTTCATTATACTTCTCTTTGTCTACTAGTGATCACATCCCTCTATTCTTCTTTGCTTCTTTTCTTGCTTTCTAGCGGTCCTGCTTTATAGGTAGATGCTACACTTCATGTGTACCAGTAACATACCTTGTTTGTCTACTTACACACTCCATCCTTCATATCGGTAGACATCATTACTTACTTCACCCATACCGGTCACCACTACTTACTCACCAGTGACCATTCCATACTAGTTGACATCAATGACAACATAATGCCAACAATCTCCCCCTTTGGCATTGATGCCAACACACTTTGTTCCTTCATCCAGCCCATTGGACCATTCTCCCCCTTTGACAACAATGACAAAGGGTTGGGCATCCCTCCATCTAATTCATGCTCTACTGGTTATATAGTGCATTCTCCCCCTTGGACCACTATGCGCTCAACCAACAACATATAAGAATCAAATGTTATTGTACTATGAGTGCTACCAATTGGGAAAGTAGATTCCCATAATCATGAAATTCTCTTGGGTATTCCTACAACAATCTCCTTCTTCCATAGTTTGTTCTTTCAGTACACCTGTCTAGTGTTCCTTTCACCCAGTGGTCCAATTGTGATTTTTATTAAAGTACAAATTGAATAGACATTGAAGGAACTTGCAAATGAGGACCAATGAGTACTACCCATGAACTCAAGCATGTCAATATAGTAGCATAATCACTTGATCTCCCCCTTTTTCCAACATATGGTCCAAGAGATAGGAGATTTTACAATGCACTCCCCCTGAACCATAGATCTTCATACACATTTTAGTGCATGAAGTAGGTGACACCACTCCTAACTTATGTCTTAGATACTCAAAAGTGTTTAACGGTAGAGGCTTGGTGAAGATATTAGCCTTTTAGTCACCTATAGAGACATACTCTACCTTGACTTCTTGATCTGCCACCTTCTCTCTGAGAAAATGATATTTCATGGGAATATGCTTTGTCCTTGAGTGCATAAATAGATTTTTTGTTATGTTAATTGCACAAGAATTGTCACACTGGATAGAAATGGGGTCAAACAACTCTACCTGAATATCCTTGAGGGTCTGCTTCATCCATAGCACCTAAGAACAACATGTGGCAACATCAATATATTCTGCCTTAGCAGTAGATAGATAAGCTGAATCCTACTTCTTGTTGAGCCATGAGACCAAATGGTTACCTAGGAAGAATGCACTACCACTTGTTCTCTTTCAGTCATCAATGCAACCCGCCCAATCAGAATCTATGTATGCTTCCAAGGAAAATTCCCCTTGTTTGGGATACCATAATTCATAATTGAGTGTCCCCTGTAGGTACCTAAAAATTTTGCTGACTGCATTCATTGTGACTGCTTAGGTGTTTCTTGAAATCTAGCCACCATGCATACTTCCTGCACTATATCCAGTATAGAGGTAGTAAGATACAATAAACCGCTAATCATGGATCTATACAAGGTTTGATCCACTATTAGTGACTCCTCATTCTTGCTGAGTTTTCTTCCGGTCACCATGGGGGTACTCACTAGTTTGTAGTCCTCCATTTGAAACTTCTTTAGCATGTCCTTTGCATACTTGGTTTGTGAGATGAATATTTCCTTATCTAGCTGTGATATTTGCAAACCAAGAAAGTATGTCAACTCTCCAAGAATTGACATTTGAAACTTTGACTGCATCTGATCAACAAATTCTTTTCAAAGAGTGTCCTTGTTGCCTCCAAAAAAAATGTCATCTACATACACAACCATAATGATCATGTGGTTTCCATCTGCCTTGATGTATAGATTGTTGTCAGCACTCCCCTTTCTGAGTCCTTGCTCCTTCAGGTACTTGTCTATCCTTGAATATCATTCTCTAGGAGCCTTCTTTAAATCATACAGGGCTTTCTTCAATAGACACACAAAGATTTCATCATCATTTAACATAAACCCTTCTAGTTGTTCCATGTACACTTCTTCTTCCAAATTTCCATTTAGGAAAGCAGATTTTACATCCATCTGATATACCTTATAACCCTCATGGGCTAAAAAAGCTAGAAACATCCTAATTGCTTCTAGTCTAGCTACCAGTGCAAATGTTTCTTCAAAATCAATGCCTTCTACTTGAGAGTAACCCTTGCACACAAGTCTAGCTTTATACCTAACAATTTTACCGTCTTCATTCATCTTGTTCTAGTAGACCCATATGGTTCCAATAATGATCTTGTCTACTGACCTAGGGACTAATTCCCAAGTCTTGTTCTTCTCAATCTACTGCAACTCTTCTTCCATTTCATCCATCCATTTTTGACTTTTTCTGGCTCATTAATGTCTTAGGTTCCATTTCAGTCAGGAGGCAAAAATTGACTTGTTCATCATTCTAGGAAAGTCTTCTTCTAGTTTGCACACCATCACTCTTATTTCCTAAAATCCACTCTTCCAGGTGGTCTTTCTACACATATCAATCAGGCACCTTATTGGATTCTTCTTCGAGTTCATTATCTAACTAAGCTTCTTCACCTTCATCACCAGAATCATCATACCGGTTCACTTGTGCTTGTCTTTCTTTATGAATATCCTCATCAACTCTTATATGTACACTCTCAATGACTCTTCTTAGTCTTTTGTTGTAGCATTTGTAGGCCCTAATATGAGTTGATAACCAAGAAATATCCCTTCATCACTGCTAGAATCAAAACTACCTAAACCATCCATGTCTCTCTTGATAAAACATTTACCTTCAAATACTTTGAAGTATTTGACTAATGGTTTCTGATCATACCACAATTCATAAGGTGTCATATTGTTGTTTGTTCTCAATTGAACGCAGTTCAAAGTATATGCTGCAGTATGAACCGCTTCCTTCCAATGCATATCCGACAAACTTTCCTCATTCAACATGGTTCTGGCCATGTCCTTGACTGTTTTGTTCTTCCTGTCTACCACACCATTTTGTTGTGGTGTCCTGGGGTCTGAGTATTGTCTTCTGATTCCATGTCTCTCATAGTAATCTTCAAACTCATTTGATGTGAACTCTCCACCTCGGTTGGATCTTAGGTATTTCAACTTCCATCCACTTTCCTCTTCTACCATCTTTGACAAGATCTTTAATCTAACAAATGCTTGTGATTTACCTTGTAGGAAAGTGACCCATGTCATTCTTGAATAGTCATCTATGAAGAGGATAAAGTATCTCTCACCAGAAAGAGCTCTTGTCCTAGTCGGACTACACAGATATGTATGTACAAGTTCAAGTGATCTTGAGGTGTTGTGTTCTTTTGTCTTGAAGCTCACTTTAGTTTGATTTCCTTTCACACATTCACCACAAAATGTGCTTATCGGTTTGAGGATGTGTGGTATATTTCTCACACAACCCTTTTTTCTTACTACAACTAGATTATCAAAATTTATGTGTCCTAATCTTCTATGCCACAACCAACTTTCATACACTTGTCCCAACATGCATTGGGATTCAAAACATTCTTTCAGATTTTATAGATTTCCATCTATCCTCTTGCCTTATGCTACAACCTGACCGATACTCTCCTTCTTTATTTGGAAATCGGTAGAATCAAAGGTGAATTTATAACCTTTGTCACACATCTGACTCACACTCAAAAAATTATGCTTCAAGCCTTCCACATAATTTACATCATGTTGTTTCAGTTTTCAATTAATATTTAGAGTACCTTGTCCCTTTATCTTGATAGATTAGTTGTCTCCAAACCTCACTGAGCCACCATTCCAATCTTCAAGCTTGATAAATTTATTTTTATCACCGGTCATGTGGTTGGAACAACCACTATCTACAAACCACAAGTTTATTCTTTCTGCATGTAGGGTAGTCTGCACTATTAGACTTGATTCTGCTTTGTCCTTTTCTTTCTCAACCCAAACCGGTTGAGTTTCACTCTTCTTGTCAACTGCAACTTTAAGCTCTGGTTTGACTACCAATTCTTGTTCATGAGTTGTCCTCTTCTATTTGGCTTTCATATTTTTACAATGCTTTGCAATATGTCCAAACTCATGATAACTATAACACTTTACATTAATACTAAATGATGAGTTTGAAAAAAAATTGTAGGAAACTAGTTGACTTCTCCTAAACTCATAACTTCTATGACCTGATCCATTACATTGATAGAAGATGACATTCATCTCTTGGAGTGAAGCAAAAGAGTTTCTATTTTCATAACTCACAGTGGGCTTATTCATTAATCTATAGTTAGCTAACCTATGTCCAAATTTTTTACACTGGTAACAATAACCATGAAATTTTGGAACATACCAATTTGGTTGCCTTACTCCTGCAAACGTCTTTCTCACCGGGGGTCTTCCTTTCATGCTGCTAACTGTAGTGAACCCTTCATGATCAAACTTTGCATTTATCCTAAGATCTACATTATAGTACATTGATTATGGCCTCTAGTTCATTGATTATGTATATTAGTTTGTGTGGCGGTTCCTAACAGCTTCTGCATAAGTCTTCTGATCGGTATCCTTGCTTACTGTGAATGTTTTCTTCTCTTCACCTTCACTTGAAGAAGTGAACTATATCTCCTTATTGGATATATCTTTGCTGTTTGAACTTTGTACTTCTTCAAATCCTAAGCCACCAGTATCTTTAGATTGCTTCTGTTTGCTCAAGATCTTGTCCAAGTCTTCTATGCTACCCTCATATTTGATCCTCTTTTTTAGTTCATCCTTACTCTTTCAAGATCCTTTCTGAGCTTCACTATTTATTCTTCCAGGTCTTGATGCTCCTTTTCCTTTTTCATCAAATCATAGGATGTAACTTCACATATCATCTTGGCTTCTTCCAACTGGAGTTTCAAGTCAGAAATCACTTGATTGGACTCATCCAGAGATTTCTTCAAGTGATCTTGATCTTCTATTGTAGCATGCTTGACCTTTTTGAGTTCTTTTCTTGTCTTACTTAACTCCTCAAGAGCACTTATGAGCTCACCTTCTAGATCCACTTCAGCTTCAATGTCGTCATCTTCCTCATCTTCCATAGTTGGTTCATCTAGTGCCATAAATAGATTAAGTTCTCTTTCATCTTCATGGTAGTCATCTCGTTGTTCATCAAAAGTGATAACCCAAGAACACCTGCAAATCTTTCTATGAAATGGCCAATTTCAATCTACAAAACACATCAGGGCTTGGACAACATAACATAGGACCCTAATTGATCCTCCTGCAATTCAGGTTCTACTAGACCTAGGGGGGGACACCCTTTTGATGCACTAAATACAACAATTACAGACACATAACTGCATCAACACTAAGTAGATAGATCATTTCACAAGCTCAACATGTTAGGAAACATTATAGATTGGCTAGATCTGTACAAACAATAGGATGAAATAGAGCTTGGAAAGAATGGAACACAAACACCCCTAAACATGAAGGGAAATTAGATTTATCTTTTTAAATGTATATCTGAAACCATCCCCAAACCTGCAAGACCAGTGACTTGTTCATTGGGCAACAGAGTCACACACAAGACTACAAATATGAATCATAGATACAAGTTTGTTTTTCCTTACAACATATCCCTACACTAATACCTTGTACAAATGCATTACTCAATCCATTCATAAAATTATCAGATCTGGGACACATTCCATTGTTTATGATTGATTATAGAGTTTAAACTCTTCATTGAAGAATGTCTACAAACAATCATACAATCTCCCTGAGATGACAAATTATAAGCCTCCTTGAGGATTTAATTCATAACAATTAAATGCATACATAGAGACAATATCATGGGAAATTACTCATGCTTGACACAAGTAAGACCTGCAACTAAAACCACATTCACAGCACTACCCTGCAATCTCTATACCCTAAAACAAACCAAAAGCAATTACAAATTTAGGTCATGACATTCAGAAAGTGGAAGCCATCAAATCTGGAGCATTTTCCAAATTTCTAGAACCCTTACCACTGAGAAGAATTGGGAATAAGAAGGAGAGGGAACCAAATCAAATCTGCAACTGAATTGCCAAGTGTCTCTTCTCTAACTGAATTTTGTTCCCATGGAAACTACTTCCAAAATATCCCACATTTGTCAAAATTAACCTCATAATCAGATTCCTCACTCCGAGAGCTTTTCGGCAATATACAACACTTTCTATTTTGACCAAAATTGAGACCCTGGGCAAATTAATTCCCCAATGTGCTCAATCATTTAAATTTTTCAAAATTAATATAGTTTGAACTATATCATTTACTCATTTTAATTTTGATTTTTGCCTCCATTTGGTCCTGACGCTTTGCCACATGGTGGCCTCCGATTGGTCGATGGGGTTGACTGGAAGCCACCTGGGATGACACCTCATCACCGCCATGTCATCTGCTTTATCACTGCCACTTAGCCACCACATGTACACCACCTCAGCACCACATCATCGCCACCTAGGTGCCACCTCTATGCCACCTCACCAAGACCCACCTGCTGGACATCTGACTGTACTTGCCACCTGTGCGCCACCTAGCTTTCGCAACTTCACAAGGTCTAACATTCGTGCATCTTCAATCTGTGAAACCGCGCACATCGTTGATCCATCTCGAACTTGCTCACTTGTTAAGTTGGCCTTTCTCTGCAAAATTTTGCCTGTTAGCCTCAGGAAGCGTGCCTGTGTGGGGTCCACCTAGTCGCCGCTCAGTCACCTCCTCCATCGCCTCGGGATCCGTACTCGCATGTGGGCCCACCTTGGGTGCCCATAGGCTCCATCCGTCAAAAGCCTTTATGGCTTAGACATATTAGATGTGTAAGGTTTTACATTTAAATACCAAAAAGTTACCCTCCACAGTGAATGTGGGATAATGCATTAAGCCTGGGACTGCATTTTGGAGCTTTGCCTAAGACTTTGCCTGATGGATTTGCTTGAAAATTTTAAAACCTCCATGTCAGGAAAAGTGAGGGGAAATCAGTTTTAGACCTCCCATCATTGCATTTGGCTTAAAATTTTATTACACAGTCTTTTCCTCAGCCACCACGCCATCTGCAGAAAACATTGAATTAATGCCAATTACATTTGCTAAAGCTTGAAATGTTCTTCACCATGTGTGGGAGGAGAGAGTATAGTTGGCTGCTCATTGCATTAATTTGAAACTTAAAAAAAAACCATTTCACCAGTCAAATTGAAAAATGCTTGGAAGTTTTTATGCTTCCCAAACTCCAGGTTCAACTTTATTAGTTTCCATGTGGGGAGAGGGGCATGCTGGTCTTAAAACTGCCTATAGGTTTTTCATAGCCTATGTGACCTGTTCATTGCAATTGTATTAAAAAAAAATCATACTGCTGCACCTCCACCATACCACATGCCACGTGAGGGAGAAAGAACTTCTATTGAAACTGCCATTTGTTAAAGTTAATTGACTTCCATACAGCCATGTGATTAGCTACAGCAAAGAGGGAAGAAACTGGGGTCTTCAACGCCTTGGAGGTTCTCATGGCCCACGTAAGGGGAGTTTGGCACATTGCATACATTTTAAAATTTTAGAAAGCTTTCTTCACAGACAACGCCATCTGCCATTCCTTGGGTTTTAAAGGCTCAAGGAAAATCTTCCATGAGCTTTTGCATGCTGAAGCTCCTCTGTTCTGAATTTGAGACACATGTATAACAATATTTGTTCCTTGAGTTTTGGTGAAAGATCATTCCTAAATCCAAAATTTGATGCTGCACGTATTCCTTTTTTTAAATGCCTCTCCTCCAGATACAATGATTAATTTTCTTTGAATTTCATTGTCCTCTAAAATGCCACACCATCTGCTAGGTGCATTTTTTGAAAATGTCTCTTCTCTGTCGCTGAAGGAGGATTTGGTATTAAAATCACCAATCTGAATTTTCCTAGAGGTCTAAAGTCTTTTCAACTCTCATGACATGTTTTATGATTATAATCCATATTTAGATATTCTGAAAATCTCTTAGTGAACAAAGTTGCCAATAAACTAATACGGCACAGGCATGAGCCAGGTCGGGCCCCAAAGTGGGTCCGACTAAAATTTTTTTTGTTTTCATGCAACTAACCCCTAGAATGCTTCACGGACCTCAAAAATACCTTTGGAAATGATCGACATCGCTTTCGGATCATTAATCCGCATTTTACAACCTTCAGGCAATTACGCCACAATTTTCGCATTTAATCGCGAAGACGTAATTTTCAAACCTGTCAAAACATCTTTCTGGAGCTCACCATCTGACAGGCGTGTACTTTGATATACAAGGATGACTTCTACCAAATGGTTTCTCAAGATTAGTCCCGAGTGAAGAGATATTAATTTTTGAAAATGCCCAACTGGCTTTGTCGACACCGCGGACCTGATGAAGTCAATGTCCTGGCAACACATGACGCCTTTCTCAAAAATATCAAACGACCTCCGTAGGCCTCAAATTTGAAACATAGGTACCTTGAAGTACATATTAAATCTTCAAATCCTCAGTTTGATCACCAGACTGACAGGATGCAAATGGTGCACTCACAAAAATGGCTACATTAATTGATATAGCACTGAAATTACAGATAACTGAAAAACGATGGCAAAATGAGCTCTTTTGAAAACTGATCAAACGGATTGGTAGAGGCTTGAAATTTGAAATGTAGCTCATCATTTATACTGAAATTATCCTGGAACAAACATTATGGCATGACGCTTACTGAGGCAACTTTTACACTTATGTGAAATAGGGCTCCGACTAGCTGTCGAAACAGGGACTTGCCAAAACACACAAACTGCAAACGAATTGGGCTTTGAAAACTGAGCAAATGGATTCATCATGACTTAAAATTTTGTAGGGTAACTCACTTTTATGCATAGAATTGAATCCACTTTGAATTTATCCATGAAATTCAACAGGGCAAAAGATGTAATCGCTCAAAGTAGGCTACTCAATAAAATCTGCATTTGTGCCTAAAATGCACTTTCAACTCTCCCCTCAAAATGGGTACCTCATAAACTTATCCAAACTGAATTCTAAAAGTTTCACATCACTGAATAGGCCAAATGAAAGGTGTGGGACATGAATCCCGAGCCTTACCCCCTGAAAATCAATTGGCTCCATTTTACCCCCCATGCTAACTAGGCCATTCAAACTGACTTATTTTAAGATGCAAAGCAAAAATTTGAAGTGGGCCTCAAAAATTGACTCAATTTTAATGAGTCCTAACACATCTTTTGATGCACTCTCTTCATATTTGGCATCATCCTCAATGTTATATAGGCTATTCTGCTTCCGGTAGCTTCTTCTTTCTTGCCGGTAAACTTTTTTTTCTTTATGGAATAAATTGGAGACTCTAAATGAAGGTGACCCTACTATTAAAATTGCTAAAATTGATGGTTACCAGGTCATATATGAGAACCTGAAGATGGAAGAAGATGAAAGTATTACTGCTTTTCTGGAGAGAGTTAATGAGATTGTCATGGGAATTCAATGTTGTGGTGGATCTCTGAGTGAAGATGAAATAGTTTCTAAAATATTGAGAACTTTGGCACCAACTTATAAGATGAAGGCTACTGCAATTATTAAGTTGAGAACTATGGCAAACACCTCTATTAAGAGGGATACATTGGTTGGGAAGTTATCTACTTTTGAGCTTGATAAATTCGGTCTTTTTGGAGTTGTAAACTATGAACCTTCTTTTCATGCATCTACATCATCTACCAACAAGAGTGATTGGAAAACATTATATGATAAGGAACTGGAGCAAATGAAGAAAGAAGATCAAGATTTTGATCAATTTGAAGCCCTATTCACTATAAAAGTACCTAAAGGTCCTACAGGAGGTAAGTATGAAGGAAAATCACCTTTTAGATATTTTGCATGTAATAAGATAGGTCATTTTGCATCTAGATTTCCTAAAAGGAATTCAAGATTTGAGGAAAGAGTTAGAAGATATTTTAGACCTAACCATGATTATCATAACAAGCATAAGTACAAGAGAAACAAAGATAGATCATGCTACTATGCTAATGAGGAAGGTGTGACTGATTTTGATAATGAGCTGACACAAGATTTAGCTATTAGATCCAGCAATGGAAAGGAATGGGTATTTTTGGCTATCAAGGAAGATGATTTGGTACTTGAAGAAAAGGATAAATGGGTGATAGACAGTGTATGTTCACATCATATGGCTGGAGATAAAAGGAAGTTTCTATCTTTGCAAGAATTCAATGGTAGTTTGGTTAGATTTGGAGATGACAAAGCATGCATGATCAAGGGAAAAAGAACTATATCATTGGATGGTAAGCATGATATTGATAATGCTTATTATGTTGAAGGTTTAAGATATAATATTTTGAGTTTAGGACAGTTGGTGGATAATGGATTTCAGTTACAGTTCAAGGATGGAAAATGCAAGACTATCAACAGATCTGGATTGGAGATTGCAACCGGTACTCAGACTAAAGGTAACATCCTTCATTTCAACTCCAGTGAGAAGACATGTTTGATTGCACAAATTGATGAGAGTTGGTTATGGCATAAGAGGTTTTGTCATGTGAGTTTTGATTGCATTGTAAAGATCAGCTCTACTAAGGCAGTTAGAGATATACCTAAGATTGTGAAGCCCTATAATTTGGTATGTAAGGAATGTCAAATGGGAAAGCAAGTCAGAACTTATTTTAAGAGTATATAAGATGATAGGACCTAATATTATATTGTTATGGTTTTATTTCTACCTCTGTCAAGTTTTCATGGGTTTAGGGCTTTAAGGGTTATGTCTTTTCTTGATTAAGTCTTGGTATAAAGGAAAATCTTCGATCCTTTTATATTCTGTCATTTCCTTTTTTCTCACTTAAGGCCGAGGGTTCTACTTTATTGGCAGGGCCATTTTGTTCTCTAAACATTAATTCATGTTAGACCGGTTTGTGAAACTATTTCCCTAAGTTGCAAAAAATTTCCTATGATCGGTCTCCCTTTAAATATTTGTGCCCACGCTTATATTTTCCTAAGTCTGAAAGTCCTAAGTATTTTAGCGGGTTGTTAAATACAAAATGAATCGAACAGTTTGCGCTTCCCCATGATTAAAAAATGCAAGGATTATAAAGACCGCGACATCATGGGATTGTGCCATGTGTTTTCAATGGAAACCAACAAGGTTGGCAGTATAACTGGTCAAAGCATTGTGTCACCGATTCTCAAGTAGTAAAGGTCAGTTTACTAATAGTCTTATCAATTTGCACATGTTCAAAATGAATGGAGATGTTTTGTCCTCAGGTAAAAGGTGCTCGATTTTTAATTCAGGAGGAGTTAACGGGCATTGTGTAAGGCAGTAAAGTTTGAACAGATTTGATGACCCCCATATCCCCATGATGGAAGTTGCAAGAAAGTTATAGACTGCGACATCACGAGATGATGCCATGTGTCCTAGGTTGGCCAGGAAAAATTACGGTGGGGACGATGACATAGTCTAGTTGAAAGATGATGTGGTGCTGATTAGTTGTGATTTTGTGGGTCCATTGATATAGATAGAAAGTCAAGTGTTGAGTCAACAAGAGATGATCGTTGGATTTGCCATCTTGGAAGATGATCGACGACCAAGTTTTAAACTTTTTTCAATACAAGTTAGGAGTCATTGTTTCTCTCGCGCGAGTAGTAATGACGGACGAGACATTTGCATTCTTTTCCAAGCAGTAATTAAAGACTCTTAAAAGGTTGTCCTCTATTTGCAAAAGATTTCATAGCAATCTAGAAGATTTTCCTACTACTGAAGAAGGTTGAAATGACTCTCTGCAACACAAAATTGTCATCTCTGGTAAAAATCAAAGCAGTAAGTTTATCTAAGCCCTTCATCTCTTCTTGAAACAAATTATATTATAAATTGTGCGTGAAGTTGTAAGAAGAGAATTCAATTTGTTTTGGGGTTAGGTGCTAGACAGAGAGTAGTAAATTTTTTTTGAATTACTCTAGTAATTTAAAATCTCGTACTAGCCCTAGTTATTTCCTTCCTAAATTTGGAATTATAGTATAAAGCCCTAGTTGCAAAAGATGTCTCCCTCATGGAAACATTCAGCACAAATGGATTATATGAAAAGAAATCTATATGATGATTTCTTGGACCAACTAAAGTCCTCTACAAATGATAAACAACAAGGGCAGAGATTTGTGAATGGAAAAACCCTAGGGGAAGGGTTAAGTGATAAATAATTCCACTTGGCGGATGCTAATATACCAATGATTGGGTTAGAAATGTTCAAGTCATGTTATGGACAAAGGAATTTGCATTCCCCATTATCAAGTCCTTGGCAGTATGATTTGGGTAAGTTGGTAGTGTCGGGTGTTTTCATGGACATCAACCTACTCAAAGCTGTTGCAAATAGATATGACCCTATTTCAAGGGTTATTAGGGAGAATGATGGAGAAATTATATTAACCATTAGAAGGGAAGAGTTCCAATAGATTTTTTACCTATATGAACCATCTCTGAGCCTAGTACAAATATATTTGAATGAGCAAAGAACAGAGTATTACAAGATGAAGGAATTCATTAGAAAGAATTTCCTTCCAATGCATTTGGCCAAAGCAGGGAATGCAACATACCATATCGTCCCTAGCTCAGAGGAGCCATCCCCAATTGGTACTTTTTCTCCCTATTTTCAGGTTACTTTCTTCTCTCTATGTCAAATATTGGGTTTTAATCCAATTACAGTAATGCCGCCTGATTTTATGTACATGGCTATGTAAATACAACACCCAGACTATACAGTAGTCTTCAACTTTGCCCCTAACCTTGAGGAAAATATTCATGAGGGGTTACAGGACATTAAGAATCAAGTAGCTGGTGCTAAATTCTCCTGGTATTCTTTACTCATGTATATGTTCCTTTCTAGGAATGTAGATTACTTTGAGGGTACCATGAACCTCAAAAGGAGAATTGATAACCAGGAGATTCTAGTACAACTTTGGAGCACATATATGTCTTGGGATAGACAGGAGGATAGCTTTGTAAGGTTTGAAAACAATTTTGCTTCTAGGTTGAGGCAAAAGTTGACAGTAAATCTGCCAAGGATTCCCAAGGAACTGCATGATTTTGTGAGAGCCAAGGAAAGGTTACCTTTTGCCAGGATTGAACATAATTGGGGGGATTTTATCACTTACTTTGTAAGTATTGTTATTAGGATCTATGGTTTCTCTGGATAGCCACATGTACTACCCTTCAACATTCCTTTGAGAATGGGTTTTGCTGAGGTGATGTGGTAAATAGGATGCATTCAGGATAAGGATTTGAAAGGAAAGGGAAAAAGAATTTTTTTCCTGGATTACATTATTATCCCTTAGTTTGTAATTCTAAAGGGAGGATATGAGCACTTCGACAAATTATTTTCTCCATATCATTTGGAGGTGAGTATAGCTAGACACAATAATCCTTAGGGGTTTACAAAACTTTTAGAAGAAGAATAAAAGGAGCTTTGTTTCCCCATGTACATAATTTTCCCAAGGGAATGAATTTAATTCCATGACTCAAGAATGGAGAAAAGAGAAGTGGATAATCTTCAGAAAATTATGGGCTGCTATCCAAAAGATGGATCCAAAATATGACCCATTAAAGGATTTTTTCCTCATTTTGTGCCAATATTGATTTTGTTATGAAAAATTTCAATGAGTTGAAAAATATTTTAAAGGAGAAGATAGCTAAACTTGAAGAAGTTCATGGCCAACAACAATCAAGCTCACAACCTCCTTTATCTTAGAGAGAAGGTGGTATGGTAGCAAGGAGGCATATTCAGGAATCTTCTCACAAAAGAGAAAGAGAAGAAATGAGTTGAAGAGGATAGTAGCAATGACAATGGAAGATTAATATAGAGAAAGGGTAAGAAGATGATGAGTGAAAAGCCTTTCCCTAAGATTCAAAATAAGCATCTTCAAGGAGTCAGGATCATTGATCTTGAAGATTCTGATAGAAGTCCTTCACCATCAGTTGTATCTTTTTCACCAGTAAGGCAGGGTGAGGAAAAAATGGAGGAAGATATGTTTATTGCAGCAAGTGCAGAAATGCAATTCAGTGTTCCTACCTTGCCTCCTAATTTGGATTTGGATATTACTCCCTTGGATATCCAAGGTAAAGCCTTCAAAGATGCAAGAAAGGAGGCATGTGATAAATTCCTTGAGGATGATGCTTTTGTAAGGAGCCCAGCCTTTTTGCAGTTAGTATGGAAGACAAAGGTTGAGGAGTACAAAAGAAGAATTACTAAGAACAAGGCCCAAACGCCAAACAGATCAGATCAAGAAAACCAAGAGGAAGTAAAGAATGAAATGAGGGAAGAATTTAAGGAAATCATTGTTGATGAGGGTAGGAAAATTGTAAGTCATGCTGGAGTCTTGATCTTGCCAGAATAGGACATAGAAGATACAGTGGCCTTTGATACAATTAGGAAATCAAAGGGCCGGCCTTCCAATATAGAAGAAGAAGCAAGGTTAGCATTAAGAGGATCATATTTTGTAGATGATTATGCAACCTTGGCAATATGGGCACTAGAGGAAGGACCTAGGAAGCCTAACATTAGTGATTTAAACCCCAACTTGAGGGGAAGCTTAATTATAAAAAGAGCATCTAACACATCAAGTGTAGAGGCTACAAAGTTAAATGTTGATGTTGCTAAACTGGCACATGAGAGTGCAAAAAAGGAAGCTTTAGAAAAGGCTGAGCTGATAAGAAAGTTTGACAAGATTTTTAATGATTATAATGCATCTCATAAAATGTGTGTGGAGTTGTAAATGAGAGTGCAACTCCTTGAGCAGGGACAAATAAAGGTTTCCTATCCTCCACTTATAGGGCCATCCAAGCCATTGACCCAAGTCGCTACCTATGGTCTAGGAAGGAGAAGTAGTTCAACTAGATACATATGCTGATATCCCTACTATGGCATTAGTCCCCTGTGATGATGATGATGATGAGCCTGATACTACAAGATCAACTGAGCCAAATGAGTCTTGGCTTCTAGAAAAGATTGTTGAAATAGAAAATAAGTTGAAAGAATCGGAAAATCAATCAGCTAGGTAGCAAAAGGATATAGTTAGCTCAGTGCTAACTCATTTGAATGAAAAAGTTGATAGCAGGTTAAACAATGTCCATGCCTTATATTCTTTTCTTTTCAATGCTATTCAAAAATTTAATGATGATAAAGAAGTGGCAATTCCCCTTTTTATAAAATGGTTGCAAAGAGGAAATGAGCTTAGAATGATGTCCATGGCCTCTAAATTTCATGCCAAGAGACCACATGCACTCTAACCAACATATTTATTGGTAAAAGCAATGCAAGAAGCCCAAATTTTGCTAGAGAATATAGAAAGAAAGGTAAGGGAATTGATAAAGAGTTTTAGTGAATTAGAACAAACTCTTTTGCCAGATATTGAAGATAGAGAAGGGGCAGTCAAGCCTTTACAATTTTGGAAGGAAGAGGTAGAGAGAGTAATCAATACTCAGGTAGAAATAATTTGTGAAGGGATAAATATGGATACGCTGGAGGATAGCATGGATAAAATAATTGCTACAGGATTATTTTTTGAAAATTTAGAAAGAGAGGAAAACCAAGTAGCCGTTAGGTATATTTCATAGAGGGAAAAATATGATGAAGTCATGAATTTCAATTGGCCATCCGATGAAGACTATAGTGCATGGAGTAGCATGTATCTAAATGATGAATAAAGGTTGTAAATAGTTTGCATAACTATTTTTGTCTTCTAGTGGCAGATATTTTTTAACATGTATAACAAAATGATGGTAATTTTCATCATGAGTTTTAAAAAAGGTGGTTGAATAATTTGATCTTGCATGAGCAAGTTCGAGGATGAATGTTTGTATAACAAAATGCAGTTATGTGTAGTCATTCTGAGATGATAGGCGTCTCCTCTGGCTTGAAGCTTGTTTCCTCCCTTGTTTTTCATAAAAGGGAATTCAGGGCTATGAGACGAGGTTTGGATTTTTGGTCCCTTGAGTGTTCCAAATTTTTATTTCCAAATATCAAAAGTTTAGGTGAAACCAAAAAAAATTTGTAAAAGGTTATTTTACAGAGCAAAATAGAAAGAGTCTCGTGTCTAATTTTACAGGTTCTTGAAGGAGTTATGTATGGATTTTATTCTTACAGAGACAACCGAATTATTAAATAAATATATAGTTCAAACCCACTTCTCTCCTGTGTATTGTTCTATCATGTTTTGAATGCATATTATCAAGGATTTTATCATTCGCTGCACTGTTGTGGTGTATGCATTTTGTTCATGTTTTGGTCTAAGGGGATAATTAAATGCTTGAATAAACTTGCAAAGTGATAGGGATATTTACAGGGACTTTGATAAGTAGTTCTGGGTAGGGATTACAAATATGATGTATTGCAAGGCAATATTATCTTAGGTTATATGTTGTTAGATAAATTCTGTCAGAAGTATAGTTTAATGCAATATGAATTCATGTACCCAATAGAATAAGGCACTGATCATAGTTAAGTGATTGCCTTGGTATTCATTTACTATTTAGAATCACCACTGATTTGCTATAACCTGTTGAATATAAAAAAAATTCATTTACATGAATATTGTCATGTGTTTTAATCATCTCATGCTCCAAACTAGTTGAGGATCATTGAGGAATTTGCCATTCCTAAGCATTCTTCCTTATTGTTGAGTCTTTATATGAGATTATCTACTTTGATTCATGCATAATTTGTGAGTGTGGCATAAAATCACAAATTGGCATGGGGATCACCCTCCTTGGTTCTGTAGAGCCTAAAGTGCAGAAGGATCTCGCATCCTTGTTATTGTTGGTCCAAGTTTGAAGAATATTAAATAGTTGGAAGTGGCTTTCCATAGATATTTTAGAAGAAAACAACTTGGTCTCTACCTTGAGTTAGTGTAAACCCATTTTTGGGCACCAACACAAGACAAATATAATGATGTTCTTGATCAAGAGAGCATGTTCTTGATCTTATTCATACTGATTTATGTGGTCCTTGTAGAATAAAAAGTTTTTCAGGGTGATAGATATTTTATGCTAATCATTGATTACTATTCTAGAATGATGTGGATTACTTTTCTAAGGGAGAAATATGAAGCATTTGATAATTTTAAAATCTTTCAAGCTAGAGTTGAGACAACGATAGGATTGAAGATTAAATGCTTAAGGTCTGATTAGGGTGGAGAATTCACATCCAGTGAATTTAATAGTTATTGTGAAAAGAATGGGATAAGGAGACAATTATTTGCACCCCAGACACCTCAGCAGAATGGAGTTGTGGAAAGGAAGAACAAAGCTATCTTGGATGCGGCTGGAATTATGATGATGGAAGCTAATATACCTCATATCTACTGGAGAGAAGCTGTGAGCATGATGATATACACATTCAATAGAGTTCATATCAAGGGAGAGACCGGTAAGACACCTTATGAGTTATGGTTTGGTCATACACCTACAATTAAGTATTTCAGAATCTTTGGTAGTAAATGATATATCAAAAGAGATGATTCCATTGGAAAATTTGATCCTAGATGTGATGAAGGGATATTTATTGGTTATTCTAATGAACGAAAAGCATATAGATGTTATAAGAAAAGATTCTAGTGAATTTTGGAGAGCACTAATGTCAAGGTGGATGAGAAAAATATAAAACAAATCAGAACTTATGAGAGAGAACCGATAGTGGAGATGATCATAACTAAATCGGTAGCACCTACACCAGAACAAAATGTTGAACCAGTTACTTTGGCAGTATCAAAATATTCAACAATAACTGAAGATCAGAGCAGAGGAACATAAAGTCAGAAGACTCCTCAGTATGTAATTTTGAATCATTCGGAAGATCATATCATTGGAGATAAGAACAAAGGAGTGATGACAAGAAGAAGTTTGGAAACTGATGAGGTATGTTTAATTTCTCAAATTGAACTGGCATCAGTAATTGAAGCATATAAAGATGAAAGTTGGATTAAAGATATGGAAGAGGAATTGGATTAGATAGAAAAGAATAACTCATGGAATTTAGTTCCCCGACCTAAAAATAAAAATGTTATTGGAACTAAATGGGTTTGTAGGAATAAATTGAATAAAGATGGACAAGTTGTGAGAAATAAAGATAGATTTGTTTGTAAAGGATATTCTCAAAGGAAGGAATTGATTATGATGAAATGTTTGCTCCAGTAGCTAGGATTGAAGTTGTGAGATTATTTCTTGCTTATGCTACCCATAAGAACTACAAGGTTTATCAGATGGATGTTAAGTGTGCATTTCTGAATGGAGATCTTGAAGAAGAAGTTTAAATTCAACAACCTAATGGATTTTCACTTTTAGATGACAAAAACATGGTTTTTAGGCTAAGGAAAGCTTTATATGGATTGAAACAAGCCCTCAGAGCTTGGTATGCAAGATTGGATAAATATATTTTGAAGCTTGGTTTCACTAAAGGTAATGTTGACTATAATTTATACTATAAGATCACTAATGATGATATATTGATTGTTGAAGTCTTTGTTGATAATATTATTTTTGAAGGTGAGGATAAGTTATCCATGGAATTCTCTAAAAATATGAAGAATGAATTTGAGATGTCTATGATTGGGGAGATGAAATTTTTCTTAGGTATGTAGATTACTCAGACTGATAAATGTATTTTCATCTATCAAACTAAGTATGCTAGAGAGTTGTTGAAGAAATTTGGTATGGAAGATTCTAAACCGGTTGGTACACCTATGGTTACAAGTGAGAAGTTGACTAAGAAAGATGCATCGGCACCAGTAAATCCTACAAGGTATAAGTCTATGATTGGAGGTTTGTTATATTTGACTTAGACTAGATTGGATATAATGAATGTAGTTTGTATTGTATCAAGATATCAGAGTGATCCTAGAGAGAATCATGAGATTGTGGTGAAAAGGATTTTCAGGTATTTGCGGGGAATAACTGAACTTGGTTTGTGGTATCCTAAAAATGATGACTTTACACTATGTGCATATACAAATGTTGATTGGGCTGGAGATGTTGATGACCGGAAGAGAACATCCGATGGAGATTTCTTTCTTGGAAAGAAACCTATTTCTTGGATTAACAAGAAGCAGTCATGTACATCTTTGTCTATTGTTGAAGCTGAGTATGTTGTTGTTGCTACTAACTGTACAAAAATCCTATGGATGAAGTAAATGTTGAAGGATATAAGGGTGGATTGTAATGAACCGGTAGTTATTCACTGTGATAACTTTGTTGCTATTGATATATCAAAGAATCCAATATTTCATTCTAAGACAAAGCACATATCTATCAAGTATAAATTTTTGAAGGAGAAGGTGGAAGCAAATGAAGTCAGACTAGTTTATGTGAATACTAAAGAGAAGATTGCAGATATCTTCACTAAAAATTTTCCTAAGGAATCATTTGAGTACTTCAAAGACAGATTAGGGGTTTCTGCCCCTCCGGTAGAGACCTGAATGATGCTAATTGGCATCACTCTAGCATGCACTTACAAAGATACTATTCATTCCGGATTGATGTGTTGGTGCTACTACTCAGGGGGAGTAGTCAGCTGTGTGGTTCAGTGGAATTATGATTTTACTTTGATGTTCATGTCATATTTCTGGCATTGATGTCAAAGGGGGAGAGATATATGTGAAAAATAGAGCTTAACAAAATATCATTCAAGGGGATAGATAAGAGATTAACTGAGATACCATTCATAGGGGGAGTTTGTTACTTCATTGTTATATCATCTTTTGCGAGATTGTTGACTGTCTTCCTTTGGGGGAAACTTATTCAGCATTTCTTAGCACTTGGATGTTTTTCACATCTGGTGTTTCCTTCAATGCCAAAGGGGGGGATTGTTGGCAATTAGAGGAATTGATTATGTGTTGCATTGGTGTTTTGTTATTGATGGCAACACTAGTTATTTTGGTTGTTTACCAGCTTTCAGTAGGTTCTGATAGAGTGGTTGGTTTATGATGTTAATCTGGTATGCTCTAGTATGCTTTGGCTTGTGGATTTGGTTTAGATCTATCATTCATGCTATTCAGATGGCATCGCAATCAGTTGGTTCTGGATTTGATGACTCGGGACTATCATCTATTATAGTAATCCTTTTGGTCACCAGTAAGGGTTCTGCTGACAGAGCTTTGCTGAAGACCTTTTGATGCACGTGATAAGTGGTGTTGGTGTGACTTATAGATGGCTTTTGGGATGTTTTTGGTTATCTTGTTCATGTTCTTGTTGATCGATGGTGTTGGATTTGGGTCCGGACCTAATGCTATCTTATTTGGCTAGGTTATGTACTAGTTTATGTACTATGTTGGTGGATGATCCCGATGCATTACTGGTTGGGTTTGTTGATTGGATTATGTTGTTTCAGTCTCAGGTCAACTTGGTTGATCATTAGATTGTGGTTTTAAGTTATGAATTTATTGTATTATCTTTTAGGTGGCCGACCTAATTGTTTAGGTCCCGGGTTGGTATAAATATGATGTAATATCTCTTTGTAGATCATGGGGATTTCATGAGATTAATGTGGTTATATATTATATGTGTCTGAGTAAAGTTATAATCATATGCAAATGTTTTTGGTCGATCATTAGTGAT